>NC_072004.2:72032900-72343500 GCF_028885655.2 Pongo abelii | reverse complement strand
CTGGCGGGGCAGGCAGTTCTCCTTGGCAAGGCCAGGAAGATCTCATTCCTCTGAAGCCTCCACCCAGGGAATGGGACCTCTGCCCCCACCAACACTTGCACCTAAGACCTTCTTCCTGCCTCCTCCTGCTGGGAGGGTTGGGGAGGACATGGAGAGGCAGGAGAGTCGCTGTGATGACCTCCATCTAGAGGTGAGAAGGTGCAAAATATTGGTGGGGGGCTCCATGCAGTAATGGGGGCCTTCTCACAATGGCAGTGACCTCCAGTGTGCCCTCTGTGGGAACAGCTATACCCTGGATCCGTGGTGTGGCTCCAGGAGACAGCTGCGTTGCCCCTTGAGTGTGGGGACTGGGGTCTGTCATGTCCAGGGGATACCGAGTCTTCACCTACCTTCCCACTGGATGTTTGCTGCGCCACCTGGAGGCTATCTGTGGGACTGCCGCCCAGCCACAACATCCAAACCTTAGCAGCAGGGTTTGGACCATCAAATCACCAAGCACTTATGACCACACTAGGGTCAGATCTATGGCGCGTTAATTTGTTAGGGCTCCCATAACAAAGTGCCACAGGCTGGTGGCACTTAAACAATAGAAGTTTATTGTCTCAGTTCTGGATCCTAAAAGTCCAAGATCAATATGTGTCAGCAAGGCTGGGCACAGTGGCTCATAACTGTGATCCCAGCACTTTGGGAGCCGGAGGCTGGAGGATCTATTGAGCCCAAGTGTTTGAGGTTACGGTGAGCTATGATCACACTGCTCCACTTCAGCCTGGGCAACAGAGCAAGACCCTGTCTCTCTCTCTTTTTTTTTTTCTGAGACGGAGTCTTGCTCTGTTACCTAGGCTTGCGTGCAGTGGCACGATCTTGACTCACTGCAACCTCCGCCTCCCAGGTTCAAGCAATTCTCTTGCCTCAGCCTCCTGAGTACCTGGGCTTACAGGCGCCCACCACCGCGCCCAGCTAATTTTTTTGTATTTTTAGTGGAGACAGGGTTTCACCATGTTGGTCAGGCTGATCTTCAACTCCTGACCTCGTGATCCACCTGCCTCAGCCTCCCAAAGTGCTGGGATTACAGGCGTGAGCCACTGTGCCCAGTCAATTTCACCTTTTTATAAGGACACCAATCATGTATGTTGGATTAGGGGCCCACCCTATACCAGTCTGGCCTTATCTTAATAGCATCTGCAATGACCCTATTTCCAAATAAGGTCGTATTCTGAAAGTGCTGGGGATTAGGTTGTCAACATATTGAATTTTGGGGGACACAATTCAACCGATATCACATAGTGAGTCTCAGATGTTCAGTGACACTCTCATTTCATGGTCTGGGCACAACAACACCCACACCATGGCACAGCTACACTGTGACACGCACACAGAGTGAGTGACACAGATTCACCTCAACAAACAATGGGGTAACAGAGACATTTGCAGTGACCCAGGTACATCATGACAGACACACAGGGTGACAGACTTCACTCACAAGCTGCAAGAGACAGACACACTATGTATTAATAACAGCTGATTGGCCGGGCACCGGTGGCTCACGCTTGTAATCCCAGCACTTTGGGAGGCTGAGGTGGGCGGATCACGAAGTCAAGAGATCAAGACCATCCTGGCCAACATTGTGAAACCCTGTCTCTACTAAAAATACAAAAATTAGCTGGGAGTGGTGGCACGCGCCTGTAGTCCCAGCTACTCAGGAGGCTGAGGCAGGAGAATTACTTGCACCCGGGAGGCAGAGGTTGCAGTGAGCCGAAATAGCGCCACTGCATTACAGCCTGGGCGACAGTGTGAGACCCTGTCTCAAACAAAACAAAACAAAAACAAACAAACAAACAAAAAAACCAGCTGATTTTGTAGGGCACTGAGAAGCGTATTACATAGATTATAGGTCAGCTCATCTAATCCCCACAATGTGTGTATGACTTAGGAACTGTTATTGATCACTCCCATTCTACAGAGGTACAGATGAAGGAACTGACCTCAGGTCACACAGCCAGTGAATGACAGAGCTGAGATGTGAACCCAGGTGTGAATCAGCATGGAGCTCCTGGTCTTGGCTGGACATGGTGGCTCATGCCTGTAACCCCAGCACTTAGGGATGCCGAGGCAGGCAGACCACGTGAGCACAGAAGTTCGAGACCAGCCTGGGCAACATAGCGAGACCCTGTCTCTACTGAAATTTTAAACATACATAAAATTTCAAAGAGCTCCTGCCCTTATCGCTATGCTCCTCTGTTCCATCCACACACAGTCCCCACACTTGTCACGACAGACATGTTATGTGGGATCACTGCTCACAAAAAGGACAAGCAGCTTACTGAGAATGGGGGTGGCATCTGGGGACTACAGGCAGGTTTTTGGCCATGGGCTTGTAAAATTAATTTTCCTTGTTCAGATGGGGGCTCCACTGTTGGACGTATGGTCTTGTGAAGACATTGTGGCATCACTGGACTGGTCTGATCTGCAAAGTAAGCATGGGCCTCAGAACACAGGAAATGCCCTCTGGGGAGATGAGCTTGTCTGCTTAGGTTGCCATAACAAAGTACCACAGACTCAGTGGCTTCGACAGTGGAGATGTAATTTCTCACAGTTCTGGAGGCTAGAAGTCCAAGATCAAGGTATCAGGAGGGTTCATTTCTTCAAAGGCCTCTCTCCTTGGCTTGAAGATGGTCTTCCCTCTATAACTGTGTCCAAATTTCCTCTTCTTATAAAAACACCAGTCATATGAGACCCAGCGCGGTGGCTCCACCTGAAATCCCAGCACTTTGAGAGGCCGAGGTGAGCAGATCACTTGAGGCCAGGAGTCCGAGACCTGCCTGGCCAACATGGCACTGCCCCATCTCTACTAAAAAAAAATACAAAAATCAGCTGGGCGTGGTGGCAGATGCTTGTAATCCCAGATACTCAGGAGGCTGAGGCAAGAGAATTGCTTGAATCCAGGAGGCAGAGGTTGCAGTGAGCCGAGATTGTGCCACTGCACTCCAGCCTGGGTGATAGAGTAAGACTCTGTCTCCCACTGGGTGCAGTGGCTCATGGCTGTAATCCCAGCACTTTGGGAGGCCAAGGTAGGAGGATCACCTGAGGTCAGGAGGTCGAGATCAGCCTGGACAACATGGCGAAACCCTGTCTCTACTAAAAATACAAAAATTAGCTGGGCGTGGTGGCGGACACCTGCAGTCCCAGCTACTCGGGAGGCTGAGGCAGGAGAATCACTTGAACCCAGGAGGTGGAGGTTGCAGTGAGCCGAGATCACGCCACTGCACTACAGCCTGGGTGACAGAGCAAGACTCCATCTTGAAAAAAATAAAGACACCCATCATATGAATTAGGGCCCACCAGTATGACCTCATTAACTTAATTACCTCCTTGAAGACCCCATCTCCAAATAAGAGTTACTTTCTAAGGTACTGGGGGTTATTACTTCAACATATGCATTTTTAGGGGACACACTTCAGTCCATAATAGGAGAGATGGGCTCAGTAATGACTCACCCAGGCCCTAGCCTTGGGGTTGCCCCAGCCTGAGGGAGGGACACAGATCTTGCTCTCAGGAAGCCCCTGTCTGAAGCAGAGGCAAGAAGCATGCGTGCAGATTTCCAAGTGAAGGCAAAATTCACCGAGCAGCCCCAGAATAGAAATGGTTAGAGGCAGACAAGTCAGGTAGGGCAAGTTTCAGAGAAGTGACTTGGAAAGCAAAGACTGTCTATGGGAGATGGGGGCCTGGAGGGGCCACTTGAGGGTCCAGGAGAGACAGAAAGAGAAAGAGAGTGAGAGAGAGAGAGAGAGAGAGTGTGTGTGTGTGTGTGTGTGTGTGTGTGCGCGCATGTGTGTGTACGCGTTGGGGGACAGGGCGGGGGCAGGGGCGCTGTGTTCAGCTGAACCAGGCAGCAAGGCTCAGGTCTCTACCGAAACCACCAACTGTTGCCTCGGCCTCCGTGGCCAAGACAGCAGGGGGCATCTGGAGCCACGTGGAGCAGGGGTTGGGATGGCTTCACACACTGTCACCATTTGTGAATGTCACCCTGCTGGGTGCAGGGCACAGGAAGGTTGTGTTTTTGGCTGGCAGCTGCTGCATCTCCAGTAAGCGCCACATGCCTGGCTGTCACAGGATTGCCAGCGCTTGCTGCGGAGCTGAGAACAGGACTCTCGCTTCCTCAAATGTGACTCAGCTGGCCTTGCCGCTGCCTCTCCCTCAGTGACCACCTTTCCTCCAAGACCCCAGTCCCCCTCTCTGAGATATGTTCTGTGGCCCTCCGAGTCCCCAGGTGTCTTGGCCTCCCCGTGTGTAGACATGTCAGACACCCTTCCAGAAAGTCCCAAGTTTTTTTGTTTTTTCTTTCTGAAATGGAGTTTCGCTCTTGTTGTGCAAGCTGGAGTGCAATGACGCCCAATCTCGGCTGACTGCAACCTCCGCCTCCCGGGTTCAAGCAATTCTCCTGCATCAGCCTCCTGAGTAGCTGGGATTACAGGAATGCGCCACCATGCCCAGCAAATTATGTATTTTTAGTAGAGACGGGGTTTCACCATGTTGGTCAGGCTGGTCTCAAACTCCTGACCTCAGGTGACCTGCCCTCCTCGGCCTCCCAAAGTGCTGGGATTACAGGCATGAGCCACCGCCAAGAGTCCCAAGTTTTAATGCTGCTTTGCTTGAAATAGACCCCATTATGCGCCCTTCCACCATCCTCGGGCTGGGGCGTGTCAGAGGGATACAGAAGATACAGAGCTCCCTGTCTCCCGGTCTTGAGCCCCTTCTGCTCTAAGTATTCACAACCATTTAGCGTTCATTTGTCTCCCTCTCTATCCACTCAGATATGAAGCGGCCACTGAGCCCACCCCCACTGGCTGAGAAGGAGCCCCCCATATCTGGAGCTGCTGAGTGCCCCCCTCGGCCCCCAGAACCACCTAAGCCCAAGCGAGAGAGAAAGCGGCCATCGTACACGCTCTGTGATGTCTGCAACATCCAGCTGAACTCGGCGGCCCAGGCCCAGGTGCACTGCGGGGGGCGGGCCCACCAGAGGCGGCTTCGGCAGCTCAGCTTGGGGAAGAGCCCCTCAGGGCCAGGTCAGTGTGGAGGGACGCTGCTCCCACAAATTTGGTTTGGGGAGTATCTCTGTCTGGGCCCCTCGGAGGGGCTTTGGGTCTGTGGCCTCCCTCCATGGGGGTCTTTGCGTCTGGGGTGCCCTCAATGGGGTCTTAGGATCTGAAGCCCCCCCGATGCCAGCAAGTTTTATTCTGCATCTGGACAACCCTTCTGTAGGACCTCTCGGAATCTGTGGGTCCTTAGGCCGCCTCTTGGGTCTTTGTTTCTAGGGACTCTCCCTGTGGGATCTTTTGGGATCAGGACTCCTAAGCAGCACTTCTCCAGCCTGGAGCCTCCTGGTAGCCACAGGCTTTCAGGCAAGGGTCTCATCTGCGGGGTGGGGGTCCCAGGCTCCAGCTCAGGTCTGTGGTCTCTGAAGGCCAAGGCCAGCAAGGTACATAGCACTGCAACCCAGGGACAAGGGGGAGGCCCCTCTTCCTTTGGACTCCCGACCAGGATTTCTGCTTCTCCCTAGCTGGGGTGACTTTGCAGAGGTTTGGCTATGAGCTTGGAAGGGGCAGCTGGCTGCAAGGCAGATTTCTGGGGGAAATGGTGAATGCCTCCATGAGGGTGATTCTAGCTGACAGGTGCACAGGGGCCATAGGGATAGTAAGAACCGCCCAGGCTGCTGTTGGCAGAGCAAACAGATTCACATTCAGGCCCAGTGTGGGGAGGTGGGAAAGGCGGGAATTTACCCCTGGCTCCTGGGGGAGGCCAACAGAAACCTACCTTGCAGCCCAGGTTGGCAGTTTTGCCAGAGGCTACGCTCTGACCTCAGACACCCTCTTGAGGGCTGTCTTCTCTTTTGGTGATATTCATGGGGCACCCACTGTGTCCTCCGCTCCACACACACAATCCTGTAGGCCGGAGACAAGTAAGATCCAATCTCTCTGCTTACCACCCTCCCCAAGATTGAGTGGGTCTTTTGGGTGGAGACAGATGTGAAAAGAGATAAGGGTTGTGGTTGCCACATGGGACATACCCTCAGGGCACAAAGGCAAAGCTGCAGTCCCTGGGGGCACCAGGAAAGTCTCCTGAAGGAAGAGGGGGCTGAGCCTCGGAACATGGATGAGGGGAGTAGGGGCATTATAGGCATAGGTCACGGCATAAGCAAAGGCCAGGTTGCTCTGGTGACTGGGACCAGCTCCTCCCCACCCAATTATTTCAGGCTGGACACCAAAAGCGTGACTCTGAGCAAGACAGTATCTGACTGATGGGTGTTTCTGGAGCATATGTGTCTGTCTGGATTCGAAAGTCACTAATTGGCTGGGTATGGTGGCTCATGCCTGTAATCCTAGCACTTTGGGAGGCTGAGGCAGGTGGGTCACTTAAGGCCAGGAGTTTGAGACCAGCCTGGCCAACATGGCAAAACCCCATTTCTACTAAAAATGCAAAAATTAGCCAGGTATGGTGGCACACACCTGTAGTCCCAGCTACTCGGGAGGCTGAGGCAGATGAATCACTTGAACCCAGGAGGTGGAGGTTGCAGTGAGCTGAGATTGTGCCACTGCACTCCAGCCTGGGCGAAAGGGCGAGACCCTGTCTTAAAAAAAAAAAAAAGAAAAAGTAACTCATTAATTCACCAAACATTTATTGACCACCTACTATGTGTAAGCTGCTTTTGGGGGATTCACGTTTTTAAAAGATATCATATCTGCCTGTCAGGAAAAAGCTATCTAAATAACTACACATGCAGATGAGTTTGTTCCAAGATAATACCAGGCTTCCTAGAAGTGGATTCAGGGTGCCTCAAGAAGTCAGAGGAGGGGCCAGGCTCACGCCTGTAATCCCAACACTTTGGGACCCCAAACTGGGCAGATTGCCTGAGCTCAGGAGTTCGAGACCAGCCTGGGCAACACGGCGAAACCTCATCTACTAAAAAAACAAAATATTAGCCTGGTGTGGTGGTGGGCACCTGTAGTCCCCGCTACTTGGGAGGCTGAGGCATGAGAATTGCTTGAGCCCAGCAGGTGGAGGCTGCAGTGAGCTGAGATCACACCATTGCACTCCAGCCTGGGCAACAGAGGGAGACCCTGTCTCAAAAAAAAAAAATAAATAAATAAAAATAAAATAAAAAAAGAAGTCAGAGGAGGGAGAGGCAAACTGACATGTGAAGTGACATTGATGGTGGATACTGGAGACAAAGAGAGGATCCCAGGCAGGAAAGCCACCGGAGCAAAGGCATTGAGGCCTGCAAGCCCATGGCTCTTTGGGGCGGGGGGGCACCATCTTAGGGGTCATAAGGAGACATGAGGCCTGGTACTCCAGTCCAGATTGTTAAATTGGACCTGTGAAGTCACTGGCCATCAGCGTCCTGGGTGTGTGCAGGGAGTGTGCGGGGTGTGGAGAGGACAGCAGGAGCCACCTGCAAGAGCCTTGCCACCAGGCTGGGCTTTGACCTTTGTTCTGAAGGTGATGGGCATTGCAGAAGCCGTTTGAGCAGGAGCATTTAGTGTTTTTAGGTGTCTCTGGCTCGAGGGTACATAAGAAGGAAAGTGAGGTGAAATGGAGAAATAGATTCTGGAGCCTTTTCTTTAGTAGAACTGTCAAGACTTGGTGGCCAATGGGATGTGGGGTGTGTGGGGGGTGCCACGGACAGCTCTAGCTTAGGCAGTGCCACAGACGGCAGCTCAGTTATCAGAAAGGGGGGGCTGAGAGGGAGACAGAAATGGAGGGCTGGCACTGAGTGGGGAAGGCCAGTCCTGTGGCTGAGGATGTTGTCTGGTCTTTGTTCCTCTTGTAACACAGCCTCTTCAGGCCTTACTTCCTGGGCAACGGTCCCTGCGGTAAAAGCTCCTCCCTCCCCAATCCCACCACACCAAGATGAAGGGAGCAGGTGCGGGGAGAGGAGAAAAGACCACAGCTCCAGGGCCAGGTGCGGAGGCTCACACCTGTAATCCCAACACTTTGGGAGGCCGAGGCAGGAGGATAACTTGAGGTCAGGAGTTTGAGGCCAGTCTGGCCAATATGGTGAAACCCCAACTCTACTAAAAATACAAAAATTAGCCGGGCATGGTAGCACATGCCTGTAATCCCAGTTACTGGCGAGGCTGAGTCACAAGAATCGCTCGAACCCGGGAGGCGGAGGTTGCAGTGAGCTGAGATCACACCACTGCACTCCAGCCTGGGCGACAGAATGAGACTCTGTCTTAAACAAACAAACAAACAACAACAACAAAAAAGGTCACAGCTCCAGAAGAGAGTCCCAGCTAGAGACAGGCTGCCCAGATGGCTGCGGACTCCCCCCTCTACCTGGTTTCCCTCTTCCCGCAGTCCCCATGCACCTCAATACTGGGTCAGAACGGGGGCGTGGGGGCACTATCTTAGGGGTCATCAGGAGACGTGAGGCCTGATACTCCAGTCCAGATTGTTAAGTCGGACCTGTGAAGTCACTGGCCATCCATTGTGTGTCATCCATCACCTCTCCCTCCAGCCCTGTGCTGGGCTCAGGCGGGATGCTGGTCAGTACCACTGAGCAGTGCCTGGTACCTGCCTCTGGGCACTCACAGTCTAGAGGGGTAGGCAGACATGGAACCAGACCTTTTCAGCCACCCAACCTAGGAGGAGTGACCAGCACTGTGGGAGTGGGGCAGGGGAGGGGAGTGACAGCTGTGCCTAAGGCAGTGGGGATGGGTCCTTAGATTTCCAGGAGCCCTGGAATTCTGGGGCTCCAGCTAGAGAAGCTGTCTTCTCCATTGGCCTGGTGAACTCTGGGCCTGCCCTGGGCCATGACCCTCCCAACACCCACCCCCCTCCCCTGGCTTTCTCCTGTCTCCTCAGTTATCTGAGAGCTGGGGGTGGAGGGCGGCCCCCAGCAAGAAGATGCCAGCAACTTGGTCAGGCGCGGTGGCTCACGCCTGTCATCCCAACACTTTGGGAGGCCGAGGCGGGTGGATCACTTGAGGTCAAGAATTCGAGACCAGCCTGGCCAACATGACGAAACCCCATCTCTACTAAAAACACAAAAATTAGCCAGGCGTGGTTGTGGGGTACCTGTAGTCCCAGCTACTCGGGAGGCTGAAGCAGGAGAATCACTTGAACCCGGGAGGCAGACGTTGCAGTGAGCTGAGATCACGCCACTGCACTCTAGCCTGAGCGATAGAGACTCCATCTCAAAAAATAAAAATAAAAAAAGATGCCAGCAACTGCCCCTGAGGTGGAGGGCGCAGTGAGGGGAAGCACGTTGGGACCCTCAGCCGCCCTGGATGCCTCTTCCAGATCTGCCCAGATGGGGACTAGGCCAGTGTGCCCCTCTCCACAAAGCAGAGAGCCCTTAGGGTGCAGCTCCCCGGTGGAGGCTCCCTGGGGAAAATGCAGAGAGCCACAGCCATTCCAGGGAGGCTGAGGCTAAGTGTGGGCAGCCTTGAATGCGCTGTATTGGTCCTAGGCACTCAGTGTCCGGGGCGCCATGCCAGATTGAGACACGAGGTCTCGGGCCTGTGGCAGCCAGGAGCGGCACTTTTCCGTGGGAGCTGTCACTTTGATTAGGGGCCTGCAGGGCTGGAGGCTTCCACAGTGACAGGCAGTCACAGGCAGTAAGGCAGGGACCCTCTCCTGCTCACGTCCCCCGAGGCCGTCTGTGGGAGGGAGACTGGGGGGTGGTTCTCCCCTCTCTGAGCCTCTCTGCCAAGATCTCAGTCAGAGACCTCCTTCCTCAGCAGTATCTGGCTCCTGGAATTCTTACTCCCAGCGCTGAGTGAGCCCTGGAATACCTTGGAGGGGCACAGGAGGAGGAAGCAGCAGGAACCCACACTTCGTCTCCCTCCTCCAAGCACTGCCCCAACTTACCCTGCCCACTCCCCATCTGTCTCCTACCCAGGAGGCCCTTTCATTCTTTTTTCTTTTTTTTGAGACAGAGTCTCACTCTGTCGCCCAGGCTGGAGTGCAGTGGTGTGATCTCAACTCATTGCAACCTCCACTTCTCAGGTTCAAGCGATTCTCCTGTCTCAGCCTCTCCAGTAGCTGGGATTACAGGCACCTGCCACCATGCCCGGGTAATATTGTATTTTTAGTAGAGACGGAGTTTCACCATATTAGCCAGGCTGGTCTCAAGCTCCTGACCTCAGGTGATCCACCTGCCTCGGCCTCCCAAAGTGCTGGGATTATAGGCGTGAGCCACTGCGCCTGGCCTCTTTCATTCTTCAGGAATGCATCTTGAGCCTTCTTTCACCCCCTTACCTCTCCTCCCAATGGGGGTGTGGAACAGGGACCTTCCCCAGAAGAAGGCTGAACTCCATGACCCTATGGACCATCACACACACACACACACACACACACACACCCCTAAATAACTTGAAGTGATTCTCTGACATCTGCAAAGAGACAGAGGTTTGCTGTCCCCTCACACTAACCTCTGATGCAGATGTTGAGCCAGTACAGGGCATCGGGGGACAGCTGGGCAAGGAGCAATGACCTACCCCCAGCCCCACATGGAGGATCTGCTGAGGAGCTGAACAAAGCACTTGCACCTGCAGCATGGCATTCCCTCCTCACCCAGTCATCCTAGGCACGGACGATGACATTCAGTCTCACTTTATAAACTGGGAGAGTGGGGCTCAGGGAGATTAGGTAACACCCAAGGCCACACAGTTGGGTTTGGGTCCTGGGTTTCTGACTCTATTTTGTTTTGTTTTGTTTATTGAGACAACGTCTTGTTCTGTTGCCCAGGCTGGAGTACCTGGCACAATCATAGCTCACTGCATCTTTCACCTCCTGGGCTCAAGCAGTCCTCCTCCCTGGGCCTTCTAAGTAGCTGTGACTACAGGCATGTACCATCATGCCTGGCTAAATTTTTTTTTATTTTTAAAAATTTTTGTAGAGATAGGGTGTATTAGCCCATTTTCACGCTGCTGATAAAGACATACCAGAGACTGGGCAGTTTACAAAAGAAAGAGGTTGAATGGACTCACAGTTCCACATGGCTGGGGAGGCCTCACAGTCATGACGGAAGGTGAAAGGCACGTCTCACATGGTGGCAGACAAAAGAATGACAGCCAAGTGAAAGGGGTTTCCCCTCATAAACCCATCAGATCTCGTGAGACTTATTCAGTACCACGAGAACCATATGGGGGAAACTGCCCCCATGATTCAATCATCTCCCACTGGATCCCTCCCACAACATGAGGGAATTATGGGAGCTACAATTCAAGATGAGATTTGGATGGGGACACAGCCAAACCATATCACAAGGTCTCGCTATGTTGCCCAGGCTGGTCTCAAACTCTTGGCCCCAAGCAATCCTCCCACCTCAGCCTCCCAAAGTGCTGGAATTACAGGCGTGAGCCCTTGCACCCAGCCCCAGGTTTCTGGCTCTAGATTCTATCTCACACTCCTCTCCGATGCCCTGCTGAGGAGAACAGCATATATTAGGAGCAACTGAGCCATTTTTCAGAATGGGGAGGAGTATGGCCCAGAGAGGGCAGGCTGTCCCAACAGATGATTCCACAAATGCTCGGGACCTATGGCCACTCCTCTGCCCTGTCCTTTGGTGTGCTCAACTGAAAAATAGGGAGATGCCAGCCATCCGGCTAGGGATGGGGAGACTAGCTTCTTAAAGTCAACCAGTCCCTCCCTTGTCTCTTGGTAGAAAGAACCCAGTCATCCAATTCAGAGTGGGCCTGCCCCATGGCATCCGTTGCAACATGACACAAGACGGGAGAGGAGGGCATTTCTGAAATGACTTAAGCTCTGGCTTGCTGAAATGGCCTGAAGAACCTTAGTCAGGGAGTGCAAGCTAGACAGGACAGGGCACAGGATAGGAGAGATCGAGTCAGACTATAATGGATGCTAGGGCCAAGAAGGCTGCAGGTACACTACATGTCCCTGTGCCTTCCAGCGGGAGAGGGGTAGTGGTCAGAGTGGCAGGCCAAAGCTAGGCTCCCCTGCTTGGCATCCTCAGACCTCCCCTAGCTCCTGTTTCAATCAGTCCCTCCATCCCCTCTCCAAGCCTTTGACTGCAGAAGCCTCTGGCTGCATCCTGGGCCCCAGAGATCAAAGACCTTGAGCTCAAGTCACGCCTGAGTCACTGGCTTGATGAGTTTCTCACCCCCACTCCCTGCAGATGGATTAATTTCAGTCCCATCAGGAGGCCCCGGAAGCCCTCCAGCCTGTCTCCCATCCTTCAGTATCTCCCTGGGTTGCCGTTTCCTCCCCAGTCACCGCCTCCCACACACATACTGAGGCCTTTGGGTGCATGCTGCAAAGAAACTGTGCTCCCCCAAGGCCACTGAGAAGTTCTTCTTGCAGTCTGACCTGCCTCTGCCTCCTGCTGCTATTCTCCCTTGGTGGCAGGTGACAGAAGTGCCCCACGCTCTTCCTGAATGTCATCACATCCCCCTCCCCCAGGTGTGACCCTGACCATTGGCATCCCCCTCCCCCAGGACCACCAGGAAAAGCAAGGCTGTCTGGGTAGAGAATTAGGGGGCTTAGCTCAGATCCCTGCCCTGGAAGAAGACAAAGATTCTGTCTGTGTCTCTGGGTGGGTTAATTAGCTCTGGGCTTGAGTTTCCTTCCTCTCTCCACATAAACAACTCCTCCCCCCACAGCCCCTTCCTAACAAACCTGTTTTCAGGACCTGCTGCTGCCAACCCCTCCCAGATCTTCTTTGTGAGTGTTGGCTGCTCCAGAGATTACAGGTTATTGTCTGGTGGAGACAGGATGCTGAGGGGGTGAGGGGGCTAGCATCGGGACCTGGGCTTGGAATGTAGGACTGGATCCAGCTGTGGGCTGGCTGCCTCCTTCCCCCATTCCACCCCCTCCCAGCCACCAGGTGCTCAGGTCAGTAAAGAGCCAGCTTTTAGGAAGAGAAGGGAGAGGAAGGAGTGAATGGAGGGGAGAAGAATGGGGCTGGGGGATCTCGGGTGGGCATGGGAGGGGTGTCAGGAGTTGTAGCGGATCAGGCCGGGTGCTGTGGCTCACGCCTGTAATCCTAACACTTTGGGAGGCCAAGGCAGGTGGATCATTTGAGGTCAGGAGTTCGAGATCACCCTAGCCAACATGGTGAAACCTCCTCTCTACTAAAAATACAAAAATTAGCTGGGCATGGTGGCAGGCACCTGTAATCCCAGCTACTCTGGAGGCTGAGGCAGGAGAATCACTTGAACCTGGGAGGCAGAGGTTGCAGTGAGCCGAGATCTTGCCACTGCATTCCAGCCTGGGTGACAGCGAAACACTGTTTCAAAAAAAAAAAAGAAGTTCTAGTGGATCAGACAAACTCCCTCCTCTCCTTCCTGGCATTGCCCAGATAGCAGATCCAAGGGTCCAGGTGCTAGACTAACAGTGGCAAGACGCCTGGATCCCTGCTCCCCAAACCCCACGTGGCCAGTGCTCTTTGATAAAGTGGCAACACCTCTCTGAGGCTCAGTTTCCTCTTCAGCAACAGCAGTTAAACATAAGGGGATGGTGAGGAGAGGATGAGTGAGGCTGGGCAGGAAAACGGGCTCCTGCAGCAGCAAGTCCTGAGGCAAGGGGGCGGCAAGAGCCATCCAGCAGGCAGGGCAGGACCAGCAGCTCCTCCTTCCCTGGAGGTCCCTGTGGACAAAGTCAGTCCTTCCATCCCTTTGCTTCAGCGCTTCAGCGTAAGAGGCCCCAGGCAAGGGAATCCGCTGTGAGTGGGGGGTGAGGGATGCTCCCCGATACCCTCCCCCAGTTCTTGGTCTGCACATTTGCCCCCACACTTCTCCCCTGGGGGAAGAACATGCCCTGTTCTTTCCACCTGCGGTTGGGATGGGGGAAACCAGAGAATGGGCAGCTCCTTCCTGGCAAAGAGAGACAGGGCCCAGGAACGACGACGCTGCTTTCCAGGCAGAACCAGGAGTCCCTCCCTCGCGCCCTCCCCTCCTGTCCCTCACATCCCCCCCTTCCCTCTGTCACTCTGGCTGGGTTTCATTTGCTCCTCATTCTGCGCTCCGTGGTGCCTCCAAAGGCAGAGAATGCTCTTGGGTGAGTGCTGATGATGCCTGGGCTGGGAAGTGGGGAGAGGGCTTAGGTGAGGGTGGTCCTCTCCCCTCTCCCCAGCCCAATCCTTTCCTGCTATAGTTGGCCCCCAAAAGTTGTCTGTCAGAGACACCAGTAGCCAGTTACTCTCAACGCTTTTCCCAGGTCCAGGGCTGGGCAGGGAAGCCCCCACTCTGGCGGAGAACAAAGGTGAAAGGAAGGGCAGGAATGGTGGGGAGCTGGAGGTCCACCCTGCGGGAAACAGGGGTGCTGGACATCTGGGCAGATGCCTGTCCAGGGAGCCCATGTCAAAGGTTCCTTGTATCAGACCTCACCTTTAACTGCCTCTGAGGGGCCGGGGGAGGGGGAGACATCCGAGGTGAGTGAAGAGAGAGCTGTTACTGCAGCAGAGAAAGAGAGAGAAGCAGACAGAGGGGGACAGAAATCAGGGTGCCTCCTCCCTGAGATCCGGCCACTGCACTGGGGTCCACATCAATGCTCCCCTCTCCCTCTTTATCTGTGGTCTCCCAGCTCACCTCTCCACACAGACGGTTGCCTGGCCTTTTTTGAGGGAGACAGCCATCACCCATCAAAGGCTATTTGGGGGAACCCTTTCCTTGGGGGCAAAGGCCTGGAGGCAGTGTGACTGGGGGCAGAGTTTATGTTGTGACTGGGCTTTGGAGTCTTCCTCCAGCTTGGGGAGAGTCTGCACATCCTGAGTGCTAGATGACCCAGAAGTGGCTTGGGGGCTCTGGAGAATGTGGGGAGGAACCCCCGGCCATGGTGGGAGTGGGCACTCAGTGGGTCTTGGCTCAACCTCTCACTCCCCACTTTGGCTCTCTCTCCCCTGGACTCCCATATTCTTTGCAGAGTTTGGATTTTATCCATGATAGAAACGGCAGTGTCATTATTTGAGATGTGTTGTATGCAGGCATGTGCCTCTGGGAGGACCCTATCTTCTGCCCCGTGACTTGGGGGTAGGGGGATGGGGAAACAGTTGGAGAGAGACTGTTTGGAGATATGCTCTTTTAAGTCCGATGCATTTAACTTTGTAAGGGGAGTGTGTGTGCACACCGGTCTCTGCATCTGTGTATGGCTCTTTGTGTACATGCAGCTATCTTTGTGAAGGTGTGTGCCGCTGTGTGCCCATTGCTGTTCATGGTCTGTATCTGCATTTGTAGGGGTCTGCACATTCATGTGCATCTGTCTCTCTGGGTATATGTACACACAAATATGTCTTTGTTGCTCGTGCCCATCTGTGTATGCGTGCATGCTCTTGTGTGGCCAGTGTGCCTGCCTTTGCCTCCCGGCCAGCATGGGTATCTGTGTATCTTGGCATCAGTACCACCTCCATATGTATACGCATCTCGTGTGTAGATAGAATACATGGTCTAACTGTGGGGGGAGGTATGTATGTATGTGCCTTGATGTCTAAACCTGCCACTATCCATGGGTGATGTGGGCCTCAGGTTGTGTGTCTCTGTGCTCGTGTGTGTGTGTGTGTGTGTGTGTGTGTCTGTCTGTCTGTCTTTTCCCATTATGGCAAAACAGCAGGATGTGGTTTTCCCAGATCTTCTCCCTTGGTGGCAGCCAGGGTGATGTTATTTCATAAGATTTCTGCTCTGTGCCCTGCCCCAGCCTCGGTTGAACCTTTGGGGGCAGGCTCTTCTTCTGTACTGGTCTGGCTTGCTCATACCTCTGACCACACCCCACCCTCTTAAGGCAGTTGGCTAATGAGCCATGGCTGCTCCAAGACACTTACGGTGGCTGTTCTGCAGCAAAATGCCATCCAAGAAGGCCTACCCCCAACCTGACCCTTTCGGGGTGCAGAATTCTAGACCTGAGGGCTGTGTGGTGCTGTTCGGGGGCAGCTGTGGGGGCTGCGACATCTCCCTTCATTTGAGTGTAGCCAGGAGTCAGGCGGCCACACGTGTGTGTGCATGTGATTCGCGCTCCATCCCAGCAGCTCTGGGGCTGGGGTTCACAGTGAATGTCAGAGGCAGACGGTGGGTGGCACAGAGCAGTGCTGCATGGAGGATGCTGGGGCAGAGGAGTTCCCAGCAGCCACTGGTGGGGCTGGGACCTCAAATCAACATGCACCCTAGGCCTTTTGCAGAAGAGCAGTGTACCCAATTGTGAGGGGACTGGAAGGCATTTCTGGGTGACTTTGTGCTGTCTGGAAGGGGAGACTGGGTCATTGTCTTGACATTCCCTTGATCCACAGCAGCAGGCCAGCCCCCTCTCTGAATGGCCTCCACACCTAGCACCTCATTTGGTCTTCAGACCCATTTCTGTCCTGCCCTAGCCTCCTCCCCAAGTTGTAATTCCCACTTTACAGATGAGGAAACAGGCTCATAGCTAAGTGTCCAGTCCAAGGCCTCAGAGTTAAACATAACTGGAGCTCCATCCCAGGCCTCTGGACTCCACACCTCCACGTCTGCACATTCCTCCTGCAGGGAACCTCCTCAATTCACCTCTCAGAGTAACGCAGACTGGGATGAGGGTCGGCTGTGTATCAGAGTTTTAGAAAAAGGTCACGCCAACCTCCCTCCCTCTTCCCCACTCTGTCAACCCCACTGCAAATAACTCACTAGGCTAAAACAATGAGCTTCCCAGTTCCAACTCCTCCGGAGGAGGCTCCCCACCAGGTGGGACGGTCAAAATCCCCAGCATTCCCCTAGAGCCATCCAGTATCAGGCACTGCTCCTACCCACCCCAATTCTTCATGAACCTGCAGCGACCTGTCAACTTCCAGAGGGATCCTTGCTCTGCCATCCCACGGCCTGGAGGGCCCTTCCCCTAGTAAAAGTTCACTTACCCAGAATGCTGCTAACCCTAATTGACCCACCCTGCAGACCTTCAGCTGGTCGCCGGCTCCTTCGTGATCCCAAAGCACTTGCTTCCAAACTCTCAGAACACTTTGCAGCCTCTACCGCGCTCTACCTGTCTGTGGCTTAGGCTGTGAGCCCCTCGAGGAACCCCGGATACATGCGCGGACCGAATGAACCCCGGCACCGCGCTGTCTGCGGTCTAGCCTCAGTAGCTCCTGCTGCGGCGCAGGCGGCGGCCGGGGCCCGGGGGGGGGTGGGGGTGGGGGTGGGGCCGGGCCGGGCTGAGCGCGCTGGGCGGAAGGCGCGGCAGGTGGGCGCGGCTAGGTGAGCCCCGGGGGGCCGCCCGCCCTGCCCGCGACCCTGGCCGGCGCCGGCTGCTGGCGCCTCTTCGCCCCCGTTGCCGCTAGTGGCTGCTATCGCTCCGTGGAGCCCAAGGAGACCGCGGCCAGAGCGTCCACCGCCCAAGATGGTGGCTCCTGTGTCTCCGTGAGTGCGAGCGGACGGGGTAGGGGCGCCGGGCCGGGCTGGGCGCCCCCTCCCGGAGCGGGCGGGACGGGCGGGCGGAGGCTCAGTGCCTCTGCGGGACCCACCGAGGGCTCTGTCACCGCGCGCCCCCCAGAGGAAGTTCCCCAGCCTTCCCCGTCCCAGCCCCCGGGAGGATGCGTGAGAAGGGGTGCAGGGGAGCCCCTTCTCACCAGGGCTGTCAGAGCAGGGGGCGCCCGGCCCTGTCTGCTGAGAGCTGGGCTTCTCTTAGTGGGGTCCCAAAGCAAGGGGCCCCCAGGAGCCCGGGGAGGAGGCTCGGGACCCACGTTCTGGGGCCACATGAATACTGTTTGAGGCTTACATGCCTTGGGGTCCTTGTCAAGTTGTTCTGCTCCCATCCGGCTGGTCACGGTGTGGAGAGAAATGAGAGGAGACCTGGGTCTGCAACAAGTGTGCCCTCCTGGTCAGCCTTTGTCACAACTGGACCCATGGAGTTTTGTTTACACCTCACTCCACTCAGCCTGTTTCCTTGAGGTTGAGGTAGAGAGAATGTCAACGGAATTTGACCTGTTTAGAGCAGCTCTGTCCAATAGAACTTTCTGGGATGATGTAAATGTGCTGTCCAATGCAATAGCCACTAGCCACATTGGCTACTAAGCACTTGAAAAGTGCCTAGTGTGAGCTGAATGCTAATGTTTTATTTAATTTTAAGTAATTTAAACAGTTGCATTTACAATAGCTGCAGTGGCCAGTGGCTACTGTGTTGGACAGAGCCGTTTTAGAATCTCCACTTTCCTGGGCTCTACCTACCTGCCCTTTTGTTCTGCAGAATGGGCAGGACAGGCAGCTTCGATGTACATGGAAAGGATCTGACAAAATTCCAGAAGGGCATCACCTTGCTCTTGCACCCCTCTGCCCCCATTCTGAGATCCTGTGCGTAGTGGGCTGGGCAAGGTCATAGAATCACAGGATCTTGGGAGGAAAGGATGTCAAAGACAGCTGTTTTAATCACCTAACAGGCACCCAAGGGCCGGCTCCACTGCCCTCTCTGCCTGGGCACCTGCTCTTTCTTATTCACTGCCCAACTGTGTGGTGCACTTGCTGGGTGTCAGGCACTGTACCCGTCTCTGGGATTCAGACATGAAGAAGTTAGTTACCTTTCCTGCCCTCAGGGAACGTGCATGAGAAGGGGTTGGAGAGAGGGTGAAGCAAGAGAACTACACAGATAGAAGCAGAGATTTGTAATCTGTGGAGCATGCAATGGAGAGAACAAACAGGGAGCAATGACAGAAAAGAAGGGACTTCCTGGGAATGGATGGTTAAGCTAAAGCCAAAGGAGAAATGAAACAGGCCAGGTAAAGCATGGGAGGGCAGCTGGGAACATTCTGGAAGAAAGGACAGCACGGGCAAAGGACCCAGGGGATGGGAACCTGGCACTCTGGAGAAACCCAGAGAGAAGGGTGGTGTTACTAGGAAGGCAGGGAGACACAAGTGGCTACTAGAAAGGTCAGTAACCCTGGGCATTTGGCAGACCTCAAAGGAATTCTGGCACTGGCCTTAGAGGAGTGGGTGGTTGTGGAGGGGTCTAAAGCAGTATTTTTGTTTTTGGTTTTTTTTTTTTTTAGATGGAGTCTTGCTCTGTCTCCCAGGCTGGAGTGCAGTGGCATGATCTCGGCTCACTAAAGTGGTATATTTTTAAAAGCCCCCCTCTGGTTAAGAGACGTTAAGAATGGAAACCCAGCGTGCAGTCAGGAAGCAACTGCACTTGTCCAGGCAAAAGATAAAGGTGGCCTGGACAAGGCCGCCAGGCAGTGGTGTGGAGAGAAGGGACAAGTTAGAAGTGGATTTTGGAGGGAGAATCAACAAGACCTATGGATGGAGCAGGTTCTGGATGTGGAAGAGAACAGGGATTGAAGGGCAGGTTTCTGGCCAGGGCACCTAGGAAGAAGGATGGATTTCACTTCCTGAGACAGGGATGATTGGGAGAGGGGCATATTTGCTTTTGTTTTTGTTTTTAGAGACAGGGTCTCACTGTGTCACCCAGGGTGGCTGGAGTAGTGATGTGATCACAGTTCACTGCAGTCTCAAACTCGGGCTCAAGTGATCCTCCTGCCTCAGCTTCCTGAGTAGCTGGGACTACAGGTTTTTTTTGTTTTTTTTTTTTTTTTTTTTTTTTTGGTAAAGACAGGTTCTCCCTATGTTGCCCAGGCTGGTCTCAAACTCATGGGCTCAAGCAGTCCTCCCACCTCAGCCTCCCAAAAATGCTAGGATTACAGGTGTGAGACACCACATCCAGCCAAGAGTGGCGTATTTGTAAGGACAGATCAACAGTTCTGTCTAGACAGGCTGGGGAGGCAGCTGGATGGAGTGGTGTGGTGCCCAGGCTGGGTTTGTGTATTTCCCAGTGGTCTGCAGAGATGGTTCTGAAATGTTAGACAATTTGAAGTTGGGAAGGTAAGGAGGAGATGACCTCCAGAGGCTAAGGAGTGATGGACAGAGGAAGGAAAACCAAGGAACATGGGATCCTAGAAGCCAAGAGAAAAGAGGATTCCAAGGAGGGTGTGGTGAGTGTCACCAAGTGCCACTCAAGAGTCCCAAGGGCCAGGCACGGTGGCTCACACCTATAATCCCAGCACTTTGGGAGGCTGAGGCGGGCAGATCACGAGGTCAGGAGTTGGAGACCAGCCTGACCAACATGGTGAAACCCTGTCTCTACTAAAAATACAAAAAATTAGCTGGGCATGGTGGCGTGTGCCTGTAATCCCAGCTACTCAGGAGGCTGAGGCAGGAGAATCGCTTGAACCCAGGAGGTGGAGGTTGCAGTGAGCCAATATCGCACCATTACACTCCAGACTGGGCAACAGAGCGAGACTCTGTCTTGGAAAAAAAAAAAAAAATGTCCCAAGGAAGAGGGCCAAGAAGTTACACTTGCATCTGGCAGCCTTTCCTTACACCAAACCAGCCGGCCCTGGAACTCTCCTCATCTGCCCTTGTTTTACCCACCTACTATGTGCTGGTTCCACACAGGGCACTGGTATACATGTCAAGTGGACAAGACAGTTACTGCAGTCTCAGAGCTTCAGATCGTCTAATTGGGCCAGGCGCCTGTAATCCCAGCACTTTGGGAGGCTGAGATGGGCGGATCATCTGAGGTCGGGAGTTCGAGACCAGCCTGGCCAACACGGTGAAACCCCCGTCTCTACTAAAAATTCAAAAAAATTAGCCGGGGCCAGGCACGGTGGCTCACACCTGTAATCCCAGCACTTTGGGAGGCTGAAGCGGGCAGATCACGAGGTCAGGAGATCAAGACCATCCTGGCTAACATGGTGAAACCCCATCTCTACTAAAAATATAAAAAATTAGCCGGGCATGGTGGCGGGCGCCTGTAGTCCCAGCTACTCGGGAGGCTGAGGCAGGAGAATGGCGTGAACCTGGGAGGCGGGGTTTGCAGTGAGCCGAGATCGCGCCACTGCACTCCAGCCTGGGCGACAGAGTGAGACTCCGTCTCAAAAAAAAAAAAAAATTAGCCGGGCATGGCGCCATGTGCCTGTAATCCCAGTTACTTGGGAGGCTGAGGCAGGAGAATCGCTTGAACCTGGGAGGTGGAGGTTGCAGTGAGCTAAGATCGCACCACTGCACTCTAGCCTGGGTGACAGAGTGAAACTCTGTCTCAATTAAAAAAAAAAAAAGGAAAAAAGAGATCATCTAATTGACAGTCTCAGAAACAAGAGTTCTTTCATGTGGCCAAAATGAATCCATTCATTTCTTTTTTAATGTGTTGGCATTGTTTTCTATTTTTATTTTATTTTTAAATTTTATTTATTTATCTTTCGGAGATGGGGTATTGCTGTGTTGCCCAGGCTAGTCTTGAACTCCTGAGCTCAAGCGATCCTCCTGCCTTGGCCTCCCATATTTTTATTTTTAGTTTAAAATTTTATCTATTTATTTATTTTGAGACAGGGTCTCACAGTGTTGCCCAGGCTGGAGTGCAGTGGCATGATCATAGCTCACTATAGCCTTGAACTCCTGGGCTCAAGTGATCTTCCCACCTCAGCCTCCTGAGTAGCTGGGACTACAGGCATACACCACCATGCCCGGCTAATTTTTTTAAAAACATTTTATTTGTAAAGACAGGGTCTCCTTATGTTGCCCAGGCTGGTCTGGAACTCCTGGGCTCAAGAGATCCTCCCACCTCAGCTTCCCAAAGTGCTGGGATTACAGGTGTGAGCCACCATGCCTGGCCCTTTCATTCTTTTAAACAACCAACTTTTACTGAGAGGTATCTGTGTGCCCAGCCCCAGACAGGGACTTAGAGATATGAAAATGAACAAACATGGTCTTGGCTTCTAGGAACTCAGTGCGGAGATATGTACAGAATCCCTGTATTCACCATATTGTGTCATGAAGACTCGTGCGTAGGGAGCTGTGGGGAACTAGAGGATGGCTACCAGCCCAGGTTGTGGGGATCAGCGTGGCAGAAGGGATACCTGAGCTGCTGTCAGGCAGTGAGTGGGAATTAGTAAGGAAAGAGGAGGGAGAGGGAATTCTAGGCTCACAGGATGAAGGCAGGGACAAAGTAACAGCTTGGTGTCTACTGGGAATGCAAGCCTTCAGGATTGATTGGGCAGACAGGAGTGGCGGGAGGCTCTATTAACAGAAGTATTCAGAGGCTGGAGAGGGCCTCGCTGGCTTGTGGTTAGGTGTGTAGACTTAGGCAGTGGGATATCAGTAAAGAGGTGGAAGCCAGGGAGTGACACAGTTGGATCTATGTGTGAGCTTGCTGTCTCTGGCTGTTGGGTGAGGGATGAGTCTGGGGGAAATGACCATGCAGAGACCAAGGCAGCTGCAGTGATCCAGGTGATACCATGAGGGCCTGAACTGGGCCAAGGCTAGGCAGCTGGAGGGAGAGAGACGGTACAGACCAGGGTCTCAGTACAGCCTTTGGGGTCAGGAGGACGTGGGTTCTGATTGAGCCTCAAGCTACTTATTGCTTATGAAACCTGGAGCAAGCCAGTTAAAGTCACAGACCTCAGTTTTGTCCTCTCCGAAAGGATAATATCTCAGCCACAGAGAGGCATCTGGGTCTGCCCCTGGATCATTGTAAAGCACTTAGCACAGGGCCTCAGCTCACATTCCAGAAATGGTAGTTACAGTTAGGCATGAAGAGGAGGACACAGGTTGGAGAGATAATTAAAAGGTAGAGTTAAGGCCAGGCACGGTGGCTCACGCCTGTAATCCCAATGTAATCCCAGCACTTTGGGAGGCTGAGACGGGCAGATCACAAAGTCAGGAGATCGAGACCATCCTGGCTAACATGGTGAAACCCCGTCTCTACTAAAAATACAAAAAATTGGCTGGGCACGGTGGCTCACGCCTGTAATCCCAGCACTTTGGGAGGCCGAGGCAGACGGATCACAAGGTCAGGAGATCGAGACCATCGTGGCTAACACGGTGAAACCCCGTCTCCACTAAAAATACAAAAAATTAGCCGGGCGTGGTGGCGGGTGCCTGTAGTCCCAGCTACTTGGGAGGCTGAGGCAGGAGAATAGCGTGAACCCGGGAGGCGGGGTTTTCAGTGAGCCGAGATCACGCCACTGCACTCCAGCCTGGGCCACAGAGCAAGACTCTGTCTCAAAAAAAAAAAAAAAAGTAGAGTTGGTAGGTTTTGGCCAATGGCTGGACATGGTTTTTCAGTCCTGAACTGCTCATCCTGGCCTCGTGCCTGGGGAGGTGGCAGAGTGAGGGAGGTAGAGGCAACTGGCTAGCTGCCTTCAGTCTGGGGCCCCAGGTCTGGGCTACCCATCCCAGAACCACAGTACCGATGGGTATGAGTGTGAGTGTGTGTTCACCTGTGTGTGTAAGGAATGGAGCTTTAGAGAAAGCAAACCTTTCTGTGGCTTGGAAAGAATCAGCTTTCTGCTGATTTCTTTTCTTTTTTTTTTGAGACAGAGTTTTGCTCTTGTTGCCCAGGCTGGAGTGCAATAGCGTGATCTCGGCTCACTGCAACCTCCGCCTCCCAGGTTCAAGCGATTCTCCTGCCTCAGCCTCCCGAGTAGCTGGGATTACAGGCATGTGCCACCACGCCAGCTAATTTTGTATTTTTAGTAGAGACGGGGTTTCTCCATGTTGGTCAGGCTGGTCTCGGACTCCTGACCTCAGATGACCTGCCCACCTCGGCCTCCCAAAGTGCTGGGATTACAGGCATGAGCCACCCCACCCGGCCGTCTTTTTTTTTTTTTTTTTTTTTTTGAGACAGGGTCTAGCTCTATTACCCAGTCTGGAGTGCAGTGGCGCCATCATGGCTCACTGCAACCTTTGCCTCCCAGGCTCAAGCAATCCTGCCTCAGCCTCCCCAGTAGCTGGGACTATAGACATGCACCACCATGCCTGGCTAATTTTTATTGTTTTTTAGAGATGGGGTTTTGCCATGTTGCCCAGGCTGGTCTTGAACTCCTGGGCTCAAGTGAGCCACCTCCCAAAGTGCTGGGATTATAGGAGTGAGCCACCATGCCTGGCCTGATTTCCTTCTGATGAAATAGATGACAGTGGGCTGAAGGGCACAGTCATCTTTTGGTCTAGGAGTTGAGAGTTCTGAGTTTTAGTCCTGGTTCACTATGAATTCCTCATGGGCCCTGAGAACCACTACCTGTCTCCAGACTCAGTTTCCTCCTTATAAAATGCAGTTGCCTAGGTGATGCCAGCCTTTCCAGTTCTGAGATGCTTCATCAGTCAAAACGAATTAGTGCCTTGTCCTGAGTGGAAAGAGACCCTGGGAGGGGACTGGGGTCCCCATACCTCCCCTGCTTTGGATAATGCTCTAGGGCCCTTTGCATGACTCCACCCACTGCCCAGAGCCCCTGCCCCATTGAGCCCCTCCACCCCTCAGCTGGGAGGACTCTGTGGGCAGCATGAAGCCTACCACTCCACCCTAAACCTCCCCTACCATGACAGACCCCTAACACCTCTCCCTGTCTTTCATCTCCAGTCTCCCACCGGCGGAGCAGGAATAAACTCTCCAGGCTTAGATGGATGGGCCCTGTTAGCCTGGCGGCTGCCCCCAGCCTGCCTCCCCATCAACTCTCCTTGTCAAGGGAGGTGCCTCTGTGTGTGGGGGAGGCAGAGGGGCAAGAGCATTCAGGTGGGGGTTGGGGGTTCCTTGCTCAGAGAGCAAGAATGGTGCCCCCAGGGAAGAAACCAGCGGGAGAGGCCTCCAACTCCAACAAGAAGTGTAAGCGTTACTTCAACGAGCACTGGAAAGAGGAGTTTACCTGGCTGGACTTTGACTATGAGCGGAAGCTGATGTTCTGCCTCGAGTGCCGCCAGGCCCTGGTACGGAACAAGCATGGCAAAGCCGAAAACGCCTTCACTGTGGGCACAGACAACTTTCAGCGCCACGCCCTGCTGCGCCACGTGACCTCAGGAACCCACCGCCAGGCTCTGGCTGTCAACCAGGGCCAGCCCCCTTTTGAGGGCCAGGCTGAAGGTGGAGGGGCCTGCCCAGGCCTGGCTACGACCCCCGCCTCCAGGGGCGTCAAGGTGGAGGTAGACCCGGCCAAAGTGGCTGTGCTGACTACCGTGTACTGCATGGCGAAGGAGGATGTGCCCGATGACCGCTGCTCTGCCCTGCTCGAGCTGCAGAGGTTCAACCTGTGCCAGGCACTGCTGGGCACAGAGCATGGCAATTACTACAGTCCCAGGAGGGTGAGGGACATGCAGGTGGGTGACAGCCAGAAGTATGGGGGAAGGGCTTGGGAAGGGAGGACACTGAGCCACCTGCGAACAGCCCCAGCATGCCAGGTCCTTGGGGAGCAGCTAGGGCATTTCATTCATATCTTCACCCTTCAGAACCTTCCCTGAGAGCCTATGTCCCTGGTACTGGGCCAGCTGCAGGGGTACAACAGTGAAGAGGCCAGACCAGGCCTCTTAGCGGGCACAGGGGCACTCTTCTCACTGCCTAAATCAGACGTTGCAAACTGGTGGCCTGGAGGCTTGATTGACCCACAGATGTATTTACTTTTTTTTTTTTTTCCTGAGGAATCTCACTCTGTCACCCAGGCTGGAGAGCAGTGGCGCGATCTCAGCTCACTGCAACCTCTGCCTTCCTGGCTCAAGTGATTCTCCTGCCTCAGCCTCCCTATTAGCTAGGATTATAGGCACGTGCCACCACGCTCAGCTAATTTTTGTATTTTTAGTAGAGATGGGGTATCACCGTGTTGGCCAGGCCAGTTTCGAACTCCTGGGCTCAGGATCTCCTCACCTCAGGTGATCTGCCCACCTCAGCCTCCCAAAGTGCTGGTATTACAGGTGTGAGCGACCGCGCCTGGCCTCTGTTGTTTTTTTTTGTTTTTTTTTTTAAACATAGAGATGAGGTCTCATTATGTTGCCCAGGCTGGTCTTGGGCGTCTGGCCTCAAGCAATCCTCCTGCCTTGGCCCCCCAAAGTGCTGGAATGGAAATGGAAATGACTTCTGACTTAGTTTTCTTTTGGGGCTGTTTTCTGTGCCGAGCCTGTTTAATTGGTTTTCATAAGTGTTTTTGAAAAACTCGAATTTGTTTCAACTTCTAAAAAACTCAGGAGATTACATATAAAAATCTAGATTTGTGACTTGTGTTGAAAAGCAAGGTCCCCATGCTCTCAGAGCAGGATGTGCTGGAGTTGGAGAGCAGGGTGTTCCCTCTGGCTTATCCCTGGCCCTCTCCAAGCTCAATATCGCTCACATGGCCCCTGGAAGCATGCAAATTGCAGCTCTGTCCTAGGTACTAACTGTGTAAGTCCTGTGGGCTGGGTTGGAGGTGGGGGAGTTGGATCTCATCCTACAGAGATGACAAATAGAGAAACAGCACACAGCTGGGACCCAGGGTAACTGGTTGGGAGTTGGGAGTGAGTATGCCTATCAGTTAATTGCTGAGCTGGACAGTGGAAGGAGACCCCCAGGAATAGGGCAGACTAGGATGATGCTATAGAAAAACACAGTGAAAAAACTAGCTTTCCTAGAGCTCTTTATGATTCATAAAGTGCTTTTACCGCAACAAAAGTTGACATTTATAATTCACAACAACGCTTTGAGAAGATTTGGGGCTGGTTTTAGCTGACAGCAGGTATAAGAGCTGAGAAAACTAGACTGGGTGTGGTGGGAGGCCGGGATGGGGGGACTATTCTTAGAGAGGCCAGGAGCTGTAGAGGTGAGAAAACTGAGGCTCGGAGAGATGAAGTGACTGGCCGAAGGTAGCACAGCCAGTAAGTGGCAAAGCCAGGATTAGTCCCTAAGTCTGTCTGACCTCAAGGCCTGGGCTCTTTCCACCACCCTGCACTGCCTGCCTCCGCCTCTCAGGACAAGCCTAACTCAGTCCTCCCTCCGTTTCTTTTCCTGGCTGTCCCAGGTGGCCATTGCCAGTGTCTTGCACACAGAGGCCTGCCAGCGCCTGAAGGCATCCCCATATGTGGGGCTGGTGTTGGATGAGACCAGAGACTGGCCGGAGTCACACAGCCTGGCCCTGTTTGCCACTTCGGTGTCCCCCTGTGATGGCCAGCCCGCCACCACCTTCCTGGGCAGTGTGGAGCTACAGGAGGGTGAGGCCACTGCTGGCCAGCTCTTGGACATCCTGCAGGCTTTCGGCGTATCTGCACCCAAGCTGGCCTGGCTCAGCTCAAGCCTCCCCAGTGAGCGCCTGGGGAGTGTGGGCCCACAGCTCCGGGCCACTTGCCCGCTGCTGGCAGAGCTGCACTGCCTCCCTGGCCGGACAGATCCTGAGCCCCCCGCCTACTTGGGTCAATATGAGAGCATATTGGATGCCCTATTCCGCCTCCATGGTGGCCCTAGTTCCCACTTGGTCCCTGAGCTCCGGGCAGCACTGGACCTTGCAGCTATTGACTTGGCAGGGCCTCGGCCAGTGCCCTGGGCCTCCCTGCTGCCTGTTGTGGAAGCAGTGGCCAAGGCCTGGCCTGGCCTGGTGCCCACCCTGGAGGCTGCAGCCCTTGCCTCACCTGTGGCGGGGTCACTGGCCCTGGCCCTGCGCCAGTTCACCTTCGTGGCCTTCACCCACCTGCTGCTGGATGCCCTGCCTTCTGTGCAGAAGCTCTCCCTTGTCCTGCAGGCAGAAGAGCCGGACTTGGCCTTGCTGCAGCCCCTGGTGATGGCGGCTGCGGCCTCCCTCCAAGCTCAGCGCGGCTCAGGTGGGGCCCGCCTCCAGGGCTTCCTGCAGGAACTGGCATCCATGGACCCTGACACCAGCAGCGGACGCTGCACCTACCGCGGCGTGGAGCTGCTTGGTTACTCCGAGGCTGCGGTCCGGGGCTTGGAGTGGCTCCGGGGGTCCTTCCTGGACTCCATGCGGAAGGGCCTACAGGACTCCTACCCCGGGCCTTCGCTGGACGCCGTGGCTGCCTTCGCAGCAATCTTCGACCCCAGCCGCTACCCGCAGGCGCCGGAGGAGCTGGGCACGCATGGCGAGGGAGCGCTGCGGGTGCTGCTGCGCGGCTTTGCGCCTGCCGTGGTGCGCCAGCGGGCGCTGGGCGACTTCGCGCTGTTTAAGCGCGTGGTATTCAGCCTTGGGCGGCTTGGCCCGCGGGCCCTGTGCACCCAGCTGGCGTGCGCGCATTCGGAGCTGCACGAGCTCTTCCCCGACTTCGCCGCCCTAGCCGCCTTGGCTTTGGCGCTGCCCGCGGGCGCCGGCCTGCTGGACAAGGTCGGCCGCAGCCGGGAGCTGCGGTGGTGGGGGCAGAGCGGGGCCGGAGAAGGCCGGGGGGGCCTTCACGTGGTGAAGATCGCAGTGGATGGGCCCCCGCTGCACGAGTTTGACTTCGGGTTGGCTGTGGAGTTCTTAGAAAGTCGGTGGGGAGAGGGCTTCCTGGGGTCGCAGCTCACCTGAGGTGGCCTCCTTCCCTCGGCCCATCCAGCCTGGGGCCCTGGGCACTCTAAGGGCCAACCTAGGCTTGATCATGCTGCACCCAAGATGATCTGCTGACTGTAGCCTCCCAGGGGCCTGAGGCCACCCACCCACCCTTCTGGAGCTTCCCACCAACCCCCACCCTGTGGGCTGTGGAGGAAGGGACTGGCTCAAGAGGGGCCTGGGCGGGTGGGCAGAGATGCTAGGATCTGGCGTACCCTATTATTCCTGGCCTTTACACAGTTAGATGAGGAGTAGCTCACCCTTTTCCCTTCTGGACTCAGCCCAAGTTTGGGCCCCCCCAAAGATGGGAGTTTTTGGCTTGGGGAAGGAAGACTAGGTCTTGGAAATGGAGTGGCTGAGGGAACGGACACTCGTCCTTGGTCATTGTCTGTTTCTTTCTTTTTCTTTCTTTTCTTTTTTTTTTTTTTTTGAGATGGAGTCTTGCTCTGTCGCCCAGGCTGGAGTGCAGTGGTGTGATCTTGGCTCACTGCAACCTCTGCCTCCTGGGTTCAAGCAATTCTCCTGCCTCAGCCTCCCGAGTAGCTGGGATTACAGGCGCCCACCACCACCCCTGGCTAACTTACGTATTTTTAATAGAGACGGGGTTTCACTATGTTGGCCAGGATGGTCTTGAGCTCCTGACCTCAAGTAATCCACCTGCCTCGGCCTCCCAAAATGCTGGGATTACAGGCATGAGCCAGTGCGCCTGGTCCTTGGCTGTTTCTTAGCCCCACTCCCGGCAGTGTCTCCTCTTCAGCTATGACTGGGGAGTAGATGACCGTGCTTGTTTCTGACACACAGCACAGTGTCCTCTCTGTACACAAGCTGGTGGTTCAAGGGCCAATGGTTCCAGGGAGATAGTGGTTCCCTTCCTTCCCTCCTCACCAATAGGCGGCCTCAGGCCTTTTCTGTGTATAACTGTGTATATAGACATAAAAACCTACAAATGTGAAATAAATCTGTGCTATCTTTCATAGTGTTACCACACAAACATCTAAAAGGACTACTTTTGGTTTTGCAATGACAGGGTCGAAAAAAGCCCCAGATGGGCTGGATTTTTTTTTTTCTAATATTTTGTTCCTCAAAGTCCAGTTGCTCTCCAAGTTCGTACCCTTCCCCTGCCCTTGCCTCAGACCTTTAAGACCAAAGACTGCAAAACCACAGCGCTGTACCTGCCGCCTCCAAGCACTGGCGTCGAGGCCCAACCCAGGAACGTTGGCTTATTTGCCTCCTGGGGGAAGCAGTTTAGGCCTCATCAGAGCTGGGGAGCACATGCCTTCAGAGCCCATGGGTTTCCCATTCCCTCCTGTCAGCCCTGGCTGTGAAAGCCTGGGGATCTGGAGGGAGGGAGGATAGTTAGAGAGTGAGAGAGGCGAGGGCTGGCCTTTTCCTAATATCCCTAGGTTTGAGTTTAATTTGCAATAAAATGGAATCCCAGCACATCATGCAGTCTCCATGGTGGTGTGTGTGTCAGGGGCCTGCCCAGACCCCTCTGTCCCTCTCTTGGCTGGACTGCCCTGGAGTTCAGTATGCTGCCTCAGTAGGGGCAGGAGGGTCATCCCTCTGGGCTGGGAGCCTCCAATTGAGGACTCCCTCCCCTGCTTCCCCAGCTGTGGGGAGGAAGGGCACAGAGAAGGGGGCTATAACCACCCTGGGTCTGGCTGGTGCCACTCAGTGAAGAGAGACACAGGTTTCTGCCCAGCTCCACACCCAAGAAGCCCACCTGCCTCTTGTTCTGGCCACGGGGGTAGGACAGAGCCCGTTTCAGACCCTGCCCTTCTTCCTCCTGCAGCAGGCCCGGCCTCCGGCGCCCCCAGCCCCCTGCTGGCCTCCCTGCCCCTGCCCACCCGGCCTCTGCAGCCCCCGCTGGACTTCAAGCACTTGCTCGCCTTCCGCTTCAATGGCGCCGCCCCGCTCAGTCTCTTCCCCAACTTCAGCACGGTATGGGCTGGGCTGGCGGGTGGGGGCATGCTTACAAGCTCGTGGGTGGGCACAGAAGGTGGGTTCAGAGGGGCCAGCTCTCAGCAGCTGGGTCTAACCAGGAGCTTTTTCCCCAACATCCCCCAGAGGGGATCGGTGCTCCCCAAATAGGGACCCCTATTTGGGATCCTAAGAGAGGGCCCCGCTCTCTCTTAGGCTGGGGAGCAAGATGGTGTCAGCCCTCTCCCCACCCCCACCATCATAGCTGCTGGGCCTGCAAAGGCCTGTAGTCTGTGCATTCCACTTAAGCTTCTGTGTAGGGGTGTGTGTGTGTGTGTGTGTGTGTGTGTGTATAACCTGTGCCTTTTTGTTGTAGTTTCTATAGGTTTTGTATGTTATATGTGGGTGTGAGTTTGTGTGTTGGTGTCCAGCGTGTGTTTGTAAACAACTCTTTGTGCGTGGGTAATTTTATGTAATGAAGGTATGTGCCTGCGCAATCTGAGGGTTTATTGTGTCCTTGTGTCTTTTAAGTGTGTGTTTGGCATGTATCTGCCCTCTGAGCATGCATGTTTTTGTGTGGTTTGGGTGATTGTGAGTCTACCTGTGGTCATGTGCCCTTTGTGTGCATGAGTGTGAATTATTCTGCTTGTCTGAGCATTTGTAACTGCCTGAAGCTTCTGTGCTGTGCGTGTGTCCTAGTCTGTACATTTCCTTGTACATGTGTGTGCATAACAAGTGTATGAATTTTAATTCACTATATGAGGGATCAGCAACCATCTCTGTTTTTTTAAATTTTGAAAACTCAAGTGAAATCATGGGTGTGGCATGCCCCATCCTGAGCAGATGGTGGCAAACTCCACCTCAGTCACACTTAGGAATCCCTTCCCTCCCACCCTCCAGAGTTAGACAGAGGTCCTAAGGAGTCTGAGGCATTTGGGAGGTGGTCCTCTGGTCTTGAGTCTTTGCTGTCGCTTGCTGACAGGCTCACTGTTGAAAGGCATGGTTCCAATTGCAGGGGGCCCCTGCAGGCCATTCTCCTCTGAGGTCCTGTCCCCTGAGCCCCTTGCTGGCCCTGGGTGCTGTGAAAATTTGAACCTCTTTCTGTTCTCGGGGAAGTTTCTGCACCCATGTGCTTCTCTCTAAGCTGTTTTCTTTTCTTGGGAAGGTTTGGAAAGTTCCATTTTTATTTTATTTTATTTTTATATAAGCAGAGATGAGGTCTCACTATATTATCCAGGCTGGTCTCAAACTCCTGAGCTCAAGGGATCCTCCCACCTCGGCCTCCCAAAGTGCTGGGATTACAGGTGTGAGCCACCACGCCCGGCCTGGAAAGTTCTTGACAAGTTCAGACAACTGCATTTGGCCCAACTTCCTGAGAAAAGGGAACATAAAGCCTTAATTCTATAAAAGAAGAAAAAGATTTAAAATAAGGAAAAGAAGCTAGGTGCGGTGTTTCACGCCTGTCATCCCAGCACTTTGGGAGGCTGAGGTGGGCTGATCATCTGAGGTCAGGAGTTTGAGACTAGCCTGGCCAACAGAGATGGTGAAACCCCATCTCTACTAAAAACACAAAAATTAGCCGAGCATGGTGGCGGGCACCTGTAGTCCCAGCTACTCGGGAGGCTGAGGCAGGAGAATCGCTTGAGCCCAGGAGGCAGAGGTTGCAAGATTTTGGCTCCGCCATTGCACTCTAGCCTGGGTGATAAGAGGGAGACTCCATCTCAAAAAAATAATAAGGAAAAGAAAAAAAATCCAAATTAATATTCCAAAGAAACGATCCTACTCCTTGGAGAACCTTAGGTCTCCACTTGCTGCTCCCTGCCTCCCACTGGCCCCCACCTCCCCTGGCTGTGGCTCTCACTCTCTCAAGAGAGGTCGTCATGGCTGGGCGCGGTGGCTCACACCTGTAATTCCAGCACATTGGGAGGCCAAGGCAGGTGGATCATTTTGAGGGCAGGAGTTCGAGACCAGCCTGGCCAACATGGTGAAACCCTGTCTCTACTAAAAATACAAAAATTAGCCAGACGTAGTGGTGGGCGCCTGTAATCCCAGCTACTCGGGAGGCTGAGGCAGGAGAATCACTTGAACCTGAGAGGTGGAAGTTGCAGTGAGCTGAGATCATGCCACTGCACTCCAGCCTAGGCGACAGAGCAGTACTCCATCTTAGAAAAACAAACAAACAAAAAAAAACGGTCATCAGCAGCCTCAGGCCCTGTGAAAGTGGCAGAGCTGATGAGATAGGACTTATCTTCCCCCAGCCCACAGGTCCACACATGAAGCCTGGGTGATGGGAGAGGAAATTCCAACAGAAGGGTTCTTTGTCTCTTCCCTGCCTCTCCTTGTTTCCAACTCTCTGTCCCAATAGTTGTAATTATTGCAAAGGAGAGAAAAAAACAAAAATAATGACCTAAGGGGCACCAAGAGATGCCAAAGTGATCACCAGGACATGGTTCCATGTCCCAGAATCATGCTGGGCACTCTGGCCATTCCCCTGCTTCCAAGCAGAAGCCCAGGCTGACAAATAAAGACAGCCAGGGGGAGAGGCTGTGTATTTTTCTTTTCTTTTCTTTTCTTTTCTCTTCTCTTTTTTTTTTCTTTTTTTGAGACAGTCTCACTCTGTTGCCCAGGCTGGAGTGCAGTGGCTCAATCTCAGCTCACTGCAACCTCTGCCTCTCAGGTTCAAGCCTCCTGCCTCAGCCTCCTGAGTAGCTGAGACTACAGGCACATGCCACCACGCCTGGCTAATTTTTGTATTTTTAGTAGAGAAGGAGTTTCGCATGGCCAGGCTGGTCTCGAACTCCTGACCTCAGGTGATTCACCCATCTTGGCCTCCCAAAGTGCTGGGATTACAGGCGCGAGCCACTGCACCCAGGCAGCTGTTTCTTCTTCCTTCTTTCCTTTTCTTTTTCTTTTCTTTTTTTTTTTTTTTTGTGACGAAGTTTCGCTCTTGTTGCCCAGGCTGGAGTGTAATGGTGTGGTCTCGGTTCACCGCAACCTCCATCTCCCTGGTTCAAGCAATTCTCCTGCCTCAGCCTCCCGAGTAGCTGAGATTACAGGCATGCGCCATCACACCTGGCTAATTTTGTATTTTTTTTTTTTAGTAGAGACGGGGTTTCTCCATGTTGGTCAGGCTGGTCTCGAACTCCCAAACTGAGGTGATCTGCCTGCCTTGGGCTCCCAAAGTGCTGGGATTACAGGTGTGAGCCACCGCGCCTGGCCCAGCTGTTTCTCTTTCCAACATCCACAGGATGGAAAAGTTCTTCCTAGAAGCTGACCAAGGCCCTCTTCAGTCATCTTTAGTTTTGGGCATTTTGTGCTGCCCCCGACCCCTGCTTCTCAAGCCAACCCCAGAGTTACTATGCCCTCCCACTCCCTTCACAGATGGACCCGGTCCAGAAAGCTGTCATCAGCCACACGTTTGGGGTCCCCTACCCTCTGAAGAAGAAGCTGTTCATTTCCTGTAACATCTGTCACCTGAGGTTCAACTCAGCGGTGAGACAAAGTAGTGAAAGCAGGTCTGGGGAGGGGGCTGGGCAGGGAGAGGGCTGGAGGCTGGGCTTTCAGAGTCCTTCTGGGAGGAATACCAGTGGCAAAGGGGCTGTGGTCTGTATTTTCCACCCTGGCTGCAGAAGAGGCACTCTTGGTCCTTTAACCATCGCATCCTCTCCTCTCTCTAGATTGTTCTGCCCCTTCCCCTTCTGCCCAGCTATAGCCCAGTGGGATGCCATTTCCTTCCCCCCAGGCCTCTCTCCTGTGTTCTGGATCCTTCTGCAAGAGAGAAGACTGCCCTTCCTCCACTCTGGGTCCCAGGGGCCCATCTCATCAGCTCCTGGTCTGGAGCTGAGCTCTTAAGGCACCTGAGAGTTTACAGAATGTGGTCATGCCCATCCCCTTAAATAATAGTTTTCATGATACATCTGTGAGACGGGTAGAGGCGGGATTTTTTTGTTTTGTTTTGTTTTTTTAGACAAGGTCTCACTCTGTCACCCAGGCGGGAGTGCAGTGGCGCAATGTTGGCTCACTGCAGCCTCCGCCTCCAGGGTTCAAGTGATTCTTGTGCCTCAGCTTCCCTAGTAGCTGGGATTACAGGCATGTGCTACCACGCCTGGCTAACTTTTTTGTATTTTTGGCAGATACACAGTTTCACCATGTTGCCCAGGCTGGTCTCGAACTCCTGGGCTCAAGTGATCCACCCCCCTCGACCTCCCAACATGCTGGGATTACAGGTGTGAGCCACCGCGCCTGGCCTAGAGGTGTTATTATAATCCCCAATTTCCAGATAAGGAAAGTGAGCCTTAGAGAGGTTAAGTGACTTGCCTAAGACCACACAGCTGGTAAGTAGCAAAGCTGGGATATGAATCCAGGCCTGGCCAACCCCAAGGTCTATGACTTTCTACTACAGCCTACCCCTTTCTACTACATCTTACCACTAGGTAGAGGAGGAACCTCATTCTGGCCTCCCAGGGAAGGTCTACCTCCTGTTAGGCAATCTGGGGTTTTGGTTGGATGTCAGCAGAACTGCAGTGGTGTAGCATCCAGGGAGGGGCCGTGGGGGCCTGTCTTTCCCATGTTTCAAGGAGGTGGGCCAGGGAGCAGCAAGTGAGGACCCTTGGAGGGAGGACACTGACAGACCAGATTTGAGGATTCCCTTCAGGCCTTCTGGTTCCATGAGTCCTGCAAGAGATGGAGAAGAGGCTGGGCGTGGTGGCTCATGCCTATAATCCCAGCACTTTGGGAGGCCAAGGTGGGTGGATCACTTGAGGTCGGGAGTTAGAGACCAGCCTGGCCAACATGGTGAAACTCCATCTCTACTAAAATACAGAAGAAAAAAAAAAAAAGCAGCCAGTTGTGGTGGCAGGCACCTGTAACCCCAGCTACTCGGGAGGCTGAGGCAGGAGAATCGCTTGAACCCAGGAGGTGGAGGTTGCAGTGAGCCAAGATTGCTCCCATTGCACTCCAGCCTGGGTGACAAAGCGAGATTCCATGTCAAAAAAAAAAAAAAAAAAGGGAGGAGAGAATTCGTTCTGAGGGAGGAACCATGGCTTCTTCCTGCCGGACCCCAGGCACAGTGTCTGGCAAATAGCAAATGCTCAGTAATGACTTGTTGAACAAATGAACAAAAGGATGAATGTTCTGGGGTACATATGCCCCAAAGTGTGGGGATTGCTCTGCTTTCTCCATTTGTGCATTGATACACTTGATAACTAACATTCATTGAGCACCTACTCTATGTACTCGGCCCTTGTAATTCATGTTCCCATGTAATTCTGACAACCCCATGAGGTCAGTATTATCATCACAGGGTTTATGGGTGAGGAGACTCAGGCTCAGAGAGATGATGTTACTTGCCTAAAGATGTAGTTAGTGGCCGGGTGCGGTGGCTCACGCCTGTAATCCCAGCACTTTGGGAGGCTGAGGCAGGTGGATCACGAGGTCAGGAGATTGAGACCATCCTGGCTAATACGGTGAAACCCTGTCTCTACTAAAAATACAAAAAATTAGCCGGGTGTGGTGGCAGGCGCCTGTAGTCCCAGCTACCCCGGAGGCTGAGGCAGGAGAATTGCTTGAACCCGGGAGGCAGAGGTTGCAGGAGCCGAGATGGCGCCACTGCACTCCAGCCTGGGCGACAGAGCGAGACTCCATCTCAAAAAACAAAAAACAAAAACAACAACAACAAAAAAAGATGTAGTTAGTAAGTGGCTGAGTCAGATCTGAAGCCAGAGGCTGCCTGCCTTGGAGTTCATGTGCGAGAACGCATTCTGTAAACCTCAGAGCCACATGTGCTATGGTGATGATGAGGACAAGGACAAGGACTTGCCCTTTGTGTGGCCCGAGCCCTGCCTCCCTTTGACTTGTCCCCCTGCTGGGCTCCAGTTCACAAATGGGGCATGTGGACTCAGCCAGTGAATGGTGACCTCTTGCCCTCCCCTCCCCAGAACCAGGCCGAGGCACATTATAAAGGCCACAAACACGCCAGAAAACTCAAGGCTGTCGAGGCTGCCAAGAGCAAGCAGAGGCCACACACCCAGGCCCAGGATGGGGCTGTAGTGTCCCCAATCCCAACGCTGGCCAGTGGAGCCCCTGGAGAGCCACAGAGTAAAGGTCAGTCCTGAGCTCTTCTCTTTCCCACGTCTCCAGTCCACATCTGGTTTCTGACAAGGGGTTGAGAGATTTCTCCTTATTCTTTTTGCTTGTGTTGGAGTATTCCATACAGACAGGCAAAGGCACACAAGTGTACAACTCCATGAATTTTCCTAAACTGAACACACCCAGATCAGGAAACACATTACCAGCACCTCAGAAGCTTGTCTTGCACCTTCTCCTGGTCATTACCTTGAAGTATTCATTTCCAAGGGCTGCCTTCACAAATGACTTAATTTGTGAAGTTAGGAATGGTGGCTCACACCTAGTGATGGTTAACACTTTGGGAGGCTGAGGCGGGAGGATTGCTTTAAACCTGGAGTTTGAGACCAGTCTGGGCAACATGGTGTGACCCTGTCTCTACAAAAAATTTATTTGCCAGGCATGATGATGCACACCTGTAGTCCCAGCTACTTAGGAGGCTGAAGCAGGAGGATCTGCTTAAGCCCAGGAGGTCGAGGCTGCAGTGAGCTATGGTCATGCCACTGCACTCTAGCCTGGGTGACAGAGCAAAACCTTGTCTCTAACCTCCCCTACCCACCCAAAAAAAAAAAAAAGAGACTACAACCTGGGTGGCTGAAAACAACAAAAATTTATTTTCACACAGCTCTGGGGGCCAGAAGTCTGAAATCAAGGCGTTGACAGCGTTGGTTCCTTCTTGGGGACTTAGAGGAGAAAGTGTCCCATGCTTCTCTTCTGGCCTTTGGTGGCTGCCGGTATTCCTTGGCACTCCTTGGCTTATAGACGCATCACTCCAATCTCCACCTCCATCTCCACACTCTCCCTTGTGTGTCCCTGTGTTTCCACCAGCTCTTTTTATAAGGGTACCAGTCACTAGATCAATCCCACCCGAATTCAACATGACCTCATCTTAACTAATTTTATCTGCAAAGACCCTGTTTCCAAATAAGGTCACATTCTGAGGTTCCAGATAGACATGAATTTTGGGGGAGACACTATTCAACCAACTACAACCCCTCTGATGGTAAATACGATCCTGACTTTTCTCAGCATAGATCAGTTTTACCTATTTTTGGTGAAACATAGAGTGTGTAGGGGTTTTTTTGTATCTGTTTTGTTTTGTGGGTTTTTTTGTCTTGTTTTGTTTGTTTTTTGAGACATAGTCTCGCTCTGTCTCCCAGGCTGGAGCACAGCGGTGCAATCTTGGCTCACTGCAACCTCTGCTTCCTGGGTTCAAGCCATTCTCCTGCCTCAGCCTTCCAAGTAGCTGGGACTACAGGCACCTGCCACCACGTCCAGCTAATTTTTGTATTTTTAGTAGAAACGGGGTTTCACCATATTGGCCAGGCTGGTCTCGAACTCCTGACCTTGTGATCCACCCACCTCAGCCTCCCAAAGTGCTGAGATTACAGGTGTGAGCCACCCCGCCTGGCCTGTATCTAGTTTTTATTCATCTCTCACAAACATTCATCAACATTCATTATATCTGTAAGATTCATCCATGTTTTTGCGTGTAGCTATAGTTTGTTCTTTTTCATTGCTGTGTAGTACTCCATTGCAGATCATACCACTTTTTTTTTTATTTAAATTTTCAAAAACTCTTTTTTTTTTTTTTGAGACAAGGTCTGGCTCTGTCACCCAGGCTGGAGTGCAGTGGTGTGACCTAGGCTCATCTATCTCCCTGGCTCTCAAGCGATCCTCCTGCCTCAGCCTCCCAAGTAGTTGGAACTATAGGCATGTGCCACCATGCCTGGCTAATTTTTGTATTTTTAGTACAGATGGTGTTTCGCTGTGTCACCCAGTCTGGTCTCGAACTCCTGGACTCAAGTGATCTGCTAACCTTGGCCTCCCAAAGTGTTGGGATCACAGGCGTGAGTCACTGCATCTGGCCCATACCACTGTTTTTTTGTTTTTTTTTTGTTTGTTTTTTTTTTTTGAGATGGAGTTTCACTCTGTTGCCCAGGCTGGAGTGCAGTGGCGTGATCTCAGCTCACTGTAACCTCCGTCTTCCAGGTCCAAGCGATTCTCCTGCCTCAGCCTCCCGAGTAGCTGGGATTATAGGCATGTGCCACCACGCCTAATTCTGTATTTTTAGTAGAGATAGGGTTTCACCATGTTGGCCAGGCCAGTCTCGAACTCCTGATCTTAGGTGATCCACCTGCCTCGGCCTCCCAAAGTGCTCAGATTACAGACATAAGCCACCATATCCAGCCCGTACCATTATTTTTTAAAAATCTGCTCTCCTGTTGGTGGACATGTGGGTAGTTTCAGTTTTATGGTATTATGAATAGTGTTCTCTGAACATTCTAGTACATCTTTTTTGGTGATCTCTGTTTATTTAAGTCAGCAAATAAGAATATGAGGGCTGTGAGGGCTTTCTGAGACCACTGTGTCCAACTTAATGATCTCAGATGGAGAAACTGAGGCCCAAGTCTGCCCATTGAGTTGGTAGAAAAGCTGGGCCTGGAATTCAGTGCTGGTCATCCACCAGGGGCCTTCCAGGCCACCTCCATGGTCAGAGCTGAAGATGGTGGTCTCCAGCGTCATCTTGGGTCTCACACTCTGCCCCCATGCCTTCCATCTCTGCAGCAGTTCCTGCAGTCCCTCCTCTTGGGCCTCCACTCCAGCCACCACCAACTCCAGACCCTACATCCAGGGAGCCAGCCCACTCAGAGCTCTTGGATGCTGCCTCCTCATCCTCTTCTTCCTCCTGCCCACCTTGCTCCCCAGAGCCTGGGAGAGAGGCACCAGGGCCTGAGCCAGCGGCAGCTGCCGTGGGAAGCAGCGTGAGTGGGGAAGGCAGGAGCGAGAAGGGGCACCTTTACTGCCCCACGTGTAAGGTGACGGTGAACTCGGCCTCCCAGCTTCAGGCTCACAACACAGGTTAGTAGTCGCAGGAGCTGGAGCCCGGGGAAAGGGTGGGGCAGAAGCTAAGCCTCGCCAGATGAGGGCAGGCTTGAGTTCCCGGGTGCTTCACTCAAGGGTTGGGTGGCGGAGACTTTGTGCTTGTGTGTTACTGAACGGACGTTTCCGGGTCCTCCCATTACTCCTTGGGGAAGGAGAATTGGGAAGAGAAGTCTGAGGCAGCAAGAACTGAAGGTCGCTAAATCTCTGAAGGGTCACTCCACAGGAGACAGGAGACATCTGCCTCTCTCCTTAGATTACACCCAGAAGGAAGGGACTGAAATCAAAGCAAAGGGGAAGCCAGCTATTTGTAGTGCAGGAAGGCCTTTCATAGGAGGGGCTGGCATGAAAGGACAGAAGCTGGGAGGGGAAACCATGTGTGGCTGGAGGGCGATGTGTGCACAGAGCAGCCGTGAGGCTTACGGGGAGAGCCAAATTGCATGAGTGTGGAGGGGGTCTCTGTGGCCCCTGCAACCCCTTCCTGCTGCTGAGAGACTGCCTTCTTCCCTCTCCAGGAGCCAAGCACCGGTGGATGATGGAAGGTCAGCGAGGGGCTCCCCGGAGGAGCCGGGGCCGCCCGGTGTCCAGGGGAGGTGCCGGACACAAGGCCAAGAGAGTCACAGGGGGCCGGGGCGGCCGGCAGGGGCCCAGCCCTGCTTTCCACTGTGCTCTCTGTCAGCTCCAGGTCAATTCAGAGACCCAACTGAAGCAGGTGGGAGAAGTGAGGCGGTGACTGGGGTTGGTGCCAGGGGAGGGGGTTGGGGGGCAGGGCAGGAGAGGGAGGGACCCTGAAGAGGGCAGGCCGGGCACAGCAGAGCAGGCTGGAGGAGCGAGGCCAGCAGGCCAGTGGGCCAATTGAGGGCAAAGGCCAAGACTCACCTCCCCTTCCCAGGGCCTACCCCAGGGTGAGGACCCAGTCTGTGCTTTGGATGTATGAGCTGTGGATAGAGGAAGGGGAAGAGTCGAGGATGATGGTCTTGGGGTCCTTGGGCTTTGTCATCTTGTTCCCAGTCTGTCTGTCTGTCTGTCCATTAGCACATGAGCAGCAGGAGGCACAAAGACCGCCTGGCCGGGAAGCCCCCCAAGCCCTCCAGCCAGCACAGCAAGCTGCAGAGGCACGCAGCGCTGGCTGTGAGTATCCTCAAGGTATCTGTCTCCAGGCAACAGAGCTGGGACTGGGTCAGGAGGGGAAAGGGCGGGCTGGGAGGGCCAGACGGGGGGCTGAGGTGGGGCAGGAAAAGAGGCCACCCTGCAATGAGGCTGCTGGGCAGTGAGAGAGCTAGGCCTGGGAACTGGGATCTGCCCAGAGGAATTTCCGGGGAGGTGAGCTGGGGTAGTCATCCTAGGGGCAAGAGTGAGGGGTGGGCGTGCATCTCCTAGAGACCATCTCTATCCCATAAATCCTCCTCCCTTCTCCCATGCTGAGACTTTCCTCCCTCAGGACAGGAAGACAGGTGGTGGAGAAAGCCCTTCAGAATGAATGTTTGGGGGTGGGAAGGGAGGAGGATTTAGGTTTGGAACTCTAAAAGGCACGTTTTCCCTGCAGCAAAAAGCTTGAGGATGGGCCCCAGGGAGGGGGTGGGGTTTTCTGGGGTGGAGACTGTGTCCATTCCTTTCTTTTCTGTGTAGTCTAAACTGGCCTTGCAGAAGCAACTCACCAAGACGCTGGCAGCCCGCTTCCTGCCCAGCCCGCTCCCCACCGCAGCCACTGCCATCTGTGCTCTGCCAGGGCCCCTGGCCCTCCGCCCTGCCCCTACAGCAGCCGCTACCCTCTTCCCGGCTCCCATCCTGGGCCCAGCTCTGTTTCGCACCCCAGCAGGAGCTGTCCGCCCTGCCACAGGACCTATCGTCCTTGCCCCTTATTAGCCCTCATGGGGAGGCCAGAGCTGATTTCCCAATAGCCACTCCTTGTCTCCTCCTGTCCTGAGACACCTTGGTTTCCTACATGCCACAGGGACTGTGAACAGCTTCAGGGGTCCTGCCTGATCCAGAAAGAGTTGGGCTAGTTTTAAGGGCAGCTCCCTTCCAAGGACTGTCCCCACCCTCCTTTCCCAGGCCTTCCAGGGTTAATCCTAGGCTTGCCTGCATTTCCCACCCTGACAGACCCCAAAGATCTATGCAGAATCTCAGCCCCAGCCACGTGGTGCTCTCACTTTCCTCCACCCAAGACCTACACCAAGACCCACATGGCCAGACTCCAGGAATCTTAGCTTCTACAAGCCATCCTCTCCTACCCAGGGGACGACTCTCTGACCTCTATTCCTAGGCTCTGGGGCTTCACTGGAGATAGGGATGGGGTCTCTAGCTGCAGCAGGCTCAAGGCTATCAGGACAAGGTGACCATGGGAGTGTGACAGAGGACCATGGTGGAGAAAGGGGGACCCAGAAGTCCTTCGATCAGCAGTGCTAAGGGGGGGGCAGAACCAAGGAGGTAGTGGGGCTGGTTCTGAAAGCTTTTGGGAGCTTCATCTGCTCTGAAGGGGTGGGACTAAGAGAGGAGGTGATGTTCTGGTTGGGCCCAGGGTTTTGTTTGTTTTAATCTTAGTCTTCTGGGCATTCATGGGCCCAGTCTTTTTTTCTGTTTCAGAGTATCATTCTGTTGCCTAGGTTAGAGTGCAGTGGTGCAATCTTGGCTCACTGCAGCCTCTGCCTCCCTGGTTCAAGTGATACTTGCTGATGAGCCCAGTCTTAATATTGAGGGGGTAACTCATCCCTCAGAAGCTCTCTTCTTAGCCTTTCTCTGACTTCCTGAACCCCAACTCTTGGAGGGCGAGTGTGGGTCTCCCTCAGACTATGGACTCAGTTAACACCGAATCCCCCCAGAGCTCCCAAAGGAAGCACTTTCCCCTACAGCTTCCCACTCCAAACTGGTCCTAGCACTACATTCAGCTTTCCCTTCTCCCAACCAGCCCCTGCCACTGTGAAGCTGAGTGTTGGGAGGCAGTCTCACATGCACTTGCAAGACCCATTTTCATGCTGTCAATGTCAACGTCACAAACTCCCTTCCACTGCAGCACTGCCCCCTCCCCACCCCACAATATGGGACCCTGCCAGTATCCCCCGTATCTTTTTTTTTTTTTTGAGACATTTCCAATGGGAGAACCAGAAAAAGGGGGGAGGCGAGGGAAACTTTTTTGATAACAGTTGTGGTTTTATTGTGTCCAATCAATGCATCAATAAATGAACTTGAAGCCCAAGCCTGTGTGTGTCCTAATTCCACTCACCCAGCCCCGGGCACCTGCCCCACTCACCTCTGGCTTTGAGAAGGGGCATGTGTCGGTGGTTGCCTGGCTGCAGTGTCTCACCTAGGCTAGGTGTGCACCTTAGAAGCACAAAGCGGGCACAGTTGTGGGTAATAAGCTTACTCTGCAGGCCGCTGGGTGTGTGCCCACCCTCCTGAGCCCCGAAAGAGGACCTGTCAGCTCCTGAGAGGCTGCTACGGGTTTGCCTTGTTCTGTTCAGGCATCTGAGGTAAGAAGGAGGGGCCAGAGGAGCACCTTGTCCAGCCTTCACCATGACAGCGGGCATATAAATATAAATACAGGTAACTTATAAATAGAAGTCCAGCTCTGAGCTGAAAACCACAGGCAGGATAAAGAGCAGCCTCCAAGGGCGAGGCTGGCGGGCTGGGCACAGAGCGGCCACTCTGGTGACTGACAGCAGGTAGTGCACTCCTGCCCCCTGGTGGCTGGAGGGAGCAGCAGATCCCAGCCTCCCGGGCTGGTCGGCATAGCACCTTAAAAGAGGGAGAAGCCATTGGCTTTACAAAATCAAGAGAACTGGAAAGGATCTAGGAGATCATCTAAGCAACTCTGGTCATCTTACAGATGAGAAACTGACACCCAGAGAGGGGAAAGGTCTTGCTGGGTCACAAAGTGGGCTGGCGACTCATGGCCCAGTTATTCTATTCCATCTCAACCAGTGAGGCCCATCTGCTCCCTGAGCAGGAAGAGGAAGTAAAACAATTGGTGGGGTGGTGGGGAATTTTTTTTTTTTTTTTTTTTTGAGATGGAGTCTTGCTCTGTTGACCAGGCTGGAGTGCAGTGGCACGATCTCGGCTCACTGCAGCCTCCGCCTTCTGAGTTCAAGCAATTCTCCTGCCTCAGCCTCCCCGGGTAGCTGGGATTACAGGCATCTGCCACCACACCCGGCTAACTTTTGTATTTTTGGCAGAGATGGGGTTTCATAATGTTGGCCAGGCTGGTTGTGAACTCCTGACCTCAAGTAATCGACCCGCCTTGGCCTCCCAAAGTGCCGGGATTACAGGTGTGAGCCACTGAGCCCAACCAGGGGTGGGGGATTTAAAACAGAAAACTACACTCCCAGGAGGCTAACTTCCAGCCAAGAAAAGGACAGGAGAAAGGTCAGGGTGAGGGATGAGGAGACACCTAACGCCAGTATAGGAGCATATTTGTGTGTGCACAACTAAATGCATACACACAATACCTGGACACCCTTTTTCTGGAGTCCAGGCTGGTGCCATAAGTGTGTGTGTGTCGCTGACGGGAAGCCCAGAGGGTGGGGCCCCTACCTATAATAGGAACTCAACCCAAGAAGGGACCCTGCTGCGTGGTGACTCTGCTTCCTGTCTGGGGCAGCTGGAAGGGACGGTGACCCACAACTGCCCCAGGAGACAGTAGAGCAGATCCTATAAAAGCTGGGGTGGGGAGTAGGCTGGGAGGGCTGAGGAAGGGGATGTCAACCAAGAGTATTTGCACTTCCCAGAGGTGAGAGGGAGCAAAGTGGCTGGGGCCTGGCCTGGCGGGGAGCTCCCTGGTTGACTGGGAAAGACAGCTTGCCCTCTACTTTGCCCTCAACACATCTACCAGAGCCCCAGACACTGAAATGGGGCTGGGATCGTGAAGGAGGAACGGCAGCTCTTCAGCCATCCAAGGAGCCGCTGCCCTTGTTCTTCCGGCTGAGGGGGAAAGCAGACTTGCTCTGGGGTTGTGTCATCTTGCTGGCCAGGTAGACAAAGGGCTCCAGGAGGGAGCGCCGGTCCGCCACTGACACCTCCCACAGCTTCACCTTCTCTGACTTGGCCCAATGCTGAGCCACATCTGGGTCTACACGCCGCTGCTCCTGTAAGTCACACTTGTTGCCAAGGACCACGATGGTGACCTGGGGAAGAGGGACAGAGCATAGGCCTGTGAATGTACCATAGAACCAGGAATGGACATGGGGGCTGGCAACCACCTAGGAGTTCTATGAGAGGAAAGCTCAATGGCTGATATCTCATCTCTTTCTAGATTCCATACCACTCATTGTGGGGAAGGAGATAGTTGTTTTTTTTTCCTCTTTCCTCTGTTCAAATTCTGGCCTCCATCTAGCCCTCCTTTTAGGAGTTCTGTCACCAGCTCTGTATTGCCCATACATGCTCATTACTAGCAGTCAGTTTCTGGCTTAACAACTGGTAAGGAAGCACTCCCTGAACCCTGCAGCTTACAGTGGGATTCTGGAGAACAGAAGGGCCTTCGTGGCCAGATGCAGTGGCTCACGCCTGTAATCCCAACACTTTGGGAGGCTGAGGCAGGTGGACTGCTTGAGTCCAGGAGTTTGAGACCAGCCTGAGCAACATGATGAAACCCCATCTCTACTAAAAATACAAAACTTAGCCAGGTGTGGTGGCGTGCACCTGTAGTCTTAGCAGGCGGCTGAGGCAGGAGGACCACCTAAGCCTTGGGAGGTTGAGGCTGCAGTGAGCTGTGATCATGCCACTGTACTCCAGCCTGGGTGGCAGAGTGAGACCCTGTCTCAAACAAACAAACAAAAAAAAGAAGGGCTTTCATAGCTAAAAGCACGGAACCATCAGGAAGGACAACTATGTGGGGGCTTCATACAACTAAGTGGGGGCTTCATACATTAGGTCAGGGACCCCTTCAACAACTAAATGGGGGCTTCATACATTAGGTCAGGGACCCCTTAAACCACAAAGAGGCCTCTTTGGTTGAGCAGACTCAACATGCAGCCACTCCTGAGGGTAAAGATACCCTCAGTGGCCTCCACCCCACCTCTGGCTCCCAACTCACCTTGGAGTGAAGAATGGAGCCATGCCAGGCTTCCCAAACCAGCCCTCCACCCAAACTCTCTGACCACTGAGGCTCCCACCAGAAGCCTATGCCACACACCTCCTTCTTGTCCTTGGATTTGTCAATCTCCTTCTTGAGCAGCTCCACACGCTGAAAAGACTCTCTGCTATCTGTGCTGTAGACCAGGACGTAGCCATCAGTGCAAGAGAAGCAGTGTCGGGGCAGTTCGGCCCCATCTCGGAGCCCCCGGGTGTCATAGAAACGCACCTGCTCTCGCACCCCCCGGTCTGTCTCAATGGAGCCCACGTAGATGTCCTCCTGCGTCTCGATCATCTCCGAACCTGGTATAAAATGAGAAAACTGTCTGAAGTGGAGAGAGAGATGGGAAATGTGAGTGATGAGAGCATCTTAAGGCTGACCAGATGGGGAGAAAGGAATGTGGGGGGCTGAGGAGGCCAGAGAATTGACAGCCTGGCAGGACTGAAATGATTTGGGTTTAGGGGAACGAACATTAATTTCTTTCTTTTTTTGAGACGGAGTTTTGCTCTTGTTGCCCAGGCTGGAGTGCAATGGCGCGATCTCGGCTCACCGCAACCTCCACCTCCCGGGTTCAAGCGCTTCTCCTGCCTCAGCCTCCCGAATAGCTGGGATTACAGGCATGTGCCACCATGCCTGGCTAATTTTGTATTTTTAGTAGAGACACGGGTTCTCTAAGTTGGTCAGGCTGGTCTTGAACTCCCGACCTGAGGTGATCCGCCTGCCTCAGCCTCCCAAAATGCTGGGATTACAGGCATGATCCACCACACCCGGCCAATGGACATTAATTTTATGCTAATTCCATGCTAAGCATAAGTGTGACATGACAGCTTCCCCTTCCTATCTTGGACATAGAGCTTTCTCCCTCCGGATTTGTTCAGTGTTGTAGAGTTGATCTGTTACAATGTAAGTTTTATTCTTCCAGGGGCAAAAACCACCAGGAGCAGCTTTTAGCCTGTGTGTGTTGTGATCAAGTCCTATTCCTTATTTTTCAACTTCTTCCACTGTTCCTCCCCCTCCAACAACACTCACCCACTACATGGTTCCCATACAGAAGCTGCTCCAGGATTGAAGTTTTGCCCACAGACGCCTGGCCACACACGACCACCTTGCAGCTCTTCCCCATGCTTAGTTTTCAACCTTGAAGAACAGAAGCACGCTGGGTGAAGTGAGGAAAGAAAGCATCAACACAGAGGGCAGTTACTAGCAGATGTTTTCTGGTGGACAAAACCAAAAACCAAAAAAACAGAAGGCAGAACGTCCATAACTGAGAGCCCAAGTTCTAAACTGAATGTATAGTTCCAGGGTTTCAGCACCATCCCAATGCTAGTCAGAGGAAACCGATGTCTCTATGTCTACTACTGGACGGTAAGCTGTTATTTTATTCGTCCTTGTTATCCCCAGTACCTAGCCAGTATCTGTCACAGGGCAGGTGCTTGGAAATGCTGCCATAAAGGGAGAGGAAAGTCACTGGCCACTGGCCCAGGTTCCCTTCTGTGCGCAAGATGTAGAGGACCAATTAGTGAAGGCACCTCAGCCCAGCTTCCTCTCTTTAACCATGACCCCATGGAGAATTAAGCAGGAACAGTATTTTGTGTGGCTGTCTGAAGCCATCTGCTCCCTGGGGGGACTGAGCAAATAAAAAGGATAATCTGGGGCAGGGCACGGTGGCTCACACCTGTAATCTCAGCACTTCGGGAGGCCGAGGTGGGCGGATCACAAAGTCAGGAGTTCGAGACCAGACTGGCCAACGTAGTGAAACCTCGTCTCTACTAAAAATATAAAAAATTAGCCAGGCGTCTTGGCGGGTGCCTGTAATCCCAGCTACTTTAGAGGCTGAGGCAGGAGAATCGATTGAACCCAAGAGGCGGAGATTGCAGTGAGCCAAGAATATGCCACTGCACTCCAACCTGGGCGACAGAGCAAGACTCCGTCTCAAAAAAAGACAATCTGCTTTCCTGTACGACTCATCTGGATAACAATCAATTCCCTCTAAACCCCAGTCAAGTCTATGGCTAAAATGAACATAAGACAAGAGAGAAAAGAGTGAAGAAACCTAACGAAAAAAAGGCTTCAGAAAGGAGATACTTTTTGCTGCCCTTGGACTGACAGACACAAAAGAGAAAGCTCAGATACAGAAACCCTAAGAAGTCCCAGACAGATATCTCCCCGAAGGCAAACTTCCAAACACAAGCCCCCCAAAAGCTCCAGACAAAGATCCTCCCCAGAGAGCAGAGATAGATCACTCCCAAAGACGGTCCCTAACAGAAACCTCTCCAGGGGAAGCTCCTGACACAGACCCCCTCTCCATATAGCCAGCCCCACAATAAAGGACACCATAAGAGTGGGCCAGAGGGGCCTCCGCCACAGATTTTCCCACGGGGGAGCCCCCAGAGGGAATGAGAGGCAGAGACCAGCCACCTAAAGCGGCCCGGAGGCGGAAGCCGATCCTAGCGCCGGACGAGCCTCGCCTCCCAGCTCCGTACCTCCCGGGGCCCCCGCAGCACCAGCCGGGCCCTCGGAGCTCGCGGGGACCAGGGGAGGGGCAGCGCCGCCGCAAAGGCTCCAGTCTTCCTCCAGAGTCGGTGTAGGCTCCGCCAGGCCCCGCCCCCACCGCCTGCCCGCTCCCCGGCTTCCGTCAGGCAAGACGAATTCCGGCAGCGAAGGGCGGGCGCGGACCGCGCAGCTCCCCCAGAGGCCGGCGGGAGAATGACGGCCAGGACCTGGCCTGGGTGTGCGCGGGAGCCCAAGGTTCTAGACTCCCTCGACGCGGGCCGCTGGGTGTTCTGGTGTCTCTGAGGCCCAGATGTTCTCTCTGTAAAGGCGATCAGAGTACAGTAACTCTTCGTTTACTCAATCATTTATTCGTCAAATGTTTTCTGGGCATCATCTCTCTCTGTGCCAGGTGCAGGGCCATATACTGAAAGTGGACGAGTTATACGTGATGGCTGCCCATCAGAACTCACGGTCTAGAGAAGCTAGATGTCTAACAACTACTGAGGTGCTGTGGGGCACAGCAAAAGGGCATTTAACTTTGAGTCAGCGGACACTGAAGGGCCTGGGGGAAACGGTGTTCTAGGGTGGAGGAAACATGGCTACAAGTCATGGCATTTTCTGGAACTATGAGAACTTGGGTTCAATATTGGTGGTAGAAAGGACCTAAATATTGGTACTCAAATTAAATTATTAAAAAAAAGAAACAGATAATCAAAGGCTTTGTGTGGTAGGCCAAAGAGATCAAATTGACCGCAATGGAAAGCCACTGCCAATGAAGAGACATGATCAGTCCCTGAGGAAGGTCACTCTGGCAGAAGAGGGAAGACTGAACAGAGATGAAATTAGAGACCGATTAGGAGACTATTGCTGTATTCCAAGTTGTTTTTTTTTTCTGTTGTTTTGTTGTTGTTGCCGTTTTTGTTTTGAGACAGGGTCTTGCTCTTTTCTCCGTGCTGGAGTACATTAGTGTGATCATAGCTCACTGCAGCCTCTAACTCCTGGGCACAAGTGATCCTCCTGCCTCAGCCTCCCAAGTAGCTGGGACTACAGATGCATGCCACCACACCCAGCCTATTCCAAGATTTAAAAAAATGATGAGCGCCTGAATCGGGATGGAAAGATGGAGATAGATTTGGGAAATATTTGGTAGGAGAATCAACAAAACTTGGCAACAGATTGGAAGCCAAGAGTGAGAATGGTTTAATCCATTTAACAAGATATGGAATTTAGGAAAGATAATAATTACATCCAGCATTTGTTTTTTCTGTTGCTGAGGTGTGGGTAGACAATGAAAAGTTAAATTTAAATATGGTAAGCCTTGGGGATTTGTGAAACATACAAGAGATATCCGGTAGATAGTTGGATATACAGCCATGGAAGCTGAAGAAAGGTCTAGGTTGGAGATATGAAGAGTTGAGAGTCATCAACAGATGGAAATAAAGCTGTGGGAATAAATGAGTTGCCTTAGATAGAATATAAAGTGGGAAGATAGTGAGACAGGTTGGCTAGCATTAGACTGGACTATGAGCCACTGGCAGGCAGGGCAGGTGGTCTGTAAGTCTTGTGCCCTCACAACCTAGCACAGAGTAGGCGTTTTGGAAAGGGCTATTGAGTGACTGGCTCAACGAATGACCCCTCCTTTCCAACCTAGTGAGCTTGTCCTATCCCTCCCTACTCAGTGGTCGCTGTGGTTTCAGCTCCCTCCACACTGGGATAGGTAGAGCAGGAGCATTGGCACATGCTGTTTTCCTGGAACAAACAGGTAAATCCTTTTAAAATTCTTTTGCCCTCTTCTTATTTTACTCTTAGCTTTACATTGTAAAGCTACTCCTCATACTCCTCCAATTTAACCCCAGAAAGCTCCAATTTAATTCAGCTCCACAAATAGTCGTTTGGGTGAGGGAATAACAACAAAGACAGTTAAACTGTGCCCTTGTCCCCTATGAATTCTCAATCCAGACCGCATTCGGCAAGGCAAGCGTGATGAGTAGAGAGTTTATATAAGAGGTGGGAGTACTGGGGACACAAGAGCAGGGACCTCACCCCGCGAGCTTCCTTATAAACTCCAGGGCAGGGTCTGGGGCGCCATGTGTCAGCTTTCCTAGGCTTAATGCTGAGATGGCACTCCCAGGCGGCTGACATGAAAGAAGCCTTGTAAAAGGGTCAGCGTCATTAGGGTGATGAACCAGTTGGTGTTTGGAGATCCGGAGTGGATGAAAGGCGCAGGGTGAAGACGCCCTGCGTTCCCCTGGCTTGGTTGGGCAGGGCTTCCAGAGAACGATGAAAGCTGGGGGAACTGGGCTCGAAGTGTCTCTTGACTTTCCTGGGAAGAAGCTGTGGACACACTCCAAGGTCGGAAAGGTAGCAGTGGGGACTCTTTCCCTACAGAGTCTTGGGTCACCTGGTCCCCACCCAACCCAGACTCCACGAAGCCTTTCAGGAAGACTCTCTAGGATTGGAAGTTGCTATGGCAATGAGGCTCTTGGAATACTGAAAACAGCCAAGCCCTAGAGAGGCTACCACCCGTACACCCCGCCTTCCCACCCACGGGTAAAGTGGCGCCGCCTACGCACAGGCACAGTCCCTGGACTCCCGCCCCGGCGCGGAGACCACCGTGGACATCCGGGGGCAGGAGGCCGCTCTGGCCCCAAGCGGAGCCTCTCTCTGGTAGACGAGCCCGTGGGAGCCCTTCTGGGCGCGGCGCCGCTGAGCTGCTCTATGCTCCAACCGGAAGTGCTCTTCACCGCCGGCCTCCCACCCAGCTCTCTGGTCCCGGCGGTAAGATGGCGGCTGCCGCGGAGTGCGATGTGGTAATGGCGGCGACCGAGCCAGAGCTGCTCGACGACCAAGAGGCGAAGAGGTAACCGGGTAGTAGGGTCGTAGAGGAGGTGACCTGCAGCTCCGTGGCTCAGGGAAACCCGTTCCTGCCATGATGCAGCCCCCAGCTGTTGAGGCGATGCCCCGCCCTCCGCAAACACCCCCCCCCCATCTGAGATCAAGGCCGGATGGACCCCCTGAAGGGGCGCTCTTGGGGGTCGGCCTTCCTCTCCCGTTTCCGCCTGGCGTAGGAGCTGAGGCATGGCCTTGTTCTCCAGCTGAGAGGACGATCGTCCTTATAGGAGAGGCCGAGTCTCCGAGGGCAATTTCAGAGGTCTGGTGCGAGGTGGGGGAGGCGGCGCGGCGTCGATGACGACTTCCTTACATCGCCCCCGACCCCCGCCTTCTCTTGTTAACTTCTGTGCTTTGTTGCCTGTCTGCACTTTCTGTCTCCAAAACCTTTGCCCTCCTCATCCCGTTTTCCCTTGTAATTATACCCCAGCGATCACTAGTCTGGGTTCGAAGTGATTGTGTGTCTCCATAATTGACCTGGTTGCCCCGGGTTATCCCAGAAGTCAAAGATAATAGAGAAAAAAAGGAAGAGCGAGGGGCTTATCTCGTGTTCTCTACGTCAGACTCCTCTTCCCCTGTCCTTCCTGGGTGATCTTTATCCTTCCCAGCACTGTTCTTTCTTAAGTTAAGCACCAAGGAAGAGGGCAACTGCTTGGGCGCTGTTGGCACTCCGAAGCAGCCGCAGTGGTTCGAGATTGCCAGTCGGACTAGCCAAGGGAGCTGCTGAGTGAGTGGTTTTCTAGAACGCTCTAGATTCTGGCAACAGTTAGGCCAGATTATTGGAAGTGGGGTTGGAACAGAGTTTTGGGTAGTCATACTTGTTCTAATCCTAAAGCAGAATTGACAAGAAGGTTCTAGAAGTTTGGAGCTCTTTCCTTATCAGCTGCGGGTTAATCTGACCCATTTGTTCAAGATGTCTACAGTGCCCTCAGTCTCTTTGCAACATACTTTATATCTTCATACCAAGCCCGTTGTGTCTTCAGGCTGGGTAATTTGAGGTGGTGATGTAGAATTAGTTCATGAGATCTGAAATCAGGATTCTGAGATTTTTACTATCTGATGAGTTCGAAATATAAGAAGTACTTGGACGCAATGAATAGTTATCAAGCTTGAGGGTGGTTACCACAGCCAGTGTCTCAAGTTCCTGATCTGTTGGGAGCTGAGGGGCCTGACAAAGTGTAATAGGCCCCTGGGATATCAGAGAAGCCAGGACACCAGAGTCCAGTCTCTGTTCTTAATTTTGAGCTTTCATGTTGTTCCTACTTCTTTCTAGGTATTTAAAGCTAAGCATCATCAACCCTTATACATCATTAAAGAGCTGCACAGTGGGAAACAAAATTCCTCCCAGTGCAGACAGAGCTTAAATTAATTGTAGAGATTTATTTGTATTTGGAAAGAGTTCAGTGGTTCTTTATATTGTAAATAGGGATTTGGCCATAAGTTGTTTATTTTTTATTTTTTTATTTTTTGAGACTGAATCTCGCTCTGTCGCCCAGGCTGGAGTGCAGTGGCGCGACCTCAGCTCACTGCAAGCTCCGCCTCCCGGGTTCACACCATTCTCCTGCCTCAGCCTCACCAGTTGCTGGGACTACAGGTGCCCACCACCACATCCGGCTAATTTTTTTTTTTTTTTTGTATTTTTAGTAGAGATGGGGTTTCACCCTGTTAGCCACGATGGTCTCGATCTCCTGACCTCATGTTCCGCCCACCTCTGCCTCCCAAAGTGCTGGGATTACAGGCGTGAGCCACCGTGCCCGGCCGGCCATAGGTAATTTTAAAAACTCACCCTACTCATTGTAAATCTCTGATGTAGAGTGTCCCTATTTTGGACTTCATTTCATAGCCTCCTATCTTAAGCAAATACATTTCTTCAATCACAGCCTTAGAGGATATTCTATCATAAAATTGGAGTAAATGAACCTGAAGACATATAATAAAATAGGTTATGCTGTAATGTGACCACATCACACAAAACATGGTATTTGATAGCAGTACAACAAAATAAGGTAAACTACCTTATTTCATGGAATTTAAGTGTCATTAGGCCCGGCGCAGTAGCTCACGCCTGTAATCCCAGCGCTTTGGGAGGCCGAGGCAGGTGGGTCAGCTGAGGTCAGGAGTTTGAAACCAGCATGGCCAACATGGCAGAACCCTGTCTCTACTAAAAATATAAAAATTAGTGGGGCGTGGTGGCATGCACATGTAATCCCAGTTACACGGGAGGCTGAGGCAGGAGGATCACTTGAACTCAGGAGGTGGAGGTTGCAGTGAGCTGAGATCGGGCCATTGCACTCCAGCCTGGGTGACAAAGTGAGATTCTATCTCAAAAAAAAAAGTCATTGATTGCAGAATGCAAATTATTTTATCTGTCACTAAGAAAATGTAACTGTCAATTAAACATGACAACATGCATTATTCCTGTAGTTCAAATAGTGACAGAAAAAAATTAATTAAAAAAAGAAAAAAGACTGAGCATGGTGGCTCACACCTGTAATCCCAGCACTTTGGGAGGCCAAGGCGGGTGGATTACCTGAGGTCAGGAGTTCGAAACCAGCCTGACTAATACGGTGAAACCCCATCTACTAAAAATACAAAAATTAGCCAGGCGTGGTGATGCTGTAATCCCAGCTAGTCAGAAGGCTGAGGTGGGAGAATTGATTGAACCCAGGACGCAGAGGTTGTGGTGAGGGGAGATCATGCCATTGCACTCCAGCCTGGGCAACAAGAGCAAAACTCCGTCTCAAAAAAAAAAAAATCAATTAAAAAAAGAAAAAAATGCATTCTTATCAGATTTCTATGTTTCTCATATATAGCACTCTTTTTGACAGAATTAAACATAGTTATTTATTATATACCACTTTTGTGCACAAATCAAAAGGAAAATAGGCTGGGCGCAGTGGCTTACGCTTGTAATCCCATCATTTTGGGAGGCTGAGGTGGGCGGATCACGAGGTCAGGAGTTTGAGACCAACCTGGCCAACATGGCGAAACCTCATCTCTACTAAAAATACAAAAATAGCTGGGCGTGGTGGTGGGCACCTGTAATCCCAGCTACTCGGGAGTCTGAGGCAGGAGAGTCGCTTGAACCCGGGAGGTGGAGGTTGCAGTGAGCCAAGGTCACACCATTGCACTCCAGCCTGGGCGACACGGTGAGACTCCATCTCAAAAAAAAAAAAAAAGGAAAATAAGTGAAATAAACAAAAAAATCAGTTTAACTTTTTGCCATATCAGACATCCTTAGAAGAGTAAACATTGGCCGGGCATGGTGGCTTACGCCTGTAATCCCAGCACTTTGGGAGACTGAAGCAGGCTGATCACCTGAGGTTGGGAGTTGGAGACCAGCCTGACCAACATGGAGAAATCCCATCTCTACTAAAAATAGAAAAAAAAAAATTAGCCAGGCATGGTGGTGCATGCCTGTAGCCCCAGCGACTCAGAGGCTGAGGCAGGAGAATCCCTTGAATCCGGTAGGCGGAGGTTGCGGTGAGCCGAGATCGCACCATTGCACTCCAACCTGGGCGACAAGAGTGAAACTCTGTCTCAAAAAAAAGAATAAACATTAGGCTCTGTTAGTATGAAAAAGCCTTGTCTATGTATGATTTTTCCAGTGCTGAAAATGGGATGGAGATTTAGAAGCTTTGGAGGGAGGTGGTTTTATGTTTTTCATGTGTCCTGGATTCCTCTTGTGTGGCCATAGCAGAGGGCTGTGATAGGGGCATCCCTTACAAATGCCCTTTTACTGTCTGGCTTGGTTAGAGTTCTTTGGCCAAGTTCCTGCCTCTGTTGTTATGGTCCTCCTACCAGTTTATTTAGGGATCAAGAGTTAATGAGTCTCTCGGGTTGTTTTTGTGAGGTCCAGCAAGGAGTCCTTCCTTCCTTACAAGTCTTGGCTTCCTTCCTTCCTTACAAGTCTTCCTTCGTTCCTTACAAGTCTTGGCTTAAGACATGTCCTGCTGCTGCTAAGTTGTCACAGTCCCACAGGGGGGCAAAATGAGAGGAGCTTTTAAGATGGACTTCACGATTGCAGCATTTTAAATGGCTACATGTTTTATTTCCTTAGCTTTAGTGTTTCTGTAAAGAAAAGAGATGGATTTCAATTTTTTTGCACGTCACTCTGACAAAGTTCTGTTTCCCTTTACAGCAGCGAAGAAACTAAAATAAGGCTAGGCTTAGTGGCTCACGCCTGTAATCCTAGCACTTTGTGAGGCCAAAATGAGAGGATCGCTTGAGCCCAGTAGTTTGAGACCAGCCTCGGCAACACAGTGAGACTTAGTCTCTATAAAAACATTTAAGGCTGGGTGCGGTGGCTCACGCCTGTAACTCCAGCACCTTGGGAGGCTGAGGCCAGTGGATTGCTTGAGGCCAGGAGTTCGAGACCAACCCAAGCAACGTGGTGAAACCTGCCCCCCATCTCTGTAAAAAAAAAAAATACAAAAATTAGCAGGGTGTGATGGTGCATACCTGTAGGCCCTGCTACTTGGGAGGCTGAGGTGAAAGTATCACCTGAGCTGGGGGAGGTCAAGGCTGCAGTGAGCTGTGATCACACCAACTGCACTGCATCCTGGGTGATAGAGTGAAACCTTGTCTCAAAAAAAAGGGTTGGGGCTAAAATAAAAGATGTATTAGTTGGCACTCCAAAATAGATCAGGATTCTATGCATGAAGATTATTTCTCTTTGCTCACCAAAGCAGGCAAAGCTATTTATGAGCCAGAGGGTTAAACTTCAGATGTTTCACATTTCAACTAACTTAAGGCTTTATGTTTTCCTGGGAAGTTGCTGACTGCTTTACCTAATATGGGAATACCTGTCTTGAGTTAAGGATCTCTCGTTGTATCTCCTGGGCTGGGAAACAGCTTGATCTCTGTAGGGAGTCTTTCTTATGGTAAACTTGAGGGATTTCAAATTGTTTTCTGTTCTTTTTGACGGAGTCCCGCTCTGTCACCAGGCTGGAGTGCAGTGGTGTGATCCCAGCTCACTGCAAACTCCGCCTCCTGGGTTCAAATGATTCTCCTGCCTCAGCCTCCCGAGTAGCTGGGACTATAGGCACGTGCCACCACACCCAGCTAATTTTTGTATTTTTAGTAGAGATGGAGTTTTACCATGTTGGCCAGGATGGTCTCAATCTCTTAACCTCATGATCCGCCCACCTTGGCCTCCCAAAATGCTGGGATTACAGGCTTGTGCCACTACACCCAACCTCAAATTGTTTTTCAAAGAGAAAACACTTATGTGTCTCAGCATATACCTAGTGTGACTGGACAACAAGATCTAAAAGAATCAAGGGATCCATAGACTTAAGAGTCAGGACATCCTTACTTGATTCCTTGAGCTGATAAACTTAACTTCTCTGTATGTTTTCCTGATGGGCACAAATAAGAGCAATTCTTATTAGGCCCTTACTACCTAGGTATTGTAAACTCTTTGCGATTAGGATTTTGCCTTTTATTTCTCTATTCAGATTGTTAATGGGAACAACTGAACTCTGAATTCATGTCCCGGGTTTCCTGTAGTTGCTGTTTGTTTGCTGCAGCTTTGCATGGTGTTTTTGAGTTTGTGGACTTACTTAACTGAAGAGCTTGTGGGCATGCCTCCTCCACTTTCTTCCTTACCCGGTTTTAAATTCTTAGGAATGTGTCCTTCTAATCTTCCTCTTGAAGTTTCAGAGCAAGCACCTAGACATTTCAGTAAGCCTCCAAACTGAGTGGGAATTTATCTTTGACCTGGAACCCAAATCAGTGAGAAACACTATTTTCCTTTTGCTATGCACTAAGTGTAGTCAGATGTGAAGAAATGGGAGATGGGAGGAGAAATGAGTCATGGTTAAGGAAGGGATAAACCTAGGAATACAGAATTCTCAATACCAGCAAATTAATTGAACCCTGATGCTAACAGATGACAAAGTAGATAATCATAACTGGAGCAAAGGTAGAGTACAGAGAAAGGTTCTCTCTTAGTGCTTTAGTTCAGATCCACATGTTAACTAGTGCCAGAGAAACAAGAATTTTGAGAAAATATAGGCCCAAGTGAGTGGCAGTTGCTTAGAGTCCAGTCTACTCCCAACAACCAGAACTCTGATTGGCTGAAAGCCCAGCCTTATTGTACATTCCAGCCAATCAGGGATTAATTTAGTCATTGAAGTTTATATTTTAAAGGTTTTGAAAAGCTGAGTACTGGGCACTTGCTTTTTCGTTCTTCAGGACTTTAGAAGATTGGAGAACAATAGTCAGCAGTTGCCTAGTTGCTTTGTGGCCTGATGCAGAGTCCCTCTGAGAGCCCATTTCTCCCTTACTGCACTAGTCTTTGGTCCCCTCTCTCCAGCACTGAGTGATGTGGAAGTTACTCAGAAGTCTTTCCAGGTATTGTTTTAAACTTTCGAAGTAAGAACAAAATTCAAAGTGCAGTTATCCTAACAGGCTATTCATTTTATTGGAGTGACACTGTTTTTTCTTCTCCCATTCGGATCAAAATGGCAATTCCTATGTTTTACCCTCACCATGGGTAAGAATATGAGTGGTTGAGGATTTTGAGAATGGTAATAGGAGGAATATATGACTCTCAGGTCTTGTTCTGAGACCTGAAATTCTATTGGCATGTGACTTACAATTTGTGTGGGGAGGCCAGATTGTCAGATAAGCAGTGTTAACCATCTCTCTTGATTCTAATATTACATTTGGAGAGAGTGTGAGGGGCAAGCAGGACCCTGTCTTGTTTTTGGAGTTTCTGTCCTGAGAGTTCTTCCTTGGACATTTTGCCCTGAGACAGTTAACCACCTGTTGAACTAAGGAACCAAGACAACTTTGAGAAGTAAAATACCGTTGACAATCCAGGCTCCTCCCCACTCTAGTTCCCATCTCCACCGCACCCCACTCCACCCAAAAAAACTCAGGAAGCAGCCTTTATATATATTTTTTTTTGAGACAGAGTTTCATTCTTGTTGCCCAGGCTAGAGTGCAATGGCGCAATCTCGGCTCACTGCAGCCTCCACCTCCCGGGTTCAAGCAATTCTCCTGAGTCCGCTTCCCGCGTAGCTGGGATTACAGGCATGCGCCACCACGCCCGGCTAATTTTGTATTTTTTTTTTTTTTTTTTTTTTGTAGAGACAGGGTTTCTCCATGTTGGTCAGTCTGGTCTTGAACTCTCGACCTCAGGTGATCCACCTGCCTTGGCCTCCCAAAGTGCTGGGATGACAGGCGTGAGCCACTGCACCCGGCCTAGGAAGTAGCCTCTTTCTTTCTTTCTCTCTTTCTTTCTTTGTCATGGAGTCTTGCTGTGTCGCCAGGCTGGAGTGTGCAATGGCACGATCTCGGCTCACTGCAATCTCCGCTTCCTGGGTTCAAGCTATCCTCCTGCCTCAGCCTCCTGAGTAGCTGAGACTACAGTTGCACGCCACCACACCCAGCTAATTTTTTATATTTTTAGTAGAGATGGGTTTCACCATGTTGGCCAGGATGGTCTTGATCTCATGACCTCAGGATCTGCCCGCCTCAGCCTCCCAAAGTGCTGGAATTATAGGCGTGAGCCACCGCGCCAGGCCAAAGCAGCGTTTTCCTTAATTGTAGTTTCTCAGTTTTAAATTTTTGATGGGTGCTAGTGTCCCTATAGTGGGAGATGTCACAGAATAGGGAACCGAGGGATGGAAAATGGTGGGTTTGGGGATATGTTATGAAAACAAGCCTCTGGCTAATGCTGAAAAGCCAGTGACTTGTATCCTCAGAATGGTTTCAGAGAAGCTTGTTTCTCAGAAGTAGCTTCATTGTTGGGTCTCCTCTCTCCAGGGATAAGTGAAGGTTAGGTAGATGTAATAGATTGTGACACCTCTCATTTAAGGACCTAAAATAAATTTCAAACTCACCGTTGAGACAAGTATTTCCAAGTGAATATGTTTCTGCCTGCAGTGATGGGATTTCTGTAGGGATTGAATTGGTTGCTTGCTTTTTCTTCCTTACTGAATAAGGCATAGCCAGCTGCACAGCCAGGCACAGCTTGCTGGCTGGTGTCCGTCCCTGCCTGAACAGTAGGGAGTGCTGCTGCTTTGTGTAGACAGTCTGTGACTCCTCTGGTGCATTTTAGGTCCCTTCTGACTCTGCCCATGTTGAGGCTTCCCCTTGAATGTCCACCCAGAGGACAATTTGAACTGGTATGTTAAGGAATTTTCTTCATCTTCTACCTTCTCTTTATTAGCGGAGATGTGTGGAGGGTTGTTCCATTTGTGCTTTAAAGTGAAAACTATCTATTCTGTAGGAAATTGGGTAAAGAAAGCTGAGTAGCAGATAGCTTTGCTAAAAGGTAGCAGTTGGATAGCGCTCACTTTCTATTTTTTTCTGGACGAAGCACCCAGCATAAGTACCTTGCCATATTTATAGAATTATTCCAAGTCATATATCTATGGCTGGGCATGATGGCTCACGCCTTTAATCCCAACACTTTGGAAGGCAGAGATGGCCGGATCACTTGAGGTCAGGAGTTTGAAGACCAGCCTGGCCAACATGGCAAGACCTCATCTCTACTAAAATAAACAAAGATTAGCCAGGCATGGTGGTGGGGCCCTGTAATCTCAGCTGCTCAGGAGGCTGAGGCAGGAGGATCACTTGAACCTGGGAGGCAGAGGTTGCAGTGAACTGAGATCACACCACTGCACTCCAGCCTGGGCAACAAGAGTGAGAGTCTATCTCAAAAAATATATATCTGACCTGGTGCGGTGGCTTACGCCTGTAATCCCAGCACTTTGGGAGGCCGAGGTGGGCAGATCATGAGGTCAGGAGATTGAGACCATCCTGGCTAACATGGTGAAACCCCGTCTCTACTAAAAATAACAAAAAAATTAGCTGGGCGTGGTGGCGGGCACGTGTAGTCACAGCTACTTGGGAGACTGAGGCAGGAGAATGGCGGGAACCTAGGAGGCGGAGCTTGCAATGAGCCGAGATGGCGCCACTGCACTCCAACCTGGGTGACAGAGCGAGACTCCGTCTCAAAAAAAAAAATCTATATCTATATATATATATCTATCTATACCTGTGACTTCCACTTATCTATGTGAAACTTATATTGACATTTCACTTGTAGAATAGTGGATTTTTTTTTTTTTCTTTTTTGAGACGGAGTCTCACTCTTGCCCAGGCTGGAGTGCAATGGCACAGTCTCGGCTCACTGCAACCTCCGCCTCCTGGGTTCAAATAATTCTTCCGCTTCAGCCTCCCGAATAGGTGGGATTACAGGCACCCTCCATCATGCCCGGCTAATTTTTGTATTTTTGTAGAGATGGGGTTTCACCATGTTGCCCAGGCTGGTCTTGAACTTCTGACCTCAGGTGATCCACCCTCCTTGGCCTCCCAAAGTGCTGGGATCATAGACATGAGCCACCTTGTCCAGCCTAGATTTTTTTTTTACAAAAGAAACTTCTTGCCGGGCACATGCCTGTAATCCCAGCTACTTGGGAGGCTGAGGCAGGAGAATCACTTGAACCCGGGAGGCAGAGGTTGCGGTGAGCTGAGATCACACCATTGCACTCCAGCCTGGGCAACAAGAGCGAAATTCCGTCTCAAAAGAAAAAAAAAAGGGCAGTTTTTTCTGGCCAGTTGTGGTGGCTCATGCCTGTAATCTTAGCACTTTGGGAGGCTGAGGCGGTGGATTGCCTGAGCTCAAGAGTTTGAGACCAGCCTGGGCAACATAGTGAAACCCCATCTCTACTAAAATACAAAAACTTAGCCAGGCATGGTGGTGCATGCCTGTAGTCCCAGCTACTAGGGAGGCTGAGGCACGAGAATCACTTGAACCTGGGAGGTGAAGATTGCAGTGAGGCGAGATCTCACCACTGCACTCCGGCCTGGGCAATAGAATGAGACTGTCTCCAAAAAAAAAGAAATTTTTTTCTTAAAAAAGAAACTAAATGACTTGCTTTTGGTAAGATAGAATAGAAGTTAGGCTCCTGGGCTCCTTTTACTTTATTCTGTCATGAAGGTCAGGGAGAGTGCAACATGAAACAGGCCCTGTGACATGCCGCTGGGGACAAGAGGTCTCGGACCGTGGGAAGGAGGAAAGAATTTCTACTCTGACTGGCCAAGATCCCGTGAATTCTGAAGGGTGGAGGGCATTTCTAGATCAACAGGCAACTAGTAAGTTTGACTGAATAAAATAAATGGAGCACAACAATCATAGAGTAAGGTGACATTTGGGGAGTAGTAAATATAAGAGGAATGCATAAGGGATATTGACTCATTGGCAGTATAAAGTATTATTAACAATAGCCTAAAGGAAAAGAAAGATATCTTTTTCTTCTTTTTTTTTTTTTTTTTTTTGAGACAGAATCTCGCTCTGTTGCTCAGGCTGGAGTGCAGTGGCGCGATCTCAGCTCACTGCAAGCTCCATCTCCCGGGTTCATGCCATTCTCCTGCCTCAGCCTCCTGAGTAGCTGGGACTACAGGCGCCTGCCACCACGCCTGGCTAATCTTTTTTTGTACTTTTAGTAGAGATAGGGTTTCACTGTGTTAGCCAGGATGGTCTCGATCTCCTGACCTTGTGATCTGCCTGCCTCAGCCTCCCAAAGTGCTGGGATTATAGGCGTGAGCCACCGCGCCTGGACTTTCTTTTTTTTTTTTTTGAGACGGAGTCTCGCTCTGTTGCCCAGGCTGGAGTGCAGTGGTGTAACCTTGGCTCATCACAACCTCCTGTCTCCTGGGTTCAAGGGATTCTCCTGCCTCAGCGTCCTGGGTAGCTGGGATTACAGGTGCACGCCACCACGCCTGGCTAATTTTTGTATTTTTAGTAGGGACGGGGTTTCACCATATTGATGAGGCTGGTCTTGAACTCCTGACCTCATGATCTGCCTGCCTCGGCCTCCCAAAGTGCTGGGATTACAGGCGTGAGCCACCGTGCCTGGCCTGCTTTTGTTTTTTTTAAAGGCAGGGTCTCACTCTGTCACCCAGGCTGCAGGAACATGGTTTGCTGCAGCCTCGACCTCCTGGGCTCAAGCAACCCTTCTGCCTCAGCCTCCTGGGATTATAGGCGTGAGCCTATAATTTCCCAAAAATTAAATAAGTAAATAAATAAAGCTCTTTTCTCAAAAAAAAAAAAAAAAATTGGCCAGGCGTGGTGGTGTGTGCCTGTAATCCCAGCTACTTGGGAGGCTGAGGTGGGAGAATTGCTTGAACCCAGGACGTGGGGGTTGCAGTGAGCCGAGATTGCGCCACTGCACTCCAGCCTGGGTAACAGAGCTGACAGAGGTGACAGAGGTCAGGAGATCGAGACCATCCTGGCTAACACGATGAAACCCCGTCTCTATTAAAAATACAAAAAATTCAGCCAGGCATGGTTGTGGGCACCTGTAGTCCCAGCTACTCAGGAGGTTGAGTCAGGAGAATGGCGTGAACCTGGGAGGTGGAGCTTGCAGTGAGCTGAGATCGCGCCACTGCACTCTAGCCTGGGTGACAGTCAGACTCTGTCTCAAAAAATAAAAAAAATTAAATAAATAAATAAATAAAGCTCTTTTCTCAAAAAAAAATTGGCCAGGCATGGTGGCGTGTGCCTGTAATCCCAGCTACTGGGGAGGCTGAGGTGGGAGAATTGCTTGAACCCAGGAGGTAGGGATTGCAGTGAGCCGAGATTGCACCACTGCACTCCAGCCTGGGTGACAGAGCCAGACTTTGTCTCAAAAAAAAAGAAAAAACAAAATCAAACCACAGTGCAGTGTGCTTTTTGTCATATAAAATTCGGATCCACATTTCCTAGGTTACAAATGTTGCAGAATAATGAAACCATGCTAGTCTGTTTTTCATGCAGTGAGGTGGAATAAATTTTAAAATGATGAAGAATCTCATCCCTGTTTTAATAATCTGCAAATACGTGATATGTCAAGCAATTCCAGAGAGAACCCAGCCATGTTAATGACATTTTTAAAACTACCACACAATTAATTCTGCATTAGTGTAGGCTGACTAAAGTTTCTGATTGATGCTTTAATTGCTAAAAGTTAGACTAGTTGACCCAATGCAGAGATCTTGCTTAAGTGTTCAACTTGGAAGTATTTAGAGAGAAAATTGAAATTTTTATAGGGCATCTAATTTGGGGCATGTTGCAATGTCAACTATGATGTTTTAATGTGTTTTTAATTTAGTTGAGCTGTAAATGTGCAAAGTTGGCTAGCAACCATAAGCCCAAGTTGTCTGATTTAATCACATGATGCTGAGCCCTGCTAAGACCTGTGTGATACCAAATGATTCCCTTAGCAGTGTTTGTTGGAGTAATTAGTGTCAGCAATGAATGAATGCTGAATTCAGAGATAATATAACTACATGTCTAAAGGATATACAGATTTTAACGAACATTTATTGTAGAAGAGCAAGTTTTCAAAGCTGCAGTTTTCTTACTGGTGGGTGGTTTTGTTTTTTTGAGACAGTCTTGCTCTGTCACTCAGGCTAGAGTGCAGTGGTACAATCACAGCTCATTACAGCCTCAACCTCCTGGGCTCAAGTGATCCTCCCATCTTAGCCTCCCAAGTAGTTGGGACTACAGACATGCACCACCATGCCCAGCTAATTTTTAAATTTTTGTAGAGACAGAGTCTCCCTGTGTTTTCCAGGCTGTTCTCAAACTCCTGTGCTCAAGCAGTCTTCTTGTCTCTGTCTCCTAAAGTGCTGGGATTACAGGCGTGAGACATTGCGCCCAGCAAGGTTATTTTTGAAAAACAAAGAAATACATTTTAAAATAGCAAAAGAGACCACGAATGGGATGTCTTCTCTGAAGGCCAGGGCTTCCAGTGTGCTGATCCTGTTGTGAGAGATCCTCCATGCATCTAGAGAGGACAGATTTTTTTGGAAAACCTTTCAGTAGCTGTTTTCATACAACTTTATTACTGTCAGTTAAAATGAAAAGACTGGATTGGTGGAGGTGGAGTCATTCCCAGCATCTCTTGGTGAATCAGAGCTGTGAAGCTATTCTGCTTAGAAGCTGACCCAAGGATTTGGTGGGAGAACTGGATAAATTAGTTTTAATCTAAAAGCCTTGACACTAACAGGATGTAGGGGAAAACATAAACTTCTAGGACTTAGGAGACCTGTGCAGCCATCTTGGTTGCCTCACTAGCTCTTCCTCTGTTGGAGGATAGGTGAAATTGTTGCCATAACCACCTCAGAAGGCCGTTTGAAAATCTTGGCCAGGCGTGGTGGCTGATGCCTTTAATCCTAGCACTTTGAGAGGTCTAGGCAGGCGGATCATTTGCAGTCAGGAGTTTGAGACCAGTCTGGCCAACGTGACGAAACCCTGTCTCTACTAAAAATACAAAAATTAGCTGGGCGTGGTGGCACATGCCTGTAATCCCAGCTACTTGGGAGGCTAAGGCAAGAGAACACTTGAACCCAGGAGGCAGAGGCTGCAGTGAACTGAGTTCATGCCACTGCCCTCCAGCCTAGGCAAAAGAGTTAGACTCCATCTAAAAAAAAAAAAAAATTGAAAATCTTCATTGGAAATGCTTTGAAAATCGGAAACAACACTAGAAATATATTGTAGTTGTTAATAGTACCATCAGGTTAGTTATGGCCAAGTCTATATTTTGCTGTGGTATTATATTTAAGAGTTGAATCTGAATTTAATTTTGTAGCCACAGAAAATAATCTGTAGTTTAATTTAGTGCATTGGGAATCCTTTCTTTTTTTTAATTGGTCTAGGTGAAGCCAATTAATCTTAATTCTTCTTTTCTCAGTACTGGTGTGTTTCAGTAGGTGCATGTTACAACCTCACTTGGCTATCAGATGAATTGACCCTGGCAGTGAGTGAGTGACAGATGCCACCACCAGATTGCCTTCAATTCCAGTGTTAACCAGCTCTTCTCCTTCTTTTCCAGTCCCACGCCTTTGACATCTCATCCTTCAGTCCCTTTGCTGTAAAGGCAACTTGAACAAGCTTCAGCCCTTTCTCAGACTTCCAGGGCAGGACTTGAATGGATTTGACCCTGGAATTGTTCCTGATGCAGCCTTGTTCAGTTCTTGCTGCTGCCATGCTGGATTCCAAAGATCCACTCTTTCCTCGACTGGTCTCGCAGGGTCAGGCCCATTGGTTAAAGCTTGTTGTGTATTTGGTGGGGAGGTTCAAAATGAAGGAGGGACTCCAGTCCACTTTGGGCATTGGACCTGGAGGCAAAAAAATAAGCGTTCAGTCTAAAAGCACTAACTGCCCATTGTTTAGGCAGCTGTTAATCAGCCACGTTTCTGTGAAAATAAGTCCTTTTCATGAGGCAATTGTGTAGGAATAGCTAATTCTGGCCTGATGCTGTGCAGTGTGAGGTTAAAAACATGGCAACTTGTCACAACACAATTCTTCTTGTTCTTTTTGCTGTGGGCTGACTCTACATTACTTGCTTTGTTTGCTCTAGAATGGAATCTACTCACCATTTACTAAAATGAAATGCATTTCTTTGGGGAGGCAAAGTCCAGTTCACTAGGTCTTGCATCTTAAAGAGAAAGGAGCCCTCCTTCCTCTATGACTAATTGTTAGGAATGTCATTTAGCTTATTTAAATACCGATTTTGGTTCTGGGGTTGAATATTATATGCAGGGGGTACTGTGTGTCTTAGTTTAAACAAATTTATACGTATTATCCATGTCTTACATATATTGTCCCTGTCTTACTCCTCGTAGTACAGATTAATTTTCAAAATAGTTAGCAGTAAGTGGAGGCAAGCATTAGAGAGAAAGCTTGGCATAGTAGAAAGTGCACAAGTTTGTATTCTGACAAATGTGGGTAACATCCTGACCTCAAGCAAGTTATTTAACCCCCAGGCCTTATTTCCTCCTTTGAAAAATGGGAATAATGAAGTTCACCGAACTGTGTTTTATAGAGGATACTGTATGGAAAGTACCTGGCCTCAGTAGTTATTAGTAACTGTCCACCAAAATCATCCTTTGCATTTTTTCTAGAAGCCAGTCCTGAACTCCCTGACCTCCATAGGGGTAGTGTCTTAGGAAGGAGGAGACTAGGGGCACCTTTCAGCAGCCCTGTACATTATTTCACTTTCGACTAACAAGCTTTATACTGCTGACACAGTGTCTCCCCAGGTACCTAGATGTCTTCGTTTTCCTCAAAGATTTGTATATTCTTAGCCACTAGCCAACTGAAGAAGAGGCTAGATCTTCTCTGATAGAGTTTGGGCCTAATGTCTTACTTTGGAATTTGCTACTCCATTTCTTCACAGCAGTTTGACTAATCGAAATCCAGTTTTGGGGAAGTTCTTTGTTCAAATCCCTTGGCATGTCTGCTCTTAAAAGGATAGGCTCCTAAGAGTTTTTATAAGCACTTTGCTTAATTTAAAGTTACAGGATGGTGAATACTATGTAGTAGGATTTCAGTTGGTTCTTTAAATCTTGCAATTGGGGGATCTTTCTTGAAGATTTTTCATAGCAGAAGGTCTCTTCTCAGCATTGTGATAGTTGGTATAGACAGTTACTCAAGCAGATTTAGATCCATCACATTTCACAGCTGTCAGCATTTATGGGTCGTTCCCATTTGCCTTCTCCTTCTAGCAGCCTTTTCATATTAGTAGGGCTTGCCAGGACAGTGATGGAGAAGAATGGAGAGGGAGGATCACCTCAATAAAAGGAGGGCGACTTTGCCAGTTTGTAGTTTAAAATACTTAAGTAAATCACAAATCTCCCTAATGCAGATATCCATAGACTCAAGCTATAAATTGCTATACCATCACCAAGGTTTAAGAACTAGGACTTTTGCCCGAACTTCAGGCAACCCCGAACTAGGTTCTTTTTTGCATGTGAATAACAGGAAAAGAAAGATGTTTCTCATAACAAAAATGATCAGGTACTTAGTTAATGTTGCAATAATCATTTCAGTAAAGAATTATCTTTATCACTTGAGCAGTAGAATGATTTTGAGTATCTTGATAGAGGTTACTAGTTCTTTTAAAACGTTGGTCATGTCTGATTTGATTCTAGGTACTTGCTCAGGAATCTAATTCCCAATTATATAACATTGTTCCTTTAGGAAAGTATACTTTGTCTTATGGCACAGTTTCAAAAAATAGATCTTAGAGGTAGGGAAAAAATTCTGCTATCACCCAGTTGCTGAATATATAAGGTACTGGAGGGAGTACAAAGGGGGCAGCAAGTACCTACATGGTTGTGATGGGAAGAGGGAACACCAGTGGATGGGTGCTCCTTATAGTATGGCACTGGCAGCCTGTACCTCATATGTCCCTGTCATCCACAGTCTTAGTCTCTGCTGTCACTCAGCTCTGTTCCTGTCTGAAACACCAACATGCTATGCTTTTAACTCTTTTGCCACCTGCCTTTGCTCTGCTTGTTTTTCCAGTGACAAATGCATGAGCCACTTTTCAGGAGATGAAATTATTAAAACTCTTGAGGATGTGATCTATTTCACATTGAGAAATAAGTTGCCCTGAACGGAGTAACCATTTTTCCTGTAAGTTTGCAAAAGAGGCAGCAGTTGTGACACTGTGGAAGGAGATAGAAAAATTCCTTGCCATGAGGGAATGTCTAAATTTGTCCTGCGGGAGGATGACTACAGGTAGAAATAGTGAGGTGAGGCAGGAACATAAGAGGGGTTTTCTTGATTTAGTTTGAATGTATCTAAGTGACAAAAAGGAGCATCTGAAGAACTTGGATTCTTTCATTAGCACCTCCTTTTGGTCCATTGGCCTATTCAACAAATCTATAAATTCCTTCAAGTATCACACTAACTTTCAGCTCAGTGTGCTGCGGGCTCTAGACCAAAGATTGCTCCTGTAAGATTACAGAGGTTATTCCCTTTGTAAAGTAACATGATTCTCTTTCTCTTTCGTTTTCAGGGAAGCAGAGACTTTCAAGGAACAAGGAAATGCATACTATGCCAAGAAAGATTACAATGAAGCTTATAATTATTATACAAAAGCCATAGGTGAGAAAGAACTGATACTTAGGCTAGAAAACATTTACTTGCCAAATATTATTAAAAGTAGCTGCCAGTCCTGGTGTAATCCCAGCCCGTAATCCCAGCACTTTGGGAGGCCAAAGCAGGCGGATCACTTTAGATCAGGGGTTTCAGACCAGTCTGGCCAACATGACGAAACCCTGTCTCTACTAAAAATACAAAAATTAGCTGGGCCTGGTGGGGGGCACCTGTAATCCCAGCTACTTGGGAGGCTGAGGCAGGAGAATTGCCTGAACTCGGGAGGTGGAGGTTGCAGTGAGCCAAGATTGTGCCACTGCACTCCAACCTGGGCAACAAAGCCAGGTTGATGAAATTATTAATTTCATCTCAAAAGATTAAAAAAATAGGCCAGGCTCAGTGGCTCACGCCTATAATCCCAGCACTTTGGAAGGCCAAGGTGGGCAGATCACCTAAAGTCAGGAGTTTGAGACCAGCCTGGCTAACATGGTGAAACCCCATCTCTACAAAATACAAAAATTTGCTGGGCGTGGTGGTGCATGCCTGTAATCCCAGCTACTAGGGAGGCTGAGGCAGGAGAATCGCTTGAACCCAGGCGGTAGAGGTTGCAGTGAGCTGAGATCCTGCCGTTGCACTCCAGCCTGGGGGACGACCAAAGAACTCCATCTCAAAAATTAAATTAAAAAATTTAAAAAAGTAGCTTCTCTCTGAAAGTAGCCTTTTGCCTAATGGGTTGATAACTGTTACTGTATGAACTTCTTCAGGCTTAATGATCTCATGAAGGCCAGGCGTGGTGACTCATGCCTGTAATCCCAGCGTTTTGGGAGGCCGAGGCGGGCAGATCACCTGAGGTCAGGAGTTCTTCTCCCCTAATTTGCTTACCCCAACTCAGCATGCACATTTCATTTCAGCCTGGCCTGTTAACATGGTGAAACTCTGTCTCTAAAGATACAAAAATTAGCCAGGTGTGGTGGGCGCTTGTAATCCCAACTACTTAGGAGACTGAGGCAGGAGAATTGCTTGAACCTGGGAGGCAGAGGTTGTAGTGAGCCAAGATCACGCCACTGCACTCCAGCCTGGGCAACAAGTGCGAATCTCCGTCTCAAAAACAAAAAAAATCTCATGAATGATAACTTTTTTCTTTTTCTTTTATTTTTTTTTGACTCTTTAAATTTTTTAAAATAGAGACAGGGTCTTACCATGTTGCCCCGGCTGGTCTCAAACTCCTGGGCTCAAGGGATCCTCCTGCCTTGGCCTCCCAAAGTGCTAGAATTACAAGGATGAGCCACCATGCCCAGCTGTGATAACTTCTTCTAACTGGGGTGGGTAGTTTTTCTTTTGATAAATTAAAGGCAATTCCAGAAATACTGAATGTTATGGCAAAATCCACCTAAATACATTTCAGTCATTGTCAATTCATTTACTACCTTAGAAAATGGCCTTTGTACATAAAAGAAGTCTTAGTTATCTCCATGCTTAATTTGCCAGCATACTTTAATCCCGTGTCAGCATTCTTCTCATCTAATTTGCTTACTCCAACTCAACATGCACATTTCATTTTAATGTCTCATTATACAAAACACAGTTCATTAAGATTAATAAGCTGCCTCTCTCCTCAAAAGATAATCACTGCACTTTAAAGCTGTACCTTGTTTTGTTTTAAAACTGATTGTATCCTTGCTGCTGTCCATTTGCACAAGCTCTCAGAAATTTGGATGCAGCCTATTTATTTATTTATTTTTGAGACAGTGTCACTGTCACCCAGGCTGGAGTGTAGTGGCACAATCTTGGCTCATTGCAACCTTCACCTCCTAGTTTCAAGCGATTTTCATGCCTTAGCCACCTGAGTAGCTGGGGTTACAGGTGAGTGCCACCATGCTTGGCTAATTTTTTTGTATTTTAGCAGAGACAGCGTTTTGCCATGTTGTCCAGGCTGGTCTCAAACTCCTGGCCTCAAGTGATCTGCCCACCTCGGCCTCCCAAAGTGCTGAGATTATAGGTGTGAGCCACCGTGCTGGCTGTGGCGTTCTAAAGAGAGTGTGTCAGGGCTGGGTGCAGTGGCTCACTCCTGTAATCCCAACGCTTTTGGAGGCTGAGGCAGATGGATCACTTGAGGCCAGGAGTTCAAGACCAGCCTGGCCAACGTGGCAAAACCCCATCTCAACAAAAAATACAAAAATTAGCTGGATGTGGTGGTGTGTGCCTGTGGTCCCAGCCACTTAGGAGGCTGAGGTAGGAAGATGGTTTGAGCCCAGGAGGCGGAGGATGCAGTGAGCAGAGATCATGCCACAGCACTCCAGCGTGGGCAGCAGAGCCAGACTGTGTCTCAAATAAATAAATAAATAAATAAATAAATAAAAATACAGAAATTAGCCAGGCGTGGTGGCAAATGCCTGTAATCCTAGCTGCTTGGCTGCTTGGGAGGCTAAGGCATGAGAATCACTTGAACCCAGGAGGCAGAGGTTACAGTGAGCCGAGATAGCACCACGGCACTGTAGTCTGTGCAACAGAGTGAGACCCTGTCTCCATGAAGAAAATAGAGTTTATGAGCGTTACGGATAGATTCCCTTAACATTGTTTGGAGAGAGATGCCCTCTAAGTTTTTTTTTGTTTGTTTGTTTGTTTTTTGTTTTTGTTTTTTTTTTGAGACAGGGTCTTCTCTGTCGCCCAGGCTGGAGTGCAGTGCTGTGCTCTTGGGTCACTGCAACCTCCACTTCCAGATTCAAGCAATTCTTATGCTTCAGCCTCCCGAGTAGCTGGAATTACAGGGGCCTGCCACCACACCCAGCTATTTTTTTTTTTTTTTTTGTATTTTAGTAGAGATGGGGTTGTGCCATGTTGACTAGGCTGGTCTCGAACTCCTGACCTCAAGTGGTCTGCCCTTCTCGGCCTCCCAAAGTGCTGGGATTATGGGCATGAGCCACTGCGTCCAGCCCCCTCTAAGTTTTCAAAGCAGGGACCTGTTCTAAACTTTGTTTTACGTTCTTCTGCCTTTCCTATAGATATGTGTCCTAAAAATGCTAGCTATTATGGTAATCGAGCAGCCACCTTGATGATGCTTGGAAGGTTCCGGGAAGCTCTTGGAGATGCACAACAGTCAGTGAGGTTGGATGACAGTTTTGTCCGGGTATGTATGTAATGGGACTGTTTGGGGAAGGCTGGGTTGCTACAGTTGAGTTTCTCTAGCGCCGTGTTTCTCAACCTTGACACTATTGAAATTTGGGACCAGATTATTCTTTGTTGTGGGGGACTTTACTGTGCACTGTGGGATGTTTAGCAGCATCTCTAACTTTTAATCACTGAGTATGAGTAGCACCCCCTCTGCCCAGTTGTAACAACCAAAAGTGTCTCTTAACATTGTTAAATGTCCCCTGGAGGGCACATTGCCCAGGTTGAGAACTACTGCTGTAGTCATTTTCATTTTGTGTTAGTTTTGTTCATTTGTTTGTTTTTGTTTTTGAGATGGAGTCTAGCTCTGTTGCCCAGGCTGGAGTGCAGTGGTGCGATCTTGGCTCACTGCTACTTCAGCCTCCCGGGTTCAAGCAATTCTCCTGCCTCAGCCTCCAGAGTAGCTGGGACCACAGGCATATGCCACCACACCCGGCTAATTTTTGTATTTTTAGTAGAGACGGAGTTTCGCCATGTTGGCCAGGCTAGTCTCAAACTCCTGACCCCAAGTGAGTGATCCGCCCTCCTCAGCTTCCCAAAGTGCTGGGATTACAGGTGTGAGTCACCGCTCCTGGCTTCTGTGTTGGTTTTGTGTGGGTGTCTGTTGCTGCTGTTGATTTCTTTCCACTTGGCCAATCATGCTTCTTTTCTTCCCTCTTGGTGTTCTTTTAGGGACATCTACGAGAGGGCAAGTGCCACCTCTCTCTAGGGAATGCCATGGCAGCATGTCGCAGCTTCCAGAGAGCCCTAGAACTGGATCATAAAAATGCTCAGGCACAACAAGAGGTACGGGTCTGATCCTGTTCTGTCAAAAGAGGCAGTATGGTGTATTTGGGAGGAGTTGCTATTTGAAAGTCGGAACTGAAGTCTAGTCTCACTTCTGCCATCAGCACACCTGGGTGACTTTAGGCGAGTTTCATAGCCTGTCTAAGCCTCAGCTTCCTAATCTGTAAAGTGAGTTTTGAATATGATTGACAGCTTTTAAAAATCTGTGAAAACTGAAGTGTTTCTGAGATGGCTGGGGAATAGGCAAATGCTTCCAGGGACTGATTTGAGTGAGGTTAAAGAATTTAAGAGTTTGGGACTTAGTGAGACCCTGTCTCCACAAAAAAATTTTTTAAAGTAGGCAGGCCTGGTGCCATGCACCTGTGTTCCCAGCCACTCAGGAGGCTCAGGTGGGAGGATTGCTTGTGCTCAGGAGGTTGAGGCTGAGCCGTGATCACACCACTGCACTGTAGCCTGGGCAACAGAGCAAGAACCTGTCTCAAAAAAATCAAAAAGAATTTGAGTAAATTCAAGCCTTGATTAAATTGGTAGCAGCTAAAACATGTTTTAGTTCCGTCTCCATATATAGTATGTGTTGCTTAATGACAGGCATACATTTTGTTAGGTGATTTTGTCATTGTGCAGAATCATAAAGTATGGGTGGCATAGCCTGCTACACACCTAGGCTATATGGCAGTGGCTTCTGGACTAAAACCTGTATAGCGTGTTACTGTCCTGAATATCGTAGGCAGCTATAACACAGTGGTAAGTATTTGTGTATCTAAACAGAAAAGGTACAGTAAAAATACAGTATTATAATTTTACAGGAACACTGCCATATATACAGTTCATTGTTGACCAGAGTGTATGACTGTATATACAGTTTACCCTAGATGCATTTCAGTGAGAATCTCAAAACGTATGCTCAATCCCTGGCAATGCATTGCCTTTATTTCATGTATATCAAGCATAACACTTGTGTTCCTGACTTGAAGTTCAAACTGAGGGCGAAGATTGGGTCTAGCCCTTCTGTTAAGGAGTCATGACTGTATCTTCATCAATTTGATTTGTGAAATGTCTGTGGTTCTGATTTTCTTGAAAGAAAATCTCCTAGGGACCTCTATGAGAGGTTGAGTACCACCTCTCTCTAGGGAATGCCATGGCAGCGTGTCGCAGTTGCCAGAGAGCTCTAGAACTGGATCATAAAAATGGCCATTCACAACAGGAGGTATGCGTTCGACCCTGTCTTTATCAAAAGAGGCAGTGTGGTATATTTACTCAATTCAAATTCATCAAGGCCTTGTTAATTTTTTTGTGGTTGTTTAATCTACAGCTTCATTAAAACTTTCCTATGTCTGATTTTCCGGTGTAGTTCAAGAATGCTAATGCAGTCATGGAATATGAGAAAATAGCAGAAACAGATTTTGAGAAGCGAGATTTTCGGAAGGTACAGTACAACCATGAGATAATCTCATCTGCTCTTTGTCACAAAATTCCCATTCGTGTGTGTGTGTGATAATTAAGAGGAGTAGTATGGCACAAAAGCTCTAGAATAGTAAATTATCACTTAAATTAGGCTTCTGACTTTTCCTCTTAAAAATGTTTTGTGCTAAGGTACTTATTTTCTTAATTATATTTGGCCCTATGATAAAAGTAAAATGAGTGTGCCACTTGAGTTTGTTTCTATTGTTGATGTAAAGCACTGGTCTAATAGTGTACTTCTTAATAAAGGGAAAGCCAGCTGGAATTAAATATTAGGTTTGGATAATCTTTTTTTTTTTTTTTTGAGGCCTAGTTTCACTCTTGTCACCCAGGCTGGAGCACAGTGGCTAACTGCAACCTCCACCTCCTGGCTTCAAGCGATTCTCCTGCCTCAGCCACCCTGGGATTACAGGCGCATGCCATCACACCTGGCTAAGTTTTATAGTTTTGTTTTTTTGTTTGTTTTTTGTTGTTGTTGTTGTTATTTGTTTTTTGAGATGGAGTTTCGCTGTCACCCAGGCTGGAGTACAGTGGCATAATCTCAGCTCACTGCAACCCCTGCCTCCCAGGTTCAAGCGATTCTCCTGCCTCAACCTCCCGAGTAGCTGGGATTATAGGCATGCGCCACCATGCCCAGCTAATTTTTGTATTTTTAGTAGAGACGGGGTTTCACCATGTTGGTCAGGCTGGTCTCAAACTCCTGACCTCGTGATCTGCCCGCCTCAGCCTCCCAAAGTGCTGGGATTACAGGCGTGAGCCACCGTGCCTGGCCTTTTTTTTTTTTTTTTTTTTTTTTTTTTTTGTTGAGAGAGAGTTTGGCTCTTGTTGCCCAGGCTGGAGTGCAGTGGCGTGATCTTGGCTCACTGCAACCTCCGCCTCCCAGGTTCAAGCAATTCTCCTGCCTCAGCCTCCCAAGTAGCTGGGATTACAGGCATGTGCTGCCACGCATGGCTAATTTTGTTTTTTTTTTAGTAGAGACAGGGTTTCTCCATGTTGGTCAGGCTGGTCTCGTACTCCCGACCTCAGGTGATCCTCCCTCCTTGGCCTCCCAAAGTGCTGGGATTACAGGTGTGAGCCACCTCCCCGGCCAAAAGTTCTAGGTATCTTTCTAGACCTTGCAGTTATTATGCTTTATCTGTATAACTCCTTCTTTAGATGGTGCTTGGAAATAGTTTTCACTTGAGTTTCAAAAGGGGAGGTAGATAACCCCCAAAAGGTTAAAAACCACTGATCAGGAGAGATTTTCTGGATCACTTAAGTTTGTGACTACTCTGCAAGGAATAAAGTTGTCACTTCATATGTGGGAATTTGCTCAGTACTTTTTGTAGCTTGTGCTCAGTAAATTTTTTTGTTTTGTTTTTGAGGCGGAGTCTTGGTCTGTCACCCAGGCTGGAGTGCAGTGGCACGATCTCGGCTCACTGCAAGCTCCGCCTCCCGGGCTCACGCCATTCTCCTGCCTCAGCCTCCTGAGTAACTGGGACTACAGGCGGCCACCACCACGCCCAGCTAATTTTTTGTATTTTTAGTAGAGATGGGGTTTCACCATGTTAGCCAGGATGGTCTCGATCTCCTGACCTCGTGATCCGCCTGCCTCGGCCTCCCAAAGTGCTGGGATTACAGGTGTGAGCCACCGCGCCCAGCCTCAGTAAATGTTTTGATAAGAGGATACATTAAGAATCATTCACATTCACTGATGGTCTTTTATTTGGTAATGTATATATCTGATTAGCTTATGCAGAGTCCCGTCAGTAACTTATTAGCATCCCTCTTCTGTCCATTGGTTTTAATAACCACAGTTGTCTTTGTAGTGTAATTCATAAGTTTGTTTTGTTTGGCATGTGTGTGTTTGGAAAGCAATTCTGCCTGCTGTCAGTTTTCTGAGGTTTACATAGGCAAAAGCTTTGTCTTGAGAGGCAGTCTTTTGGGTTTCTTTTCTCTCTTGCCTACTCCAGAGCCAGAATCCTGAGTTTGTGACAGAATCCTCTGTTTGTGACATCCCAGCCCCCCCACTGTAGCTCATGGTGATGTCACAAATGAAGAATTATGATCCTGGCAGGGGAAACAGATGAACTTGGAAGAAACAAAAGATCTTCTTTGCCTGCAGCTGTCCCTAGTCATGGGGAGGTGGGGGGTGGGAAGTGAAGCACTGACGATCCCCATGATTAGCAGAACCAGCTCTGTACAAAACGGGGTCCTTGTGAAGGCAACAGGGTGTGGCTGCTGACATTTTGACTGACTTCTTCCTGTCCCCTCATTCCTTTTCCATCTGAGCGGGGCAGGACAGTTAGCACAACTCTACCTACGTAATGCTTAAGTTTTCATATTGTCCTTAGAACTTTCAGGACATGCCCAGCGCGGTGGCTCACAGCTGTAATCCCAGCACTTTGGGAGGCCGAGGCGGGCGGGTCACCTGAGGTCGGGAGTTCGAGACCAGCCTGACCAACATGGAGAAACCCTGTCTTTACTAAAAATACAAAAAATTAGCCAGGCCTGGTGGTGCATGTCTATAATCCCAGCTACTCAGAGGGCAAAGGCAGGAGAATTGCTTGAACTCGGGAGGCAGAGGTTGCAGTGAGCCAAGATCATGCCATTGCACTGCAGCCTGGGCAACAAGAATGAAACTCCATCTCAAAAGAAAACAAAAAACAAAAAAAACAGAAAACTTTCAGGACAGTAAACCTGTGCCACTGAAGGAGAGGCATTCCTGTCACTGCTGTGTGACACTGCAGAAAGTCTTCTCAGTGAAACAGCTGGTAAGCTGGTAGTGTTTACTGACTTGCTCATATTTTAAATTTCAGTTTTGGAATAGGTGCTATTCATGGTTCAAAAACTAGAAAGTGTTGCCAGGTGCAGTGGCTCATGCTTGTAATCCCAGCACTTTGGGAGGCCAAGGCAGGAGGATCGCTTGAGGCCAGGAGTTCGAGACCAACCTGGGCAACTTATTGAGACCCTGTCTCTACAGATAATTTAAAATTTTAGCTGAGTGTGGTGATGCGTGCCTGCAGTCCCAACTACTCATGAGGCTGAGGCAGGAGAATCACTGGAGTCTGGGAGGTCGAGGCTGCAGTGAGCCATGATTGTGTCACTAATACTCCAGCCTGAACAGCAGAGCAAGACCCCATCTCAAAAACAAAACAAACAAAAGTTAGAAAGTATGAAAAATATTCAGTGATGAGTGTCCCCTCAAACTTGTCCTCTCTCTGCCCAGTTCTCACTCCCCTAAGCTAACCACTGTTCTTATGTCTTCTATTTTCTTCTTTAGTTTTGTTGTACATATATAAAATAAAGATCCTTGATTTTCTCCCTTTATTTAGCGTGAAAGGTAGTGTGCTTTATGGCAGTTCTGCACCTTTAAAAAAAAAATCACTGAATAGCTCTTGGAAGTCTTTCCATATTAGTACATGAAGAGCTTCTTCATTCTATTTTAGAACTACATAGTATTCCATTATATGAATGTCCACGTTATCTAACCAGTCTCCTGTTGATGGAATTTGAATTTTTCTGCTTGTAAGTTTTCAGAGTTTATCTCTTCCTGATCCCCATGGCCAAATTCTTAGAGGGAATAGGTGTCCCTTAACTCCAGATTTCTCCTTTGGTTCATTTATTCTTGGTGTGAATGTGATTCAGCAAGGCTCTCCCAGGAATAAATAGCAGCTGAACCAAAACTGAAAGCTTAGAGGACAAACTAGTAAAAAGAGAAAAACAGAATATATGGAGATGCTTTATGAGGCTGAAAGAGTAAATTAATCCCCACCTTTTTGTGTGTGTGATTGCTCCTTGGCTTGTGGTTTGTATAGTGGCATGTTGGATAGTAATCTGATGTAGCCTATTTAGAGCCATTTAAAATAACTATTTTAAGGCCGGGTGTGGTGGCTCACGCCTGTAATCCTAGCACTTCGGGAGGCCGAGGAGGGCAGATCACGGGGTCAGGAGATCAAGACCATCATGGCTAACATGGTGAAACCCTGTCTTTACTAAAAATACAAAAAAAATCAGCTGGGCGTGGTGGCGGGCGCCTTTAGTCCCAGCTTCTCAGGAGGCTGAGGCAGGACAATGGCGTGAACCCAGGAGGCAGAGGTTGCAGTGAGCCGAGATCCCGCCACTGCACTCCAGCCTGGGTGACAGAGTGAGACTCCATCTCAAAAAAAAAAAAAAAAAAAGTGATAATATTGCCTATTTCATAAAATTGTTGTGAGGATTAAATGGGTTCATATATGAAAGTACCCAGTAAATGTTCACTGTCCTCATTATCATCTGGAATCTTTGCTGTCCTCATTTCAGTGCTTTTATTTAATGAATTAGGTATGTTTTTAAACTTTGGTATTACTTAACAGTGGACCCAAAGACTTCATTGAGCTTTGAGTCTGTTGCCTGTGACTAAACTAAAGTGAAGATGTTTCTGGAGTCCCTGATGAAGAGCCTTATTTGTTTTCTTCTTCCCTACAGGTTGTTTTCTGCATGGACCGTGCCCTAGAATTTGCCCCTGCCTGCCATCGCTTCAAAATCCTCAAGGCAGAATGTTTAGCAATGCTGGGTCGTTATCCAGAAGCACAGTCTGTGGCTAGGTATGCAGTCAGGCCAGTTGGACATTAAAATGCTAGATACCATTGGACTGATGGTGTCCGGCAGCTTCACCACAGGATATGGTCCCCAGAGTAGGCCAGCTAGGGCTGATCAGACCCTCTTGGGACTTAAAGTCAAAGATTAGACCAGCTTTGAAAACCCGTAGGGTATACAGCAGTATAGTAGTATAGCAGGTACTTGAGCTATATATGAAAGAACAGATTGTGTTTTTGTGGTTTTTGTTTGTTTAAGGTAGTCCTTTTCCTTCTACTCCACTGGTTGGCACACTTTCTGCAAAGGGCCAGATTTTAGCCTTTGCAGGCCACAGGGTCTCTGTTGCAACTAACTCAACTCTGCCATTGCAGTGCAAAGGTTGCCCTAGATAATAGATGAACCAATGGGTGTGGCTGTTTGAATAGTGTTTTATTTACAAAAACCAGTGGCAGAAAGGATTTGGCCCTGTGGGCTGTAGTTTGCCAAACCCTGTTCTAGTTTAATAAGGATTGTAAGACACAAGATGTGTATTAAAGATAACTATAGGTGGTTTATTTGGGGGAAGTTTGGGAACGGTTCTTGGGAATCTGTCTACCTTTGGATATTTTGAATGCTAGACATATGGTCAAGGAAGAAAACTGGCCACAAATGGTAGTAATGGTGGGGACATTCTATAGCACAGCTCGATGTGCCCTTTTCTGACTATTGCAGTGACATTCTACGAATGGATTCCACCAATGCAGATGCTCTGTATGTACGAGGTCTTTGCCTTTATTACGAAGATTGTATTGAGAAGGCAGTTCAGTTTTTCGTACAGGCTCTCAGGATGGCTCCTGACCACGAGAAGGCCTGCATTGCCTGCAGAGTAAGTTCTAGTCACCAGACCTAACTGGGAAAGAGCTTCCTTTTGGGACCTTTAAGATGGCTAGAGTGGAAGGTTTTAGAATCACAAGGAAAGTGATAGCTTTTCCTCCTGCTTTGCAAGGATGCTTGGTCTTTATTAGAAATGGTTTCAGGACTACTTGTATTTACCTAAAGGTAGATGTGATCATAGAGGGTCGGATGCCTTTAAGAGGGTTTTTTTGTTTTGTTTTTCCCCTCAGTGAAGTTAGATAGTAATACTTACCCTGGGAAGTGGAGGCAGACCCAGTAACATAGGTCTCATTGGTATTTTTGGTAACTCTTTTCCTGTCCACTCTGTAGAAAGCTCAAATGAGCAACAGATTAACCCAGATTGGGGGTTGGCGGGGCTCTGTGATGCTGAACTGCCGGAAGCAAAGAACTTGAAAATAGACTCTGGCCTCTCTGTGCAATGGTCTGAGGCTTTGTGGATATGAACCGATCCTCCCCTTGCTTTTTTCTGTAGAATGCCAAAGCACTCAAAGCAAAGAAGGAAGATGGGAATAAAGCATTTAAGGAAGGAAATTACAAACTAGCATATGAACTGTACACAGAAGCCCTGGGGATAGACCCCAACAATATAAAAACAAATGCTAAACTCTACTGTAATCGGGGTACGGTTAATTCCAAGGTAAGCTCTTGATCTAGATCTTGGGGCCTATATAGATATTTTTAAGGGACATCAAAGGGTCTTGGGAAATCTGCCTAGTGAGGGTAAGCAAGATGAAAGAGGGAAAGTTGTTATGGTTAATAGTTAGGAACTCCCTTCCAAGAGGCAAGCTTTTGTCATCTATGGAATTTGAGGGCAGTTGGACAATTTGCAAGGATATTCTCACCTGTTCATTAAGGTCCCTTTCCTCCAGTAAGAGAATGGCTAGGGGCTGTGGGATAATCTTAAGCAGCTACTGTTGCTTTTTTATTGTTTTGCTTATGCAAGTGATCATTCATTTTAGGAGTGATTTGGAGGAAGAGTATGAGGCAAGCTTGTTTTTCTCCAGTGTAATTGATGGTCACCATGCATGGTTGAAAATGGCCTGAGTGCTTTTGTGGCCCTACACAACATCAGAAACAAAAAGTAGACTCCTTGCCCTTGCAGAATTCTAGCAGTTAAAAATCAGAGTGATTTCTGATCCCTCTAGGTGACCTGGAAAAAAGGAGGGCAGGAACCAGCCTTTCTATTTTCATGTTTTCACTGGGCACTAACATGGAATGGTAAAGGTGGTTTATCCTTGAAGACAAATGTGCCTGGCTTGTATCATATACAAGAGAAATCAATTTTGAAGTTGCTGTCCATAGCCCTGGTGACAAAGAACTAGAACTTAATATGACATTTAAGGGGCCAGCATGACTGATCCTCTTAGAGTTTTGAAGCCATGCTCACAGCTTCTGGGCTCCCTCAGTCACCAAAGATGTGAAGTATGATTGCTCTCTCTCTCCTGAAGCTTAGGAAACTAGATGATGCAATAGAAGACTGCACAAATGCAGTGAAGCTTGATGACACTTACATAAAAGCCTACTTGAGAAGAGCTCAGTGGTAAGTGCCTCTGGTGGGTGGGGGGAAGAGGGAGTTGCCGCTGGCCTCAGGGGAATTGCCTTGCGGATGACGAAGCAGACCCAGAGATGTTGTGAGGTCATTTGGTCCTTCCCCCTGCCTCTAGGTGGGATTGTTCCAGCCCTAGACTATCTTTATAGACCTCCAGCGGAGGAGATTGCACAAGCTCCCTCAGTCTCCCATGCCTGTGTCTAACGCCCCTCACGGTCAGTAAGTTTCCTCTGATGCCTGACCCAAATTCCTTTTGTTAAAGTTTAAATCAATTTCCTTTGGAGATTTTATTTTGTGTTGTACACTTATGCTCTAACTTGGCACAGTGCTTGACACATAGGTGCTCACTGAATAAATGTTTTGTTGAATGAATGTATGGTGCTTGGAAGAGAAAGCAACTCTTAGAGACAGTTGAGAGTTGTACTTCATCCTGTTTGTTCTGGGTGAGGGAAGACAGTCTTAGAGTTGGAAGAGATGTAATCCGGCTCAGCCTCCCAGGATAAAGGAACTTCCTTTTGAAACACCCTGGATGGCTACTCTCTGCTTGAGTGTTTTGAGTGGAGGGCAGTCTGTGTCTGACAGGGTGATTATGAGTCAGGATGTGCCTACCTCTAATGCTCACATTTGCCCCAGAGTCAGGGTGTTCCCTGGCATCGTTGCTCCTCTTACTCTTAGACCCACCAGCTGATTTTCTCCAGATAGGAACAGGGCTAGGAGAAACCTTTCTCAGAAATCCACCTCTTCTGATTTCAGATTATTCTCTAGGCGGAGAAGAACTTCCCGTCTTTAAAGTTCTTAAAGAAGATGTATTTGTTGTATACTAATCCTCCAGCACCTTGCTCCACTCCTTATTATAAAATGTCATATCCAAAGAACAGATGCTGTCACTGATGCCTGATGAGCCAGTAGTTTAAGCTTCCTTGTCTCATCAGTGGTACAGAATATCTCATGGACTACCTCCCACTTAGTTTTCTCAAAATTATCTCACTTAAAATGGGAAAACTGCTGCAGTGTGTGATGCTTTTTTTAAAAGTGAATTTCTAAGTTGATGACTAAGTCTGTCCAACAGAAACATACAGGGAATTATAACTTCTGTGAGACCGACTGTCAGTCATTCCATCTTTGCAAACCACTGGCACACAGAAGCAGAAGCTTTGGAAGACAAAAAAAGCACCCTTTGATTCAGCCAAAGGCTGACTTTAACAGACGCAAAATGCTATATACATGAAGGTGTTTGCTGCAATTTTATCTATAATAGCAAAAAAAAAAAAAAAGGCGGGGGGAGAATCACCTACATGTCCAGTGGGAAGGAGGTGGCTAGATACTTGATACTGTATGAACTTAATGGAATGCTCTGTATATGGAATGCCAGGGGATGGGAAGAGAAGAGAAAAATCGCTTTGTTTTGTTTTTCGGGATGGAGTCTCGCTATGTCGCTCAGGCTGGAGTGCAGTGGCGCCATCTTGGCTCACTGCAACCTCCACCTACCTCCTGGGTTCAAGCGAATTTCCTGCTTCAGCCTCCGAAGTAGCTGAGATTACCGGCGCACGTCACTACACCCAGCTAATTTTTGTATTTTTAGTGGAGACGGGGTTTCATCATGTTGGCCAGGCTGTTCTCAAACTCCTGATTACAAGTGATCTGCCTGTCTTGGCTTCCCAAAGTTCTGGAATTAAAAGCAGGCGTGAGCCACCGCACCCAGCCTTTTTTTTTTTTTTTAAAGCAAGCCCCCAACACCATAGAAAATTCTTGATTTGCTTGGAGGATAATTGGATGAAGGATTATTTTCTTCTTTGTTTATGTGCAAGAAATGAAAATAAGGAATTGCTTTGATCAGACAACTTCTTATCTTTGTGGTAGAAACAGAACTGCCCTTCTTGGAGTGGCTCTGCCTCTGAGATCACTACAGGGGAGACAGCATGCCCTGTTCAGCTGGCTGAATATTTGGCAACAATCTCCTGAAGCAGCTGGAATTGACAAGAAGTACTGGAGATTAGCTCGGGCCAAACCCTTACATCTGGCCTGACTACTGCTGCAATCTGCCTCAACTTACCCCTAAAGTTGGGGAGATGCCACCCACCCACGTCTTTGCTACACATGCCATCATGAGCTAGAGTTCACCCTTTCTCGCTAAAGCCCTATTTACTTTTCTACTTCAACTTTAAAACAAAATTAAAATGTGAGGATATCCCTGAATTTTAAAAAACATGAAGTAAAAATGCAAATTAGTATAGTTTGTTTAATACATTAGATATAGACCTAAAGAAGGTTCATCAGGGTTAATCATTTGTCACATCATTCTATACCCAGGGCTATCAGCTATCAATTTTCCTTTTTTTTTTTTTTTTAAATTCAGGATCCAGCTCTGTCACCCAGGCTGGAGTGCAGTATCAAAGTATCATTTTTCTCTTACTTCAAATTATATTACATTTTATTCTGTAAATTGATTCTGAACTCCTAATATAATATTTATGTCCTGTATTTGCAGGCCATTGGTTTTTTTAAAGTCATAAATCAAAATGATGCCAGAAAATCAAAGATGCCAAAGATGTTGGGCTTCTCTTTTGCCAGCCACATTGGTAGCACTCTCCTGCCCTGGCCTCCAAGCTGGTGGGGATCTGTGATGTTTGTGAAAATGGGCTTATGCCAGGCACAGTGGCTTACGCCTGTAATCCCAGCACTTTGGGAGGCCGAGGCGGGCAGATCGGTTCAGGTCAGGAGATCGAGACCAGCCTGGCCAACATGGTGAAACCCCATCTGTACTAAAAATACAAAAAATTAGCCGGGCGTGGTGGCACACGCCTGTAATCCCAGCTACTCAGGAGGCTGAGGCAGGAGAATCACTTGAAGAAACCTGGGAGGCGGAGGTTGCAGTGAGCAGAGATCATGCCATTGCACTCCAGCCTGGGTGACAGAGTGAGACTCCGTCTCAAAAACAAAAAAAAAAAAAAAGAAAATGGGCTTGTGTGGTAGCAGGTAAGAAATTGAATCTCTGTTGTACAGCAGCTAGCTGTACTGCATGATCACTTCCCATTCCCCAGCTGACAGTGGCTGTCTCTGGAACTCCTACCACAGTCTTTAATTGGTAGGCCAGCCTTGGTGCCAGTGATTTTATCTGGGCATGGAAAATGCCACTTGCTTCTGTGGAAGAGACACTTAAAAGATCTGGCAGTCGGCCGGGTGCGGTGGCTCACGCCTTTAATCCCAACACTCTGGGAGGTCAAGGCAGGCAGATCACGAGGTCAGGAGATGGAGACCATCCTGGCTAACACAGTGAAACCCTGTCTCTACTAAAAAAAATACAAAAAATTAGCTGGGCGAGGTGGCGGGCGCCTGTAGTCCCAGATACTCTGGAGGCTGAGGCAGGAGAATGGCGTGAACCCGGGAGGCAGAGCTTGTAGTGATCCGAGATCACACCACTGCACTGCAGTCTGGGTGACAGAGCGAGACTCCATCTCAAAAAAAAAAAAAAAAAAAAAAGATCTGGCAATCATCCTGTCAAGCTTGATTCCTCCCATCTTGGGCCAAGGGCCCCTCCTTTCTTTTGTGCTACTGAAATAGAAGCAAACCTGTGTTTAGAGTTCCCTTTTCTGTCTCATTTACCTGCATCTCTCATTGATTGGTCTTAGTGGAGGGATTTGCCAGCAGCTGCCACGTTGAACTTAATCCTTTTAGTGGCTCATTAATCCCACTTCTATTCTGGATTGTAGCTAGTCCTGCATGTTTATGGCACTATAGGTTTCAAAGCTCTTTCATATCCATTTATTCACTTGATAATTTTTCTCTTGTGTGTTTCAACCCAAAGTAATCAAGTAGATCCCTTCACATTGTCTTTTCTAAGGCAGTCCAGTACCTCTTAGGTGGCTCTGTGTCAGAAGGAACTTTTTCCTCTTGATTACTTTCTGCTCAAAGCTGAACATCACTTTGCTGGTTGGATGCAAGTGCCATGCGGCCTCTGTTTTTATTTCCTCGAGGACTTGATAGCTAATTTTCTCTCACTGCTAGATTAAGGGCTCTTGTTTCTGAAGCATCTTACCAGAAGTGTGTGTCTCTTGCTTGAGCCATGCCTCTTGCCCTAGAGTGATCCTGAGAACCATTGCTATTTATGTCTTAGTGCTGTATTGCCTTGTATTTCCTTCTCAGTTACATGGACACAGAACAGTATGAAGAAGCAGTACGAGACTATGAAAAAGTATATCAGACAGAGAAAACAAAAGGTAAGTTTAAAAGCATTTGTTTTTCAGGGAACTTCTTCATAGGCCATAAATCTGTACACAAGGTAGTTTGATTCAGGGATCACGGATGTACCTAGAACATATTTAATCACCAGCCAGAGAGAAGTGAACAAAGGCTGGGCGTGGTGGCTCACGCCTGTAATCCCCAGCACTTTGGGAGGCTGAGGCAGGCAGATCACCTGAGATCAGGAGTTCGAGACCAGCCTGGCCAACATGGTGAAACCCCGTCTCTACTGAAAATACAAAAAATAGTGGGTATGGTGGTATACGCCTGTAATCCCAGCCACTCAGGAGGCTGGGGCACGAGAATTCCTTGAACCCGGGAGGCGGAGGTTGCAGTGAGCTAAGATTGCGCGACTATACTCCAGCCTGGGCGACGGAGCAAGACTTCATCTCAAAAACAAAAAAAAAAAAAAAAAAAAGAAAAAAAAAGTGAACAGAGATCTTGGGTTGGGGCATGAGGCACCTATTTTCTGGTTCCAGATCCTCCCTGTCGTTTTCATTTCATTTTTTGTGTGGTGAGGCTAAAGTGAGGAACCTAAGTCTGGGTAGATTTTCTTTTTTCTTTTTTTTTTTTTTTTTAAGACGGAGTCCTGCTCTGTCACCCAGGCTGGAGTGCAATGGCATGATCATAGCTCACTACAACCTTTGCCTTCCAGGTTCAAACAATTCTCCTGCCTCAGCCTCCCGAATAACTGGGATTACAGGCACATGGTACCACGCCTGGCTAATTTTTTATATTTTTAGTAGGGATGGGGTTTCATCATGTTGGACAGGCTAGTCCCGAACTCCTGACCTCGGGTGATCCATTCTGTCAAGCTTGATTCCTCCCATCTTGGGCCAAGGGCCCCTCCTTTCTTTCGTGCTACCGAAATAGAAGCAAACCTGTGTTTAGAGTTCCCTTTTCTGTCTCATTTACCTGCATCTCTCATTGATGCAGGCCTCCCAAAGTGCTGGGATTACAGGCATGAGTCACCGTGCCTGGCCGAGTAGATTTTTTTTCTAATCTCCAGAAGAAAGCACCGTAAAAGTCCCTGGCATGGTTAACAAGGCCTCTAACTCCCAGGCAGCTGGGCTGAGACCTGGTGAGGAAAAAACCAGAGCCAGATTTGTCCACTGATGCCAGATGTCTTCCTGTAGAACACAAACAGCTCCTAAAAAATGCGCAGCTGGAACTGAAGAAGAGTAAGAGGAAAGATTACTACAAGATTCTAGGAGTGGACAAGAATGCCTCTGAGGACGAGATCAAGAAAGCTTATCGGAAACGGGCCTTGATGCACCATCCAGGTAGAGTAGGTGCGGGGAGTGGGCTCAGTGTGAAGAACCCGCAGGGCAGGCCAACTGCCACACTCAGTCCAGAGGGGACCCCTTGGAGAGGTTCTTCAGCTGAGAATAAGGTGTTGCAGACTTGTGGACCCTCCAAATTTTGGGAAGTGCCAAATTCCAAAATTAGACATAAAGTAGTTTTTCTCTTAAACTTTGTTTTCTTGAAACTTTGATTTCCACTGAGTTGTTCTTTTACTCCCCACTTTAGATCGGCATAGTGGAGCCAGTGCTGAGGTTCAGAAGGAGGAAGAGAAGAAGTTCAAGGAAGTTGGAGAGGCCTTTACTATCCTCTCTGATCCCAAGAAAAAGACTCGCTATGACAGTGGACAGGACCTAGATGAGGAGGGCATGAATATGGGTGGTGAGTTGGCTGGGGCAGCCTGGGATGAATTTGACAGCTGTAGAATGTTAGAAATTTTTCCAAAGATGCTCCAGAGGGAGAGTCTGTTTGGGCCAAATCTGATCCCTGGTCCAAACAGTAATAGACATGGAGTCAAACAAATGCAGTCAAGTGTGGCAGGTTCACAGTGTGCAGTGAGCTCTGAGGAGGCGAGCACTAGCAGGGGAAGGCTTGGAAGTGCAGAAAAGCATGGCCCCATGGGTCATGCCTGTAATCCCAGCACTTTGGGAGGCCGAGGCGAGCAGATCACTTGAGGTCAGGAGTTTGAGACCAGCCTGGCCAACATGGTGAAACCCTGTCTCTACTAAAAATACAAAAATTAGGCCGGGTGCGGTGGCTCATGCCTGTAATCTCACCACTTCGGGAGGTCAAAGCAGGTTGATCACCAGAGGTCAGGAGTTTGAGACCAGCCTGGCCAACATGGTGAAACCTCGTCTCTACTAAAATACAGAAATTAGCCGGGTATGGTGGTGGGCGCCTGTAATCCCAGCTACTTGGGAGGCCAAGGCATGAGAATTGCTTGCACCCGGGAGGTGGAGGTTGCAGTGAGCCAAGATTGTGCCACTGCACTCCAGCCTGGGCGACAGTCGAGCAAGACTTTGTCTCAATTAAAAAAATAAGAAAGAAAAAAGAAAAATTAGCCAGGTGTGCTGGTGCACACCTGTAATCCCAGCTACTTGAACCCGGGAGGTGGAGGTTGCAGTGAGCCAAGATGGTGCCACTGCACTCCAGCCTGGGCAACAGAGCGAGACTCCATCCCTCCCCCTCAAAAAAGCAAAGCATGGCCCCTTTGGGGATCTGCAGGGGGCTCGGTCTAGGGAAGATAAAGGGATAGGGTGCTAGAGGCAGGTGGTGGTGGAAGGCCGGCAAGTAGCTGGATCAGAGCTCAGAGGCCATAAGGGCTGTATGTGGTAAGGAATATGGGCATTTTCCTATTATCTGGAAGTTCTTTTTTACCCACTGCAAAGTGTATGCTGACATTTATGTATGTCATACATTCCTATAAACACTCACAGATTTTAATTTCCCAAAAAGACTTAGCATGATATAAAGCACACCTATTGTCAATATTGTTGCTCACTGTGGGCTGTCAGAGATAAGAGGCCCTGACCTGTGAGCTGGGCGCGGTGGCTCACACCTGTAATCCCAGCATTTTGGGAAGCCAAGGCGGGCAGATCACCTGAGCTCAGGAGTTCAAGACCACCCTGGGCAACATACAAAATACCAAAAAAATTGTACTCTCTACTAAAATACAAAAAAATTAGCTGAGCATGGTGGCGCATGCCTGTGGTCCAAGCTACTCAGGAGACTGAGGCACAAAAAACTCTTGAGCCCGGGAGGCAGAGGTTGCAGTGAGCTGAGATTGCGCCACTGTACTCCAGCTTGGGTTACAGAGTGAGACTCCATCTCAAAAATTAATTAATTCAGTCAGTCAGTCTTCACTCTAAGTTGTCTGCAAAAAAATTTGCTGGGCATGGTGGCTCACGCCTGTAATCCCATCACTTTGGGAGAACAAGGTGGGCGGACCACAAGGTCAAGAGATCGAGACCATCCTGCCCAACATGGTGAAACCCTGTCTCTATGAAAAATACAAAAACTAGCTGGGCATGGTGGCACACGCCTGTAGTCCCAGCTACTTGGGAGGCTGAGGCAGGAGAATCACTTGAACTCGGGAGGCGGAGGTTGCAATGAGCCGAGATCGCGCCACTGCACTCCAGCCTGGCGACAGAGCAAGACTCGTCTCAAAAAAAAAAGAGGACCTGACCTGTGAATGGTGCACAGACCTACCATCTCTTCCACTAAGAAAATCTATTGGGATTTTGGCTTTTGTTTTGTTTTGTTTTGTTTTTTGAGACGGAGTCTTGCTCTGTCACCCAGGCTGGAGTGCAGTGGTGCCATCTCGACTCACTGCAACCTCCGCCTCCAGGGTTCAAGTGATTCTTCTGCCTCAGCCTCCCGAGTAGCTGGGACTACAGGTGTGCGCCACCATGCCCATCTAATTTTTGTATTGTAAGTAGAGATGGGGTTTTACCATATTGGCCAGGCTGGTCTGGAACTCCTGACTTCGTGATCCGCCCACCTCGGCCTCCCAAAGGGCTGGGATTACAGGTGTGAGCCACCGCAGCCGGCCTTTTTTTTTTTTTTTTTTTAAGACTGAGCCCAGTCTGGGTGCAGTGGCGCCATCTTGGCTCACTGCAACCTCTGCCTCCAGGGTTCAAGCAATTCTGCCTCAGCCTCCTGAGTAGCTGGGATTACAGGCACCCACCCCCATGTCTAGCTAATTTTTGTATTTTTAGTAGAGAGGGTTTCACCATGTTGGCCGGGCTGGTCTTGAACTCCTGACCGCAAGTGATCTACTGGCCTTGGCCACCCAAAGTGCTGGGATTACAGGCATGAGCCACTGTGCCTGGCTTTCCACTGCCATTTATTTATTTATTTAATTTTTTTTTGTTATGTTTTTAAGACAGGGTCTTACTCTGTCACCCAGGCTGGTGTGCAATGGCGCAGTCTCAGCTCACGGCAACCTCCACCTCCCAGGTTCAAGAAATTCTGTTGCCTCAGCCTCCTGAGTAGCTGGGATTACAGGCACCTGCCGCCACACCCGGCTAAGTTTTATATTTTTAGTAGAGACGGGGTTTCACCATGTTGGCCAGGCTGGTCTCAAACTCCTGACTTCGTGTGATCCACCCATCTTGGCCTCCCAAAGTGTTGGGATGACAGGCGTGAGCCACCGCACCCAGCCGGAATTTAAAATAAGAATGATGGTACTATAAGTCCTCTCCAGTTCAGTGTGGGGGTATTTGTGTTTAATAAACGTAGGTTCACCATAATAAACATGTTCCTCTCCCTAGCAGTTAAGATCTATAAGCAGTCAAAAACTAGTGAAGAGGTTTGTTTTGTTTTGTTTTGAGACGGAGTCTCACTCTGTCACCCAGGCTGGAGTGCAGTGGTGCGATCTCTGCTCACTGCAAGCTCCGCCTCCCGGGTTCATGCCATTCTCCTGCCTTAGCCTCCCGAGTAGCTGGGACTACAGGCACCTGCCACCACGCCCGGCTAATTTTTTTTTTTTTTTTTTTTTTTTTTTTTTTAGTAGAGACGGGGTTTCACTTTGTTAGCCAGGATGATCTCGATCTCCTGACCTCGTGATCCACCCACCTTGGCCTCCCAAAGTGCTGGGATTACAGGCATGAGCCACCGCGCCCAGCAGTGAAGTTTTAAGTAGGGGCACTGTGGACCAGATTTTGGCTCTGGAAATATATTTGTGATAGGGGTGAGGAGGTTGGGGTTGGAGGGAGTAAGGAGGATGGAGATGGAAGGAAGACACAAAAGGTAGGAAAGGACTGGAGGGCACAATCAGGGAGTTAGTGGTAGACTCAGCAGGAGTTGGTTGCTATTCAGATGTGTTGGGGAGAGGGATAGGCATAGCTGACTCGGGGTCATTCACTAAGCCAGAAGCCCAGGAAGACGCACAGATGCAAGCAGAGAAACTCACTCTGGGTACGAGGTGGCTGTGGGATCACCTGGTGGGGATCAGTCCTTCTGTGAAGCTTGGGAAGTCAATCAGCGATGGGCCACCAGACATGCTGTGGCCTTGCAAAAGTGCACAGAGCCAGTCAGGCAGGAGTTGGATTTTCCAGTTCTGCTGCTTTCGCTGCCATGCAATCGTGGGCAAGTTACTTGAACTACCTACATATGTTTTGCTGAGTATTAATTGGGAATGATACTTACCCTGACAAATCATGACTAGGATTAAGTAATGTAATGTATGCAAAGTACCTAGTACTTTGCACCTAGTAGGTGTTTTTGTTGGTTGTTTGTTGTTATTGAGACAGGGTCTTGCTCTGTCACCCAGGCCGGGGTGCAGTGTTGTGATCATAGCTTACTGCAGCCTTGAACTCCTGGGCTCAAGCGATCCTCCCACCTTAGACTCCCAAAGCACTGGGATTATAGATGTCAGCCACCAAGCCCAGCTAATAAACCATAGTTTTTTTTCTAGCCTAGAGTCTACGGAGTAAAAGACATGGAATCAAATACAGTAAATCCTAGATCTTGCTCTTATATTTATTTTTGGTAACATTTAAGTGATACATTTTATCCTTTTTAGTAGCCGCTCCAGCATTATAGGGAGACAGAGTATGGGGAAAGTCTTGTGTAAGTGCAAATGGCATTCCATTTGTTGAGAAAACAGCCCAAGGAAGCAAGCTGAAGCAGAGAAAGCTTCCTTTGGGGCAGCAGTTGGAAGGAGAAGGGAACATGTCCTCGGAGTGGGATCAGGTAGCATGTTTTGCACGGGATGGGGCAGGTCTGCTCACCTGCAGTCTGAAGTGTTGGGAAAGGAGGGGAGTGAGACTCTCCAGGAAAGCTTTGGAGATTTGTTCTCAGTGTCATCAGTTCTCTTCAAACATTTCTAATTTTTCACCTTTTCTTCCCTTCCATGTTACTTGCCCTGCTCTACAGATTTTGATCCAAACAATATCTTCAAGGCATTCTTTGGCGGTCCTGGCGGCTTCAGCTTTGAAGGTAGGTGGGCCTGCTGTTCTTGGGAGTTCCCAGATCACAAGCCAACACACTCACTGCCTTTTAGGCAGCTCTTTGGGAGTCAGAGGGGCCCATGAGCGGGGGCAGCTGAATTCTCATCTAGCAGGGCATCTATCCACTCGTCTGTTGCTAAGGATGAAGACAGGAAGGTTCCCAGGCACCCCTTGCCTTGGGACCTTTAGCCACTGCATCTCTGCAGGGTCAGGGAGGCATCTCTGACTGCCTAGTACCAAGGCTTCTCTGCAAGAGCAAAGGTACTATATAGATAATGCTGAGGTCAGAAGCTACCCATGTATAATATAGTCACGTGCTCCCTCTTGTACCCAAAAACAGCCTGAGCTGTTTGATACCCATAGAGTTTCTCTCTGTGTTTGAGTTAGAAGCAGCCCTTGAAGACTTTTCCATAATCAGAGCAAAGTGATCTTCCCTAGAAAATCCATAGCCAACTACCAACCCCTCTTTTCTCTTTCAGCATCTGGTCCAGGGAATTTCTTTTTTCAATTTGGCTAATGAAGGGCAACCACCCAGAACCCAGAAAATGCAGATTCACTCAGTTTAATCTTGAATGTGGAAACAGTTCACCTCCTCCCTTCATCACGTCTCCGTGTATTTAGAGCAGTTTCGTTTTCTCAGTTGGATGCCCTGTGTCTCTGTGAGTGGGGTGGAGCAAAGGGAACCAATGCCGAAGACCGCGGGCAGGGGAGGGAGGCGGGGGTGGACAGGGAGGCAGCTTGTGAATTTTTGTTTTACTGTTTAACTTTATTAAAAAAGAAAAAAAAAAGAAGAGAATAAAATGTTTTGACCCTTTCTGGCCCTTTGCTCTGGCATCTGCTTTGTCTCCAGAGTCTGTGAGCCAGAGCTGAGCCCGACCTGGACTTGGGGTGCAGCAAGCTGCCACATGCGGGCTGTGGGCACCGAGCCTAGTGGCAGGTGGGGCACTCTGCCTCTCCCAGACCTGTCCAGCATGTGAGTGCTAGGCAGGCCCCGGCTGTGCCTCTGGGCCCAGCCTAACATCAGTCACGAAGAAGCGAGTTCAGAAAGCATGCTCACTTTACGGTGGGGCCCCAGAAATCACTAGAAGCTGTGTGTGTCCAAAGCTCAGGTGGGTACTAAAAGCTGTGTGCGTCCAAAGCTCAGGTGGGTACTGACCTAGACAGGGCAATTTACTTACAAAGACTCTCACAGTTCCTGTTGCAGTGTGGGTTCGAGGGAGATGGTAGACAGAGATAAAACCCTGCCTCCTGACCCCCAGACCCATTTGAGGTGGGACAGGTGGCACCAGAGCTCTGGTCTGGCCACTCACTATTTTTAGCAAAAGCCCCTGGCCTTCTCTGCTCCCTTTCTGCATGCAGGAGACACACTGCTCACGGATGCGGCGGCACACACCATGCTGTCCTGTCAAGCGTGGTGTTCAAGGTGAGTAGCCTTCCCAGGAGCTCCAGGCAGAGACTTGAAGCTCTAGCTGAAGTTCAGAGATGGCCAGGGACAGGCCTTGACCTAGAAAGGTAACTTAGGATTTCTCTTCATCTGAGCTCCTGCCCCTTTCTTTCAAGTCTTCCCCAGCTGGTGCCTTAGCCATGGTGGAATGATGCCTGAGTCAGGTCTTGGAAGTTCCCCATGTGGCTGACTAGGCCTCTGATGGCCTGGAAGGGACTCAAATGTTAGGTCTTCCCTGGTGCTTGAAGTTGCAGTGACCTGCATGTGGCCTTCCCTAGAGAACTGGGAGAAACCCATACCAGGAGCTTCAGGTCCTACTGAGCTCTTTCTGCTCCAGTGGGCTGGGGACACCTGTGGGCTTGGTGCCCTGGTTAATGGGGGATGAGAGGCTTTTGTGCTCCACATCCCTCGTACCCAGCCAACCCCCACCTTCTGTATGAGTCTGAGGCCAGCCTCTGCTTTCTGCCTCCTCATGAAAGCCAACACTGTTCAGCTGCCCAACCTCACCACAGCTGTGCCCGGCCAGCAGAGGGGAGACAGGACCGATGGCCCCAAGCTGTGGGACAAAGCCAGTCCTAATACACCCAGCCCTAGGGAAGACTGAGCTGGGCACAGAAGGGTAAGAGAGACTGCACACAGCTAGGATTAACATGATTTATTTCATTATCAGTCTTACAAGTTGCTGAGGTTGGGCAAAGCCAGGATAGTAACTTAAATCCAAAGCACTTTTGTTGAGTGACAACCCGATTAGCAAGGCCCTGTTACTGAACAGAGGGCAGTGGAGGGCACCCCAGGAACCACAGCACACAGACCAGTGTTAGAAACCCCTTCCCAGAAGCAACCGGTGGGACTTGGCCCTTACCAGCCAGGGGTCTACTCCGTTGGCTCTTGGTGCCCACCAGCCCCCGTTAGAGGAGGCCCAGAGGCCTCCAGAGGCACCATGGAGGCAAGATGGGCTGGGTAGAGAGCAGGACTGGAGCTTCCTCACCAGGGTGCTGCCTCTGGCCCCGATCTCCCCATCCACACAGCGGAGCCACGCCACTGGAAAGGACGGCCAGTCCAGCCCCTTCCTGGAGTGAGGCCCCCAGCCAGCGGGAATGTGGCGGCTGCTTAACTGTTCTGCTTTCTTCCCTAGTTATCAAACTGTTACCTAGTTATGGTGTGAAGGGGAGGGGGCAGGGACTTAGGACCAAAGGTGGGAGGTAAGCTCCTTTTTCTACCCTGGTAAATAGCCCCAGCCTTCTTGGGGCTACACTGATTAAGAAATGGGATCACTCAGGAGGATTGCTTGAGCCCAGGAGTTCGAGGCTGCAGTGAGCCATGATCGCACCACTGCACTCCAGCTTGGGAAATAATAGCAGGACCCTGTCTCTAAAAACAAAGAAAGAAAAAAGACAAGGAGATGGAATCAAAGCCCAGAGATCCTCCCCTTCTCAGAGCCACCACTAGTTCTCTGTGACCATGGAAAACTACCCCCAGCCCCACTGCCTTTTGCCTCCGGTCAGTGGGTTTTGTGGGGCTCTGAGGTGTCTCCTCACTCACCCAGCTCTGGGCAGAGCGGCTGGGCTGGGCTGGGGCTGAGCTAACCAGAACCTGGAAGTAGGGCTCGGGGTTCTGGCTGTGGCCCCATGCCTGGCTTGGCCCAGCCTCGTTAGCTTTGGTCCAGGTTCCTGAATGGTGCCTCCCTGCCCACCTTGAGTTGGGAGTGTGAGCATTAGAGGGGAAGAGGGCGGACAGGAAGGGAGGGTCAGTTATTTTACAAGTTTTTAAAAAGTTACAGGTAGGTTAACTTTGAGTAAAAAAAAAAAAAAAAAAAAAAAAGTCACAAAACAAGGATCAAGCAGAGGGCACGTTTCCCTCTCCCCTTCCCTTCTAGGGGCATACGTGGTGGTGAGAACACTCATATGATGGTGCAGGACTGCAAGGCGCCCCCCTTCCGGCTGCCTTGCGTGGGCACGGGTTTGCCTTTCCCGTAGTACCCCGTGAAGATGGCCCTGACCTCCATGTTCTTGGCCAGGGTCAGCATCCAGCGCCCATTGCCCAAGGAATAGAGCTTGCCCCGGCTTAGCTCGCCCACCTCCTCGCCTCGGCTGCCTCCCTTCTCCTGCCGCAGAATCTCTAAGAGGTCAAGGCCCGTCTGCACGGCCTCTACGTCAGCTGCGCAGCCGAGGGTGATGTGGGCGCGGCTCCCCCGCGGCAGGTTGTCAGTGGGTGACAGCTTGTCCACATCACTCGGCCACAACTGCAGTTGCTGCTCGCTTAACTCCACCCGGGCCCCAGTCGTCTTGGGTGTCACAAAGAGGGCAGAGATGGTCAGTGTGAAGGCCTTGGAGTAAGATTTCTTTAACACCTGGGGAGAGTGAGAAAGAGGGGCCCAAGCTAGAGATGGTGGGCTCTTGAGGAACAGCTGACCCAGGGAGGGTCCCTCCTGGAGGAGAGAAGGGGAAGTCTAACAGAAGTGAGCACAGCTGAGCAGGGGTCGGGTATAGGCCCAGCATCCACTAACAACTGCAGCACGGCACCTTCCACAGGCGCTCCAGGCTCAAGTGAGAAATGCGAAGGCACTCAGACAGGGCCACACGGGGAGAGCCGGACTTCCTGAGGGAGCCCAGCTCCCTGCACACTCGCTTCCAGCCTCAGCAGGCTGGCTGACCTCTCGGTGCCTTGGCTTCGTCACCCGTAAAACAGGGAGAACCAGAGCCTACCTCAGAGTTAATGTGGTTATGGGAGTGACTAGGTAAAGAGCCCACAAGGGTGTCCGCACACACAACAGCTGCTACTGTTGGCACCGCTCAGCTTCCCCTGGGACCCAGGCAGCACCCTGGAGGGCAGGGTGAGGTCAGACTGAGGTCAGACTTGCCCTTGATGGAAACCTGCTCTTACACTTTGGTTCCCATCTGATGATATGTCTGCTTCTATCTGCTTCTTTGAGACAGCCCATCCCATCTCAGCATAAATGCTTTTCTATTTTTGCTCACGATCCCTTGTCCCAACAGTGTCTGGCATGAAATGGGTAGTTAATAAATGCTAAATGAAGGCATGGTTAGGGATGGTAGCTCAGGTGTTACATATTCATTCCACTATGCTAGGGTGCTGGAACCACAGGGGTCAACGAAACTTAAAAACTCGCCCTCAGGGGAGCTTCCATTTGGGAGGACACTCTAGTGAACAAACAAACGATTGTGCTAACCTAGGCAGAGAAGTGGGAGAGTGGGCTTGGGGTGGACACTTGGAAGTTGGAGACTGTGTGGATCTGGGCGACATGCCTGGCATTCAGGGATCACTGTCAGTGGCTGTGGGTGTAAGGTGCCAGCTGTGTGGTGCAGAAAGGTCTTGTACCCATTAGCCAATAAGCTTCACTATCGTATGAAACTCCCTCACTCTGGGGCCAGGCCAGACCTCAGACCTGGGGACAGGGACGGGGACCTCAGTGCACCAGGCTCCCTGGGGGCGAGGGACTCCTAGTCTTTGGAAGGCAAAACAGGCTCAGAGAGGCCAGAGCAGGAGCCCACTGTGGACCAACATTCTCCATGAATCTGCAGAAGGTGAAGGTGCTTGGGGACAGGCGAATGCACAGGCTGGCGGTACTGCCAGGGCAGGCTCCTTAGAACCTGCGGCTGAGGTCTATGCAGCTATACCTGGGGACAGGGGAGCTAGGAGGAGGAGATGCCATTTTTCTTGAGCTGCCATCTGGTTTTTGGTCCCTGCCTGGCACTGGTACCTATCTCCAGAAGATGCTGCAGCCCCTTTTCCCCCAACCTCCCACCTCCCCCATGTGTCCCTGGGGAAGACTCACATCTTGTTGAGCGTATTCCTCTGCCCCGGGAGCCTTCCCGTAGTCACAAAACTTGGTTGTGCAATGCAGCACGCCTGGGGGTCTCTTTCCAAAGTAGGTGACCAAGTCCATCTTCTCCCTGGGCTCATCCCCAGGGATGACTGCCAGGAGAAAAAGGGTGCAGTCAGGGCAGGGGAGCAGGGGCATACCAACACCCACCACCAGGACCACAGAGGCCCAGCACAAAACACTCGGACACTAAGCATCACCTCTTCAGCAACCCACTACAGCTCATTCATTGGTTAGTTGGTCAAACTAATGGCAACTTTAGAGCAATAAAAAGTTAAAATTCTCAGGCCAGGTGCGGTGGTTCACACCTGTAATCCCAGCACTTTGGGAGGCCAAGGTGGGTGGATCACAAGGTCAGGGATTCAAGACCAGCCTGGCCAAGATGGTGAAACCCCGTCTCTACTAAAAATACAAAGAAATTAGCCAGACATGGTGGCGGGCGCCTGTGATCCCAGCTACTTGGGAGGCTGAGGTAGAGAATTGCTTGAACCCAGGAGGCAGAGGATACAGCGAGCCGAGATAGCACCACTGCACTCCAGCCTAGGTAACAGAGCGAGACTCCATCTCAAAAAAAAAAAAAAAGTTAAAATTCTCTGGCTTTATGTTGTATAGATCTTTCCATCTCTTCTCCAAACTCTAAGGCATTTGTAACAGAGGCAGGCAGTACAGGCCAAGGGAATCTAAGATTTACTAGCACCACGTCTCAAAGGGGAAGCAAGTCATGGGAAGTGGGGTGGAAAGAAAACAGAGGGCTGGGAACAATGGGGTACGGTGGAAACAGCCAGAACACAGTGAATATCTCAGCTCTGCCGCGTACCAGCCATTGGCCTGGGGCAAGTGACCAATCCTATCTATCAATCCAGCACAATAGTTAGGGTGACCATACACCCCAGTGTTCCTAGGACCACCAGGGAACTATCAGTAGTGCCCCATTTCACTCGGGCCCATCTGGACAAGCAGTCACAACGTCACCATCAGTTTAATACACACCTTGCAGGCTGGTTTGGGGGATGAGAGCCTATGGGGGGCCTCCTGGTACAGGAAGGGTCTTGGGCTATAATGGGGTGACATTATGGGGCTGGAAGACACAAAGAGGAGTGGAATATCTGTGATTTTGATTTCAGACTCCACACCTGTGGCTGTCTTTGGAGTCACTCGCTTTTTCCTGTTACATTCTGAATTGAGTCCCCGTGAGGATGTCTCCCCCTCCACAGGGGAGGAAGGCCTCTCCTGAGAGCAGCCTTGCTGGCCCATTACATTTCTCCTGCTGTAACCCTGGACAGAAAAAGATTCCAGTTTTCCTTTACAAATAAAATAGGGCTGGGCATCATGGCTTGCGCCTGTAATCCCGGCAACTTGGGAGGCCGAGGCGGGTGGATCACTTGAGGTCAGGCATTTGAGACCAGCCTGGCCAACATGGTGAAACCCTGCCTCTACTAAAAATTTATAAATTAGCCAGGCATGGTGGCGAGTGCCTGTAATCCCAGCTACTTGGGTGGCTGAGGCAGAATTGCTTGAACCCGGGAGATGGAGGTTGCAGTAAGCCGAATTGCGCCACTGCACTCCAGCCTGGGCGACAGAGCAAGACTCCGTCTCAAAAAAAAAAAAAAAAAAAAAGATCTGGCAATCATCCTGTCAAACTTGATTCCTCATATCTTGGGCCAAGGGCCCCTCCTTTCTTTTGTGCTACCGACCAGCCTGGTCAAGATGGTGAAACCCTGTTTCTACTAAAAATACAAAAAAAAAAAAAAAAAAAAAATTAGCCGGACATGGTGGCAGGCACCTGTATTCCCAGCTACTTGGGAAGCTGAGGCAGATAATTGCTTGAACCCAGGAGGCGGAGGTTGCAGTGAGCCGAGATCATGCCACTGCACTCCAGCCTGGGTGACAAAGCAAGACTCCGTCTCATAAATAAATATTAAAAGTAACTTTGAGCAGTAGTCACTCCAGGGCAGAGCCACCAGCTCACAGGTACAGGGCTTGCTCCTGGCTAATGTCACTGCAAGCACCACAGTTCACTGCAGAGTTCAAGTTTAGGAGCTGAGAAAAAGCTCTCTGAGAACCCATACAGGCACAAATTCCCTGCTTCTGTGCAACATACACAATGTCAACAAACCGGAGTGGGGCTATTTCAGGTATGAAGATCATCTAAAATTGGGGGTGGCTGGGTGCAGTGGCTCATGCCTGTAATCCCAGCACTTTGGGAGGCCGAGGCAAGCGGATCACCTGAGGTCAGGAGTTCGATACCAGCCTGGCCAACATTGTGAAACCCCATCTCTACTAAAAATACAAAAATTAGCTGGACGTGGTGGTGCACACCTGTAGTCCTCGCTACTCGGGAGGCTGAGGCAGGAGAATTGCTTGAATCGGGGAGGCAGAGGTTGCAGTGAGCTGAGATAGCGCCACTGCACTCCAGCCTGGGCAACAGAGGGAGACTCCGTGTCACAATAAATAAATAAATAAAATTGGGGGCAACCAGAAATGGCCTAAAGGCATATAGATGGATTAGTGGGTGACACTTCTCCAACAGGTCACTCCAGGAGAGCCACCAGGACCCTTCTTTATCCCAAACCTATCACTGGAGCAAAAAGCCCATGCCAAGAGAGAACCCTGCTAGAGTGGCCAGAGTCCAGGGTTCCAGCCCGTAAACCCCACATCCCTCCTGGGTCCATGTTTTTCCATCTGAAAACGGGGGTTTTGGCCTAAGTGTGAGATTCGTGTCCTCTGGAGCTGTAAGATGCCACAAACCCATGAGTAAATCGAGTAGTCCGAGGCCTCAGAACCATCCCCAGTGAAGCCACAATAGTCCTAGTTTTAATTTTTTTGCAGCTTACAATTTCATGTCATTATTATTATTATTTTTTGGAACATGATTCTGCTGCTAAAAATGCGTTGGAAAACACTGGGCTTGATTCCCCCTCTAAGGGTACATTAGAAAACATATTTCCTGTTACTACAGTAATTTGTTTTTCCCACCTCCAAGAGAGGGGACAGTGGTCTACATTCAGGCTGGGAAAAGGCTGTCGGAGAGAAGAGGGCTAGAAGGAAAGGTGTGGTGGGAGGAAAGGCGCTCTGGGAAGCCCCCGTGTTCCCGATGTGCTGCCAACTCCCCAAGGCTACCACTGGGACGCACCGCTTGCCCCTGCCCCCGCTGAGGTGAGCCTCTCTCTGCCTCCTGCTGCTTCGTGCCCCATCCTTTGAGTACAATGATGGTCCTGTGCCCAGCAAGGTGGGCTTATGAATAAGGCCCCACCCTGCCACCTACATTGTCGCAGCTCCTTCTTGAAGGCCTTGTGGTTCCCCAGCTCTTCCAGGAAGACCTGGCCGGCTTTGCGGAGGGTCTCAGAGCTCTTCTTGGTCAGGAACCAGCCGAAGTAGAGCGGCAGGAAGTCCTTCTCCAGCCCAGGCTTCAGCTTCTTCAGGTCATCAGCCGACAGCTGCCACTGGTTCTTCTCCTTGAGCTGGGCACAGTCCAGCCGCCATGCCGTCTTGGGCTCCACCAGCACCACCTGGTACTGATACTGGTCGGCCATTTCAAAGAGCTGCTCCAGCCGTTCCCGTTCGTGGTTGGTGTCATCAAGCACAAGAATTCTGATGTCCCGGCGGCGGCAGTAGGCAGCCAGGTCCTCATCGAGCCGCTTGTACTCCTCGGAGAAGGCTCCTCGAGCGCCGGGGGTGATCTTGTAAGCGTCAGCTGACACCATCTTGGTGCCATCACGGTACTTGTCCACGATGACCCGTGCCAGCGTGGACTTGCCGCTTCCTGGCAGGCCGCGCAAGATGAAGAGAGTCTTGCACTCTTGCAGCGTGGCCACTGTGTCCTCATCCTGAAGGAAGGGAAACTGCAGCTCAGGCTTGTCCTTGGTCCCTGAGGATGACATCTTGCGGAAGAAGATCTTGGGCAGGAATGTGTGGCTTTTTCGGGAGAAGCCTCTGTTCTGTGTAAAGAGGGGAAGAGATGTCAGCCCAGGTCATTCGCGGGCTCCCCGCCGGCCTTACCCCTACTCCCTACACTGGTTGTGGGTGCCTTCCCAAGCGGGGCAGTGCTGAACCTTCTGTCCCTTTCGGTCCGGGAGCACCTTTCCGCTTCTGGTCGTGGAGGAGGATGAGGGAAGCTTGTCTGAAGCTCTCCTAAGCGTGCGCTTTCCCCATTGCTGCCACCTCGGAAAGGGAAACGTGCTGGAGGCATGCAGGGCGCGCCAGGAGCCTGCGGTTCTGGGACTGGCCTCACTCTTATATGCTTGGCACCTAGTAAGGACGTCCTCTTTGGAGGTGGGGGTCTCTGTGTCTGGGCCAAGCCACAGCTGCCAAGGCTGAGTGCACAGAGAAGGGTGGGGAGTAGAGAAGGGTGGGGAGTGGAGAAGGGTTACCCCAAGACTGCCTCCCTTCCCCCAACAATGGCCGCAACAGATAATACTCTCTTGTCTGGCATGCGGGGACAATGGTCCCACAGAAGGGCTGGTGGGGGGCAGGGCAGGAGAGCACTGGACAAAGGCCCTCTTTCACCGAGACTGCCACCTCCTCTTCTACCCTCTCCCGGCCCCCACAAAGTCGTGGTCTTTGTGCCTGTCCAGAACAGGGCAGCACAGGGCACCTGCAATTAGGATCCAGCTCTACCCGCCGCTGTGCTGTGTGTAAGAAGCGCCTTTCGGAGCCACTTGTTTTCCTATCTTCTAGAAGCCACAAGGGACGGCAGCTTTTACCGTAAAGGGTCCCCTCCTCTGAACTGGCTCCACCTCCCGCGCGCACCCGGGCGCGGGGCAGCGGTTCCGCGTGATGAGACTGGGCCCGGGGAGGGGGCGCCGAAACTGCTGCCCTAGCGCGGGCCTGCGTGGGGTCGGGAGCAGCTCCCGGGCTCCCGGCCCAGGCCCACCCTCCAGCTGGGGCTCCCAGGGGCGCAGCAGCTTCTGCGATCCCGAGTCCTCTCCTGAGAAACGCCACCGTTTCCCTCTCCAGCGGCCTCTCCAGCACCCCGAAACCCCCCCGCTTCTCCCAGACCTCAGGGCTGCCCTGAGTACCAAGAAAACTGGAAGTCGAACCCGGAGCCCCGGGTCCTCGTTTGCAAGACGCTTCCTCCCGAGGGGCCCCGACACTCGTTTCCCGCCCCGGTGCTACCCCGTGCCCGGCCCCGCCCGGCCTCTCACCATGATGAGGAGGGGCGCCGCCGTCGCCGCCTCTGCCGGCACCAGCGCTCCGGGGCCGCCCGCCTGCGCGGAGGGACACGGGAGTTCAGCGGTCGCACAACCCGAGCTCGGCCGCTTTACATAGCCCGGGGGCGGAGCGGGCACCCGGGCGGGCTGGGGGCGGGCCCTGTCCTCTGCGCGCAGGCGCCGCGAACCAAAACCCGAAACTCTCGCCGCGCGCGGGAACCCCGGCCCGGCCCCGCCCCCTGCGCGCGCCCGCTCCCCTCGCGCACCCACCCGCTACTCCTGCGAGCTGAGCGGCCGCTAGCCTTTTCTACGTGTTGAGGGGTCACTCAGTCACCCTCCCCGGTGCCGTGGATTAGCAGGAAGTGAGTGAGGCAGGGTCGTGCAAAGTCGGATCCTGTCTTTAATTTTTGATATTTTATTCATCGTGGACTTTGCATTGATTAAAAACTTTTTTTTTTTTTTTTACCACATTGGATTAAAATATTATCATGCAATTTGCTGGCATTCCGGTACTCTGCATCTGAAATGCTTCACTGGCCTCATTCGTCCAGGCCCAGTGCCAGGCGAAAGTCAGTCTCAGCCCCGACCTTTTTTCCTTCTAGGAGCTGTGGAGACAGACCAGGATGGCAATGGCCAAAGGGACAGATGAGTAACGGAGTGAAATCCTAACATCCTCTGAGGCCAGATGCTCAGCTGCCACCTCCTCTGTGAAACCACTGAGAGCTCCGTTGGATTTTTGAGTTTCCTGTCCAAGTGCTGTGCTAAGCACTCAGTCCTTGCAGCAACTCCTGAGGCAGGTATCCCATTGTTCAGAGGAGAAGCTAGCTTGGAGAGCCCGATTTACCTGATTGTGCCACCCAGAGGTGTCAGAGGCGGAGTCTGTCTGCCCTCCCGACTCCCAGGCCACTCCCCTATCTTTGGCCTCACTCCCAGCATTCGCTTGGTTCTGGCTTGCGGCATTCTCCTACCTGTGATAGCTGGGGCCGCCCCACCATTGTTCCATCCATAAAGCCTCCCCGCTGTCCTGCGCACTGGAGGGACTCAGTCAGTCACCAGTGTGTGGGAAGCACCTGTCCTCCCAGGCCTTCCCCTCTCCTCCCTGTGACTTCTTGTTCCCTGAGGCGCCCGTATCTTCACCCTCCTGAAACCCTTTCTTCTCGGCACCTTTCTCATTTCTTCCACGATGCTCTTCCAAGAATGGGCAGGGGTGAAGGCAAAGTGACAGACTCAGGGTTTGCAAGAGTGAAAGACACCTATTTAATGGCAAAATAGTGATGGAAAGCAGCAGAAGTAAAACCCTCATTTTTCCTAGAACAGATAAATCGCTTGAAAATCCAGTTTAATAAGATCCCATGATCCCTCTGAACACCAGCTTCCTGATCCTCATCTCTACCCACGGCTTCATTCATACTCCTTTTCCATCTCATTTCCTGTTTTTTTCATTTCTCCTATTTCTCCAAATTGTGTTTTTCCCAGTTCTTCTGGCTCTCTTCTGCTCACTTCTGAAAGTTTCTTTAGTTCTTCTGGTTCCTGTCTGCTGAATTCTCCTGAGAGTCTTTGGTCTAATTTTTCTGAAGGCCTTCTATAAATTTCTCTTGACTCTTTTCTGCCAGCTTCTAGTAGCTTCCCGCCTGTTTCTCCTGATCTTGTGCCTAATTCTCCTGACAGGCCCTTGGCAACTGCTCCCAAATCGCTTCTGGCTTTTCCTGCTTCCACACTCTGCTTTCCGCTTGCTGTGCTCTGCAGAGCTTCCCCAAAAGCCTCATCGTCCTCATCTGTCTCTTTCTCATCCTCAATATGGTCCCACTGCTTCACCACCTTCTCGGGCTCATCTTTCACTCTCCTCATGTCCTTCTCTCTTGTTATTATTCTATCTTCATACAGTGAAGTTTCTGAAAAATAAGAGAAAAGCGGGAAGAAAGATAAAAGTTTGTTCATGTCAGGCCAGGTGCGGTGCCTCACGCCTATAATCTCAGCACTTTGGGAGGCTGAGGCAGGCAGATCCCTTGAGGCCAGGAGTTCCAGACCAGCCTGGGTGACACAGTGAGACCCTGTCTGTACTAAAAATACAAAAATTAGCCAGGCGTGGTGGTTGGCGCCTGTAGTCCCAGCTACCTGGAGGCTGAGGCAGAAGAATTGCTTGAGCCCAGGAGGTTGGGGCTGCGATGAGCCAAAATCAAGCCACTGCACTCCAGCCTGGGTGACAGAGCAAGACCTGTCTCCAAAAAAAGAAAGAAAAAAAAAAAAGAAACTGTTCATCTCTGTGGAGGCTTGTGCTTTTGAGAGGCAGATGAGAGAAAGGCCCTGAGAATGACTGTTTTTGCCAGCTTTTTAAATTGGTGTTGACAGCACACCTTTCCAAAAGCAGAGAAAGGGAACCATCATTGAGCCCAGCTCCGTCCTGCACATCATGTGAGGGCTGTATAGCTTATCCGATCCAGACATCACGAAAATGCACACTGCAGTTGATTTGAGTTTGCAGTCAAGGGACCTAAGACCAATAGAAAAGAAATCACACAGCCAGGCGGCATGGTTCACGCCTGTAATCCCAGCACTTTGGGAGGCCAAGGCAGGTGGATCACCTGAGGTCAGGAGTTTGAGACCAGCCTGGCCAACAAGGTGAAACCCGTCTCTACTAAAAATACAAAAATAAGCTGGGCATGGTGGCAGACACCCGTAATCCCAGCTACTTGGGAGGCTGAGGCAGGAGAATCGCTTGAACCCAGGAGGCGGAGGTTGCAGTGAGCCAAGATTGTGCCATTGTACTCCAGCCTGGGCAACAAGAGCAAAACTCCATCTCAAAAAAAAAAAAAAAAAAAAATTAGCCGGGAGTGGTGGCACAAGCCTGTAGTCCCAGCTACTCAGGAGGCTGAGGCAGGAGAATCACTTGAACCTAGGAGGCAGAGGTTGTAGTGAGCCGACATCGCGCCACTGCACTCCCGACTGGGTAACAGAGGGAGACTCCATTTCAAGAAAAAAAAAAAAAGGCACAGCAGCTCATGCCTGTAATCCCAGCACTTTGGGAGGCTAAGATGGAGGTTGCAGTGAGCCAAGATTGCACCACTGCACTCCAGCCTGGATGACAGAACAAGACTCCGTTTCAAAAAAAAAAAAAAGAAAGAAAAGAAATCACACAATAGTCACACTGCAAGTGTGCAAGTGAGACAGAATTTGAACCCAGGACAGTCTGACCCCAGAGCACCTTCTCTTTTCCCTACAAGAAATAGCATAGGTGCTGGAAAACGACAGAAGGGTTTTCTCCAGCATCTTCATTCTGACACTTTCTCTTTGTCCCTGGGAAGCACATTCATTATTTGTTGGGAGGTTTCCTATGAAAATATAGGAAAAACATACGGAAAAAGATAGGTTTCCTATAAAGATATACACTGCTAACAGAAAGTTCGGCTGAAGAGTTATTTTACAAGCGAAGGGATCCTTGCTCCTAAATGGTTGTTTGTTTGTTTTTTTAATCAGTTATGGAGAAAAGTTACATCCCCTTCTGCGTCTGTCTTACATTCTCCTCCTGGAAACCACTAGTTACTGAGGTATCTGCAGAGGGTCTTGGGTCTCAGGGGTCACAGCCCTTTGGAGGTGAAAACAGATGCAATGCTGCCACCTGCTGTTCTGAGAGGGATGTGCCCGGCAGTTCTCCAGGCAGAAGGACGCAGGCCAGGGTAGGGAGACTGGGGTGTTGCCTGCTTCCCGGCAGAGTCTCTCTCCACAGCTGTTGCTCCTGTGGCTTCTCAGAGCAGCTCAAAGGGCATGTGGGGGCAGAGACAGAGCCCCTCTGAGGGGGTCCAGCCACCACAGAGCAGGTGCTGGATAATAAAGGGCTGTCATCTGGCTGCTCAGGTGCCCAGAAACCTCCAGCTGCCCTGCCTGGACCAGAAAGAATTTCAGCCTTGCAGCCTGGAGGGCTGCAGCCGAGAATCTGCATTGGGCTGTGTCCTCCCGGACCTCCAGCCCCAGCTCTGTTCACTGCAGTCTGGCTGGAGTGAGAGCTCCACAGACGGGCAGGAAAAGGCTGTCTGTGTCACTAGACACATAGGTTCTAGAGCAGACTGCCCAAGACTGAAAACCACTGTAGCCTCTAACCCCTCTACCTCCATGTCCTCCATAAAGTCAAGCTAATAACACGTGTCCTTCATAGTGTTCCTGAACGGATACAGATAGGATGAGTCCGTGCACACAAAGTCTTTGAAAGAATGCCTGGCCTGCGGGAAGCATGAATGGGGGTCGGCTACTGCGCTTAACACCCCTGCTCCTCTAGGCCCCTCTCCAGTGGGGTAGGGCTGCTCAGCCATCTTCTGCTTCTCCTTCTCTCACTCCCTCCCTGCAGGAAAGGAGAGCCCAAAGGCAGGGGGCCAAAGGCCTCTTTACTCCCTGGAGACCTTGTGAGAAAGAATGTGGTAAGGCACAGTTGTCAGGCAGCCTCTGCACCTCATGCCCCTCTGCACCTACCCATCACACTGCTGGCCTGAGAGCACCGCCGTAGGTGGGGAGAGTGGGGCCCCGGGTCACCCTTCCCTAGCTACATGACTCTGGCAGAGCACTCACCTCACTCAGCCTCCCTTTCCCCCCACAGCACCTACACCTCCTAGCGGGGTAAAGACCCAACAAGATCACTCCTGTCTGGTGCTTAACCCAGTGCCTGGCACGCAGTAAGAGCCCCCAGAGTGTAGCTACTGTTATTCTTTCTCTGTGCCTTTGGCCCTGCTGTTCCCTGCTGGAAAATGCCTTTCTTCTCCCACTTCTCTCCTGGAAAACTCCTGGGCATCTTTTGGAGTTGGAGGTAGATGATTCTTCCTCGTCGAAGCCTCCTCTGCCTCCCCAGAGGAGCCCATGCCCCGTTGCATGCGCCCTCATGGCAGCACACCTCCACCTCGGTGTAGCACCTGAGTGCAGGATCCCAGCAGCTGACAACTTCACTGGTCAGCCTTGCCCAAAGGGCCATGGGCTCCTCCAGGGCAGGGATGGGCCTCTGTCTTCCCAGAATCTAACACCTTCCAGGTACATGACAAGTGCTCACCATATACTTGATGAATCAATTGAAGAGAGAAATGAGTGCGCTCTGGGGCCAGACAGTCCAGCCCATGCTGGGCTGAATCCTCGCCCTCTACTGCCCCAGAGATAGGCTAGGGCTGCTGGTGGCACTGAAATTAGAATGCGTGGTGGGCAGTGCCAAGCCCCCAGATTGGGGAGCTGCTGTCGCGTGTGTCTCAGACTAGAGGAAAAGAAAGCAGAGGGAGAATGCTGAAGTTGCCTCTTCAGAGTTTCAGGAACTTACCTCCCTCACTTTTTTCTTTGAGATTCTCCATGTAGTTGGTTTTCCTCAATTCTCCGATGATACCCTTGTTGGCATCGTCCAAGGCCTGTGGATGGTAGAGGGAGCTTAGCCCCTATGTTTGGCACCTATACCATTAACTTTCCCCACCCAGATCAATCCCAGAAGGCAGGGCTCTGGTGGGAACCTGCCACCCACGGTTTCCCTCTGGCCCCTCCAATGACCCCTACCCTCAGGTTAATCTACACTTACTGACTCAGAATGATCCACACCAAATTGTATCTGAGAGATACATGACTGCGAGTCAGTCAAATGCATTTCTCTTGGGCTTAGGCATGTATTGGGAGTTGTGTCCATTTACTCATTTCTACCTTTAGATGAACTACCTAAAGCTGCTTTTGGCTTCAGTCAATGCAAAAAGACAATCCAAACCTGCAAGCATTCAGCAAGGCAGCACTGAAGAGACCTAGAAACGCTCCAAGGGGACAGGCTGGGGGCTGGCCTGCCTTCAGAAGGGCCTTCCAGGATGTCTGCAGTTTCCCAAACTCGAGTGCACGATCCATAGGGGCCTGGAGCTCAGCCTGTGAGCCTCTGGAGGGCAGGTCTTGCCTTCTTGCTCATAGCAGGCCCGTGGCTGGCACTGACAGAACACCAGCTACACGTGGTAGTGTCTACCGAGCAGCTCCGGGGCCTGGATGCACTCTCTTGTGGTGTTGGTCTGCCCACCCCCCACCTCCCTCCCACTGTGAGCCTTCCTACCTGGAGTTGCCAATCCAGGAGGGTGAGGGGTCAGGGGCCTGGTCCCATGAGGAGTAAGTGAGGGTCACAGGTACCTTCTCTCTGCCCCTAACCCTTCAAACTACTGCCTAGCTTTCAAGGTGACCTCAAATCCTCCTTGTTGGAAAGCCTCCAGCTCTGCCTCCCAGCTGGGGCTCTCTCACTCTGAATTCCCCTAGTCCCCTATGGTGCTGGTCATGAACCAGAGTTTGTGCTTTGTTTTTTTTTTTTTTTTTTTTTTTGAGACAGAGTCTCGCTCTATCACACAGGCTGGAGTGCAGTGGCGCGATCTCAGCTCACTGCAAGCTCCACCTCCTGGGTTCACGCCGTTCTCCTGCCTCAGCCTCCCGAGTAACTGTTTTTTGTTGTTGTTGTTTGTTTCTTGTTTTTAAGTGACAAGGTCTTGCTGTGATGCCCAGGCTGGTCTACAACTCTTGGACCCAAGTGATCCTCCTGCCCTCAGCCTCCCAAAGTGCTGGGACGACAGGTGTGAGCCACTGTGTCTGGCCTTTCGTTGTAATCTTCTTGTGGGCAAGGACAATGGCCGCACACATTTGGGCTTGGCAGCCTGGAGCCAATCTACACTCGGTGAATATTTCCTGAACTGAACGGCCATGCTCTCTGTCTGCAGGGCGATCACATGGAAGTATGTGGCGCATGGTACATCTGGCAGGGCTGCAGTGAGGTGGGTGCTCTTCGCCTGGAAGCCAGAGCTGGGGACACGGCGTATATGACGAGGACGACAACATGCTAGGCCTGGGCTTCCCTGGGCTGTGTGGTGGCAGGGGATAGACTGCGCCTGCTGGGGTCTTTTGGGTATGATTTCTCCGCCATGAGAGGGCAGTGTTAGCCTTACCATAGTCCTTACAAACAGCTCACCATGAACCTGCCTCCTAAAAAACAGAGATCAGGTCACTTTTCTGCTGTCCACAGCCCTTCAAGTCTAGGCTGGTGTGCTGACTGTCTGGGGCTCCGTCACCACTATCCCCCGCCACCAGGAACCCCCCCAGCTCTGGGACCCAGGCCAGGATCTCTCTTCTGCCGGCCACCGGCCCTCAGCGCCAGCCTCCCACGTCTTCAGTGCACTTGCCCCTCCTCGGCCTGGCCAGCTCTGCTGTCCTTGTCCTTCAGAGCACAGCATGAGGTCTTCCTCCCACTGGGAGTGTCCTGAGCCTTCACTTCTCAGGGTCCCTGCTCTCTTTGCCCGGTGCCTGCAGACCAGACCCCAGGCTGGTCCCTGAGGCCATGCCCCTTTGCTGCCCACAAGTTATGCAATCTGGCTTCTTTCAATGATGGCACAAGCTCCCCAAGGACAGGGGCCCCATTTACTTCACTCCAGCAGATACTTCCTGGGGTCCAGCTGCGTGCCAGTGGTGCTCTGGAATTCGGCTGTGAGAAGGGCTTAGGGAAGCTGTCTGGTCAGAAGCGGGAGGAAGAGGCCTGGGTGAGTGTGCACCTGTGAGGTTGGTGTGCAGACTTTACTGAGCTTGTGCGTCCACCTGGATGCACTGGGAGTGGGTGGGGTGGGGGAGCCCAGAGCACCTCCAAGTTTCTCCCCTGGTCTCTGCCTCCTGAGACAGTCTAGGCCAGCACTATTCAACAGAAATTTCTGTGACAATGGGACTATTCTAGATCTGTATTATGTAGCACCCATAGGCCACATGTAGCTTTTTCTTTTTTTTTTTTTGAGATGGAGTCTCACTCTGTCGCCCAGGCTGGAGTGCAGTGGCGTGATCTTGGCTCACTGCAACCTCCATCTCTCAGGTTCAAGCGATTCTCCTGCTTCAGCCTCCCGAGTAGCTGGGACTACAGGAGTGTGCCATCACACCTGGCTAAATTTTTGTATTTTTAGTAGAGACAATGTTGGCCAGGATGGTCTCAATCTCCTGACCTCGTGATCCACCCGCCTCAGCCTCCCAAAGTGTTCGGATTATAGGTGTGAGCCACTGCACCTGGCCTCACATGTGGCTATTAATGACTTGAAATGTGGCTAGTGTGACTGAGAATTTTACATTTTATTTACTTTTTTTTTTTTTTTTTTGAGACAGAGTCTCGCTCTGTTGCCTAGGCTGGAGTGCAATGGCATGATCTTGGCTCATGCAACCTCCACCTCCTGGGTTCAAGCGATTCTCCTGCCTCAGCCTCCCAAGTAGCTGGGACTACAGGTGTGTGCCACCATACCTGGCTAATTTTTTGTATTTTTAATAGAGATGGGGTTTTACCATGTTGGCCAGGCTGGTCTCAAACTCCTGACCTCAAGTGATCCATCCGCCTCGGCCTCCTAAAGTGCTAGGATTACAGGCATGAGCCACCACACCCAGCCTAGTTTTAATTAACTTTAGCCACACGTGGCTAGCAGCTGCCTCCTTGAGCAATGGAAGTCTAGGCAATTACAAGTGCACAACGTGGACTTTGATGGGGGACATATCAAGGCTGTGAAAGCCAGATGTGAGGGCTCTTCACCCAGACTGAGGGGTCAGAGAAGGCCGCCTCAAAGAGGGGACATCTAAGCTGAAACCTAAAGGTTGAGTGAGAGTTAGCCAGGTGAAGTAGGTGGGAAGGGAAGGTTTAGAATATTCCAGGCAGAGATAACAGCATATGTTATGAGGCATAAGAAACCTGTTTAGGCCGGGTGTGGTGGCTCACACCTGTAATCCCAACACTTTAAAAGGCTGAGACAGGAGGATCGTTTCAGTGCAGGAGCTCGAGACCAGCCTGGGCAATATAGTGAGACCTCATCTCTACAAAAAGTAAAAATTAAAAATATCAGCCAGGTTGGCCGGGCGCGGTGGCTCACGCCTGTAATCCCAGCACTTTGGGAGGCCGAGACTGGCGGATCACAAGGTCAGGAGTTCGAGACCAGCCTGGCCAAGATGGTGAAACTCCGTCTCTACTAAAAATAAAAAATTAGCCGGGTGTGGTGGCAGGCGCCTGTAGTCCCAGCTACTCGGGAGGCTGAGGCAGGAGAATTCCTTGAACCTGGGAGGCAGAGGTTGCAGTGAGCCGAGATCGTGCCACTGCACTCTAGCCTGGGTGACAGAGCAAGACTCCATCTCAAAAAAAAAAAAAAAAAAAAAAAAAAAAAATCAGCCAGGCATGGTGGCCGGCACCTGTAGTCTCAGATACTTATCTCTTGAGCCCAGAGATCAATGCTGCAGTGAGCTGTAGTCACACCACTGCACTCTAGCCTGGGTGACAGAGCAAGACTTTGTCTCAAAAAAAAAAAGAAAAGAAAAAAGAAAGCCTGTTTAGGAAGACGAGAAGCTGGTATTGGCTGGAGCTGGAATGCAAGGTGATGGGGGCTGGGGACTGACCAGCAGGAAGGCTGGAGAGGCCCACAGGGGAGAGCTTACCCAATGCCTTCCTACCCCTGTGGGAAAAAGTCAGAAACAGAGACACCCGGGAAGCAATAAAAGGTTTAGGCAAGAGAATGACGAAATCACACTAGATTTTTTGTCTCCTGGAGGTAGTATTTTTCAAACTGCAAGTCCTAACGTCAATTTAGACCCTGGGCCACAGACTGGTCCATGGCCTGTTAGGAACCAGGCCACACAGCAGGAGGTGAGCGGAGGGTCGGCAAGTGAGCATTAGGCTGTCAGATCAGTGGTGGCATTAGATTCTCATAGGAGGGAGAACCCTATTGTGAACGGCACATGTGAGGGATCTACGTTGCACACTCCTCATGAGAATCTAATGTCTGATGATCTGAGGTGGAACAGTTTCATCCCGAAACTATTTCCCCCACCACCGGTCCATGGAAAAATTGTCTTCCGCAAAACTGGAGCCTGGTGCCGAAAAGCTTGGAGACTGCTGATAAAAGAAAATGAGGGCTGGGTACAGTGGCTCAGTCCCAGCACTTTGGAAGCCCAAGGCAGGAGGATCACTTGAGTCCAGGAGTTTGATACCAGCCTGGGTAACAGAGTAAGACCCTGAGTCTACAAAAAATAAAAAATTAGCCCCCAGCATGGTGACATGCATCTGTAGTCCCATCTAGATGGGAGGCTAAGGTGTGAGGATTGCCTGAGCCCAGGAGGTCAAGGCTGCAGTAAGCTATGATCTCACCACTGTACTAAGCCTGTGTGACAGAGAGACACACTGTCTAAAAATAAATAAATAAAAAGTAAAAAGAAAATAAGAAAATAAGGCTAGGCACAGTGGCCCATGCCTGTAATCCCAGCACTTTGGCAGGCCAACGCAGGAGAATCATTTGAGGCCAAGAGTTTGAGACTAGCCTGGCCAACATACTGAGACTCCATCTCTACTTATTTATTTATTTAGAGACAGGGTCTCGCTCTGTCACCCAGGCCGGAGTGCAGGGGTGAGATCACTCCTTGTTACAGCCTCAACTTCTCAGGCTTAAGTGGTCCTCCCACCTCAGCCTTCCAAGTGGCTGGAGTGAGTCACCACGCCTGGCTAATTTTTTTTATTTTTTAGAGATAGGGTTTCGCCATGTTGCCGAGTCCCAGCAACACGTTGGGTCCCAGGCTAGGTCCCACCATGCCTGGCCCCGTCTCTATTTAAAAAAAGAAAAAAAAAAAAGGCTGGGCATGGTGGCTCATACCAGTAATACCATCACTTTGGAAGGCTGAGGCGAGCAGATCACCTAAGGTCAGGAGTTCGAGACCAGCCTGGCCAACATGGCTAAATCCCATCTCTATTAAAAATACAAAAATTATGGCCAGGTGAGGTGGCTCACACCTATAATCCCAGCACTTTGGGAGGCCGAGGCGGACAGATCATTTGAGGTCAGGAGTTCCAAACCAGCCTGGCCAACATGGTGAAACCCCATCTCTACTAAAAATACAAAAATTAGCTGGGCGCGGTGGGGGAGGCGCCTGTAATCCCAGCTACTCGGGAGGCTGAGGCAGGTGAATCGTTTGAACCCGGGAGGCGGAGGTTGCAGTGAGCCAAGATCACACCATTGCACTCCAGCCTGGGTGACAAGTGAGACTCAGTCTCAAAAAACAAATATAATAAAAAAAAAAAGCCAAGCACAGTTTACACCTGTAATCCCAGCACATTGGGAGGCTGAGGAGGGTGGATTGCCTGAGCTCAGGAGTTCAAGACATAGTGAGACCTCATCTCTACAAAAAAATGTAAAAATGAGGCAGGAGGATAACTTGAGCCCAGGAGGTCGAGGCTGCAATGAGCCATAACAGTGCCACAGCATTCTGACCTGGCCAACGGGAGTGAGACCCTGTCTCAATAAATAAATAAATAAATAAATAAAAATAAGAAAACAGAATGCAATAGGAAATATCAGCATGCAGAGTACATAGCAAAGGTAAATAGATTTTGTAAAATTTTTGTTTCTGGGCCGGGCGCGGTGGCTCACGCCTGTAATCCCAGCATTTTGAGAGGCCAAGGCGGGCGGATCACGAAGTCAGGAGATCGAGACCATCCTGGCTAACACAGTGAAACCCCATCTCTACTAAAAATACAAAAAATTAGCCGGACGTGGTGAGGGGCGCCTGTAGTCCCAGCTACTTGGGAGGCTGAGGCAGGAGAATGGTGTGAACCCGGGAGGCGGAGCTTGCAGTGAGCCGAGATTGTGCCATTGCACTCCAGCCTGGGCGACAGAGCAAGACTCTGTCTCAAAACAAACAAACAAACAAAAACAGCTGTGGAATGGCTGCCCAAGCAGGCTGAGGGGGAACTGAAGGCCTGACTACCCGACCCCACTCCTGACACCCGAAGCCCGGTGGGTGGAAAGGCTCACACTGATGATGGCCTGCTGCGCCTCGTTGTTATGCACGAGCTTTGCTCTCTCCAGGGCCTTCTCAAAATTGTTCACGGCTGACTCGAAGTCTCTCAGCTTCACTGGAGAGCAAGGGGAGAAGGCACAACACAGAGTGTGACAACGTGTGGTGCACGATGGAGCCTCTGGCTACTCGAGCACTGCCAGGGCCCATCAGAAGCTTGTGTGAGCTGTAGTGGGTCCCAGGCCCCAGGGAAGCATCACTGAGCTGCTCAGCACCATCCCTTCCACCTTGTTCCTGGGCTATGTCACCATCGAGAACCAGGACTGAGGAACCTGGGCCTCATTCAAAGGCATTGGTGAGAGAAGGGGACTGTGGTGCAGTCTAGTTCACACATCATATGTCTCTAGAGTGGAGGAGAAAACCGCATGCTGCTCCATCTTTAGATTGTTCCAGAACAGGAAATTCTTTTTTTTTTTTTTTTTTTTTGAGACAGAGTTTCACTCTTGTTGCCCAGGCTGGAGTGCAATGGGGCAATCTCGGCTCACTGCAACCTCTGCCTCATAGGTTCAAGCGATTCTCCTGCCTCAGCCTCCCGAGTAGCTGGGATTACAGGCACATGCCACCACACCTGGCTAATTTTGTTTTTTAAGTAGAGACGGGGTTTCGTCCTGTTGGTCAGGCTGGCCTTAAACCCTGACCTCAGGTGATCTGCCTGCCTCAGCCTCCCAAAGTGCTGGCATTACAGGTGTGAGCCACCGCTCGGCCAGAAATTCGTATTTTTTAAGTGGTCATTCATTTTTTTCAAAAATGATATGCAGACCAAAGCATAGAGGGCTGGATGCAATCCATGGGCCAGCTGCTGGAACCTCAGCTGTCTCGAGTCCAGGCCCCACTCAGGTACAATCTGAACCTATAGAAAAAGCGGCTGATCTGGGCTCTCCGTGCCAATTAGTGCTGGAGCTGGGACTGAAATGATTAGCAGATTGATTGAGTGATTGATTAGAGCCCTCAGAGCTTCACTTCATTTTAAAAAATTAAATACATAGGTCAGGCCGGGTGTGGTGGCTCACATCTGTAATCCCAGCATTTTGGGAGGCCAAGGTGGGTGGATTGCTTGATGTCCGGAGTTCAAGACCAGCCTGGCCAACATGGTGACACCTCATCTCTACCAAAAATACAAAAATTAGCCAGGCATGGTGACGGGCGACTGTAAACCCAGCTACTCGGGAGGCTGAGGCAGAAGAATTGCTTGAACCCGGGAGGCAGAGGTTGCAGTGAGCCGAGATCACGCCACTGCACTCCAGCCTGTGTGACAGAGCAAGACTGTCTCAAAAAAATTAATTAATTAAAAATAAATACATACATACATAGGCTAGGTGTGGTGGCTCACACCTGTAATCCCAGGACTTTGGGAGGCTAAGGCAGGCGGATCACTTGAACCAGGAGTTCAAGACCAGCCTGGGCAACATAGTGAGAGCCCCATCTCTACCAAAAATACAAAATTAGCTGGGTGTGGGGCTGCATGAGTGTAGTCCCAGCTACTCGGGAGGCTGAGATGGGAGGATCCCTTGATCCCAGAAGGTCAGTGTTGCAGTAAGCCCAGATTGCACTGCTGCACTCCAGCCTGGGTGACAGAGTGAGACCCTGTCTCAAAATATATATATATATATAATTAAATTAATAGAGACAGGGTCTCACCATGTTGCCCAGACTGGTCTCGAACTCCTGGCCTCAAGCAATCCTCCATTTTGGCCTCCCAAAGTGCTGGGATTACAGGTGTGAACCACCCTGCCTGGCCAAGAGCTTCATAAAGGAGAAAGTGCTTACCAGCCAAGGTCTTCACAAACCACTGCTTTCTTTTACAATTGAGTATATCCAAGATCTATCCTCCTCCCAAGCACTGCTTTGAGACCCATGGGGAAAATAAGCCCTTGTATTCATAAGTCAGACTTTAAAAGGTCATTACAGCCAGTCGTGGTGGCTCACGCCTGTAATCTCAACAACTTGGGAGGCCAAGACAGGTGGATCACAACGTCAGGAGATCGAGATCAGCGTGGCCAACATGGTGAAACCCCGTCTCTACTAAAAATACAAAAATTAGCCAGGCGTGGTGGTGGACGCATGTAATCCCAGCTACTTGGGAGGCTGAGGCAGAAGAATCACTTGAAATTGGAAGGCAGAGGTTGCACTGAGCTGAGATTGCACCACTGCACTCCAGCCTGGGTGAAACAGCGAAACTCCATCTCAAAAAGAAATAAAATAAAATAAAAGGCCATTACACTTGGCCAGACACCGTGGCTCATGCCTGTAATCCCAGCACTTTGGGAGGCCAAGGTGGGAGCATTGCTTGAGCCCAGGAGTTCCAGAACAGCCTGGACAACATAGGGAGACCCTGTCTCTACCAAAAAAAAAATTTGCTGGGCATGGTGGCAGGCACCTGTGGTCCCAGCAACTCGGGAGGCTGAGGAGGGAGAATCACCGGAGGCTGGGAGGTTGAGGCTGCAGTGAGCCATGAATACAGGGACATGACACTGCACTAAAGTCTGGGTGATAAAGCAAGACTCTATCTCAGAAAAGAAAAAAAAAAAGGCTATTACACTTGAAAGGAAATTTAAATGTAATTCTGAAAATATGTGGAGTTGCAGTATTCCTTCCAAGACCAGTGGGACTCTGACATTAAAGGTCTGCAGAGGAGTCACATGCTTATTCAAGAGAGTAAATCACTCAGAATTATTCTTTCATTCTTTCTTTTTTTTTTGGAGTGAGGGTCAGGGCCTCGCTCTGTATCCCAGGCTGGAATGCAGTGGCATGATCATGGCTCACTACAGTCTCAACCTGGGCTCAGGTGATCCTTCTACCTCAGCCTCCCAAATATTTGGGATCACAGGTGCCTGCCACCACACTCAGCTAATTTTTTTTTTTTTTTTTGAGACAGAGTCTCACAGTCGCGAGGATCTCAGCTCACTGCAGTGGCGCCATCTCAGCTCACTGCAACCTCCGCCTCCCAGGTTCAAGCAACTCTCCTGCCTCAGCCTCCCGAGCAGCTCGGATTACAAGCATGCGCCACCACGCCCGGCTAATTTTTTGGATTTTTAGTAGAGATGGGGTTTCACTATGTTCGCCAGGCTGGTCTTGAACTCCTGACCTTGTGATCTGCCCACCTTGGCCTCCCAAAGTGCTGGGATTACAGGCATGGGCCACTGTGCCCGGCCCTAATTTTTTATTTTTTGTAGTGACGAGGTCGCTTTATGTTGCCTTATTTTTTGTAAAGATGAGATCTCCCTATGTTGCCCAGGCTGGTATCAAACGCCTGGGCTCAACCGATCCTCCCACCTTGGCTTCCCAAAGTGCCAGGATTATAAGTGTGAGCCACTATGCCCACGCTAATTTTTTTTTTTTTTTTTTTTTTTTGAGACAGAGTCTCGTTCTTTCACCCAGACTGGAGCGCAGTGGCACAATCTGGGCTCACTGCAACCTCCGCCTCCTGGATTCAAGCCTCCTGCCTCAGCCTCCCGAGTAGCTGGGACTACAGGCGTGTGCCACCACACCCGGCTAATTTTTGTATTTTTAGTAGAGACGAGGTTTCACCTTGTTGGTCAGACTGGTACCAAACTCCTGACCTCAGGTGATCCATCTGCCTCGGCCTCCCAAAGTGCTGGGATTACATGCGTGAGCCACCATGCCTGGCCCCAGCCTAATTTTTAACTGAGTATGTAATTTAAAGTTATCTCAATGTGACAGGAAAATCACTTGACTCCGGGAGGCAGAGGTTGCAGTGAGCCAAGATCGCGCCACTGCATTCCAGACTGGGCAACAGAGTGAGACTCCTTCTCAAAAAAATAAATAAATAAAGTTCACCGGTTTGTAAGGATAAAGTTCAATGATTTTTAGAAAATTTACAGAGTTGAGGCTGGGCACAGTGGCTCACACCTGTAATCCCAGCACTTTGGGAGGCTGAAGCAGGTGGATCACGAGGTCAGGAGTTCCAGACCAGCCTGACCAACTTGGTGAAATCCTATCTCTACTAAAAATACAAAAATTAGCCGGGTGTGGTGGTGCACGCCTATAATTCCAGCTACTCAGGAGGCTGAGGCAGGAGAATAGCTTGAACCCAGGAGGCGGAGGTTGCAGTGAGCCAAGATTGTGCCACTGCACTCCAGCCTAGGTGACAGAGCAAGACTCCATCTCAAAAAAAAAAAAAAAGAAAATTTACAGAGTTGTACAATGGCCACCACAATCCCATTTTAGAACATTTCCATCACTCTAAAAGGTTCCCTTGGAGGCCGGGTGCAGTGGCTCATGCCTATAATCCCAGCACTTTGGGAGGCCGAGGCAGGCAGATCACTTGACATCAGAAGTTCGAGACCAGCCTGACCAACATGGTGAAACCCCATCTCTACAAAAATACAAAAAAATTAGCCGGGAGTGGTGGCACACACCTATAATCCCAGCTACTCGGGAGGCTGAGACAGCAGAATCGCTTGAACCCAGGAGGCAGAGGTTGCAGTGAGCCGAGATTGTGTCACTGCACTACAGCCTGGGTGACAGAGCGAGACTTCATCTCAAAAAATAAAAATAAATAAATTAAATAAATTAAAAAATAAAAGGTTTCCTCGGCCAGGCGCAGTGGCTCACACCTGTAATCCCAGCACTTTGGTAGGCTGAGGTGGGCAGATCGCTTGAGGCCAGGAGTTTGAAACCAGCCAATATAGTGAAACCGCATCTCTAAAAATACAAAAAATTAGCTGGGTATTATGGTGCACACATGTAATCTCAGCTACTCAGGAAGCTGAGGCACAAGATCACTTGAACCCATGAGGCAGAGGTTGCAGTGAGTTAAGATCGCGCCACTGCACTCCAGCCTGGGCGACAGAGTGAGTCTCCATCTCAAAAAAAAAAAAAAAGGTTCCCTCATAGGACTTGGGGAGTCTACTGAACCTCTCTGTGCCTCAGTTTCCCTATCTCTAAAATGAGGATGATAATGCCTACATCATAATGATTCAATACAAGAATGCTGGCTGGGTGTGGTGGCTCATGCCTATAATCCCAGCACTTTGGGAAGCTGAGGCAGGTGGATCACCTGAGGTCAGGAGTTCGAGAACAGCCTGGCCAACGTGGTGAAACTCCGTCTCTACTAAAAATACAAAAATTAGCTGGGCGTGGTGGTGTGCGCCTGTAATCCCAGCTACTCTGGAGGCTGAAGCAGGAGAATCGCTTGAACCTGGGAGGCCAAAGTTGCAGTGAGCTGTGCCACTGCACTCTAGCCTGGGTAACATAGTGAGACTTCGTCTCAAAAAACAAAACAGGGCCAGGCACAGTGGCTCACGCCTGTAATCCTAGCACTTTGGGAGGCCAAGGCAGTTGGATCACCTGAGGTCAGGAATTTGAGACCAGCCTAGCCAACATGGTGAAACCCTGTCTCTACTAAAAACACAAAAAATTAGCCAGGTGTGGTGGCAGACGCCTATAATCCCAGCTACTCGGGAGCCTGAGGCAGAAGAATCACTTGAACCTGGGAGGCAGAGATTGCAGTGAGCCGAGATCGCACCACTGCACTCCAGCCTGGGCAACAAAAGTGAAACTCCGTCTCAAAAACAAAATGAAACAAAGCAAAACAAAACAAAACAAAGTACCAAGGCAGAAGGAAAGTGGCTCAATACATGGGCACTGTTGTGAGGATGACACGATGCTGTGTGGGTCTGCAGCTGAGCTCCTCAAGGGCAGAGGTAGGCTCAAAGTACCCCAAGTTCTAACCAAACTTTGCTTAATGTAGGCACTTAATCACATGCTGGTCAAAAATGGAGTGGCTTATCACCACTCTCAGAATAATCTGGGAAGGAGAAACAATGGGATGGTAAACTCAGTCCACAGGACTCCTAGCCCTGGTGTGAGCTGGGCCTGAAGGCTGGAAAAGGTAGGGTGGTCATCTCTGAGCCCATACCTTGTGCCTGGGCCACCAGAACACTGGTGTTCAGTTGCCACTCAATGTCCCCTTCCTCCTCGGCACACTGCTGGGACTTCTCGCCATAATTCTGGGCCTGCCAGGCCTGGTCCAGCTCCAAGTAGCAGCGGCCGATCTCGTGGAACAGCCAGGTCTTCTCCAGGGTGGTTTTTGCCAGAGGGATCTTTTCTTCCCACCTGGAGACATGAAGAACCAGGGTCAGCTTCATCCCCCAAAACCATGCACTGGGCCACAGGATGCCAAGGCTTCCTGCTGGGTGGCGGAATAAAACTTGTTCTCCAACTACCAGTTCTTTTAGATACAAGGGTGGAGTTCATAAGCATAAAGATATTTTAAGACTACTGAGACTATTTTGGTAACATCTATGGAATGTGGAATTTAATACAACAGTTGAGGCTGGCATGGTGGCTCATGTCTCTAGCACTTTGGGAGCCTAAAGTGGGCAGATCACCTGAGGTCAGGAGTTTGAGACCAGCCTAGCCAACATGGCAAACCCTGTCTCTCTACTAAAAATACAAAAATTAGCCAGGCATGGTGGCAGGCGCCTGTAGTCCCAGCTACTCGGGAGGCTGAGGCAGAAGAATCACTTGAACCCGGGAGGTGGAGGTTGCAGTGAGCCAAGATTACGCCACTGCACTCCAGCCTGGGTGACAGAGCAAGACTCCATCTCAAAACACACACACATACACACAACACAAATAATGTTTAAGAATATTATTACCAAGTATGGTGGTTCATTCCTGTAACCCCAGCACTTTGGGAAGCCAAGGCAGGTGGATTGCTTGAGCCAAGGAGTTCGAGCCTGGGCAACATGGCAAAATCTCATCTCTACAAAAAAATACAAAATTTAGCCAGGCACAGTGGTGTGCGCCTGTAGCCTAGCTACTTGGGAGGCTAAGGTTGGGGGATCGCTTAAGCCTGAGAGGTTGAAATTGCAGTGAGCCATAATTGTGCCACTGCACTCCCACCTGGGTAACAAAGTGAGACCGTCTCAAAAAAAAAAGAAAAAAATTACTAAGAATATAAGAGAGAAAATCAAAACAAAAAAGATTGGAATGAAAAAACACAGTATCAATAAAAGAGTAGGATTAGAATCAGTACTTGTCTTTGGGTGGTGAGACTGAATACTTTTCTCTATTTTTCTGTATTTTCCAAATTTTTATATATATATATATATATATATATATATATATTTTTTTTTTTTTTTTTTTTTTTTTTTTTTTTTTTTGAGACGGAGTCTCCCTCTGTTGCCCAAGCTGGAGTGCAGTGGCGCAATCTTGGCTTACTGCAAGCTCCGCCTCCCGGGTTCACGCCACTCTCTTGCTCTGAGTAACTGGGACTACAGGCGCTTGCCAACATGCTTATTTTTTTGTATTTTTAGTAGAGACGGGGTTTCACCGTGTTAGCCAGGATGGTCTCGATCTCCTGACCTCGTGATCTGCCCGCCTCGGCCTCCCAAAGTGCTGGGTTTACAAGCGTGAGCCACCGCACCCGGCCAATATTTTTTACTTTTATCTTTATTTATTTATTTTTTTGAGACAGAGTTTCGCTCTTGTTGCCCAGTCTGGAGTGCAATGGCAAGATCTCTGCTCACTGCAACCTCCATCTCCCGGGTTCAAGTGATTCTCCTGCCTCAGCCTCCCGAGTAGCTGGGATTACAGGCATGCGCCACCACGCCTGGCCAATTTTGTATTTTTAGTAGAAATGGGGTTTCTCCATGTTGGTCAGGCTGGTCTTGAACTCCCGACCTCAGGCGATCCACCCACCTCGGCCTCCCAAAGTGCTGGGATTACAGGCGTGAGCCACCGCACCCAGCCATTTTATTTTTATTTTATTTTATTTTTTCTTTGAGACAGAGTTTCGCTCTTGTTGCCCAGGCTAGAGTGCAGTGGCGCCATCTTGGCTCACCGCAACCTCCGCCTCCCAGATTCAAGTGATTCTCTTGCCTCAGCCTCCTGAGTAGCTGGGATTACAGGAGTGTGCCACCACGCCTGGCTAATTTTGCATTTTTAACAGGGACAGCGTTTCCCCACGTTGGCCAGGCTAGTCTGAACTCCGGACCTCGGGAGATCTGCCCACCTCGGCCTCCCAAAGTGCTGGGATTACAGGCGTGAGCCACCATGCCTGGCCTGTGCTTATTTTTTATTTATTTATTTTTTTGAGACAGAGTCTTGCTGTGTCGCCCAGGCTGGAGTGCAGTGGTGTGATCTCGGCTCACTTCAACCTCTGCCTCCTGGGTTCAAGCAATTCTCCTGCCTCAGCCTCCTATGTAGCTGGGATTACAGGTGCACGCCACCATGCCCGGCTAATTTTTGTATTTTTTTTTCTTTTTTTTTAGTAGAGACAGTGTTTCACCGTGTTGGCCAGGCTGGTCTCGAACTCCTGACCTTGTGATCCGCCCGCCTCCATCTCCCAAAGTGCTGGGATTACAGGCGTGAGCCACCACGCCTGGCCCGGCCTGGCCTGGCCCGTGCTTATTATTAAAATATTAATTTGGAAAATGCACACCTGGGCACAGTGGCTCATGCCTGTAATCCCAGCACTTTGGGAGGCCGAGGCGGGTGGATCACCTGAGGTTGGGAGTTGGAGACCAGCCTGACCAACGTGGGGAAACTCCATCTCTACTAAAAATACAAAATTAGCCAGGCGTGGTGGCAGGCGCCTGTAGTCCCAGCTACTCGGGAGGCTGAGGCAGGAGTATGGCGTGAACCCGGGAGGTGGAGCTTGTAAAAACAAAAATTAGCCAGGCATGGTGGTACACAACTGTAGTCCCAGCTACTTGGGAGGCTGAGGCAGGAGAATCGCTTGAACCTGGAAGGTGGAGGTTGCAGTGAGCTGAGATCACGCCTCTGCACTCCAGCCTGGGTGACAGAGTGAGACTCCTTCTCAAAAATAAAATAACATAACATAAAAATAACATAACATAACATAACATAACATAACATAACATAACATAGGCCGGGCACGGTGGCTCACGCCTGTAATCCCAGCACTTTGGGAGGTCGAGGCGGGTGGATCACGAGGTCAGGAGATCGAGACCATCCTGGCTAACATGGTGAAACCCCGTCTCTACTAAAAATACAAAAAATTAGCCGGGCGTGGTGGCGGGCCCCTGTAGTCCCAGCTACTCAGGAGGCTGAGGCAGGAGAATGGCATGAACCCCAGAGGCGGAGCTTGCAGTGAGCCGAGATCGCGCCACTGCACTACAGCCTGGGCGACAAAGCAAGACTCTGTCTCAAAAAAAAAAAGAATAAATAAATAACATAAAATAAAATAGTGATAAATTGAGCTGGGCGCGGTGGCTCACGCCTGTAATCCCAGCACTTTGGGATGCTATGGCGGGTGAATCACCTGAGGTCAGGAGTTTGAGACCAGTCTGACCAATATGGCGAAACCTCGTCTCTACTAAAAATACAAAAATTAGCTGGGCGTGGTGGTGGCCGCCTGTAGTGCCAGCTACTCAGGAGGCTGAGACAGGAGAATTGCTTGAACCTAGAGGCTGAGGTTGCAGTGAGCTGAGATTGCGCCATTGCACTCCAGCCTGGGTGACAGAGCGAGACTCCATCTCAAAACAAAGAAACAAACAAACAAACAAAAGTGATAAATTGGCAGCCAGTGTCATGGAGAGGGCATTTCCTGATGGTCCACACCTATCGCACTGAAGTGTTAATTGAATGTAGGTGCCAGGGAGAAGCAACTTCCCAGGCATGCACATTAAGAGACAAAATGGTGGAGCATGACCTTCGGGGGGCACTCCACTGATGAGAGGAAGAAAGCCTCAGATAGGCATGTGTGCCACTTCCTAAACACACTGTGTGTGCTCACCTCCCAAGGGTAAGGAGGACGCTGCACATATGGGCAGCCAACCCTAAGGGAAGAATTGGGGAAAGGGGCCAGTCTGTAAAGTCCTAGCATCAAGGTTAAACACCAACACTGCACTTGTCCTTCTCAGTGCCCACTTGGGTCTCTTCCAAGTGTACGTTCCTTTCTTTCCTGCCCTAAAGGTTTTTTTTTGAGATTGAATCTCGCTCTGTCGCCCAGGCTGGAGTATAGTGGCACGATCTCAGCTCACTGCAACCTCCGCCCTCCGGGTTCAAGCGATTCTCCTGCCTCAGCCTCCCGAGCAGCTGGGACTACAGGTACGTGTCCAGCTAATTTTTGTATTTTTTCAGTAGAGACATGGTTTTGCCATGTTGGCCAGGCTGGTCTCGAACTCCTGACCTCAAGTGATCTGCCCAACTTGGCCTCCCAAAGTGCTGGGATTACAGGCATGAGCCACTGCGCCCGGCCTAGCTTTTTAATAAATTCCCATTCCTCATTCAAATTCTTTCTTCTGAGGAGGCAAGAATTGAGGTTGCTGCAGACCTACACAGATTCACCGCCAATAACTTGGATACCTTTCACTGGTAACATATTGTCTAGGCTGGAGTGCAGTAGTGTGATCATGTCTCACTGCAGCCTCAACCTCCCAGGCTCATGTAATCCTCCCACCTCAGCCTCCCAAGTAGCTGGGACCACAGGCACAGGACAGTATGCCCAGCTAATTTTTTTTTTTTTTTGTAGAGAGGGAGTCTTCCTATGTTGCCCAGGCTGGATTCTTATCACCGGAAACAAATTTTCATGTTATGGTGAGAAGTTCTAACTGTGGAGGTGGGGAAGAGGCAATTCTTGGTCACTCACGTGTCAATGGCTTGCTGGAATTTCCCAACTCTGGCAAAAACTCTGCCAATGTTATCAAGGGCTCTCGATTTTGCATCAGGAAGGTCACTGTGGGGAAGAAGCAAAACAGGCCATTCACTAGAGATCGGCTGTTATAGGCACTGTGGAAATAGGAAAGAAGGCAAAGACAGGAGCCCTGGCCTCAGAAACTCAGGGTTTCAGTTGGAGGGACAATGTCCAGCCTGGCAAGGATGTGGCACATCCTGTGCCCTGGGGCCAAGAATGAACATTATCAGGACTTTTCTGGAGAGTAATCAGTCAACAGCTTGCAAAGATGTCCCTTCGAACCAGCAATTGCCTTTCTAGGAATCTACCTCAAAAAGATAATGTGACAAGAACAGTCATTAAAGCACAGTTTATAATAATAAGCATTAAAAATAATTACTTTTTTTTTTTTGAGACAGAGTCTCACTCTGTTGCCCCGGCTGGAGGGCAGTGCCATGATCTTGGCTCACTGCAACTCCGCCTCCCGGGTTCAAGCAATTCTCCTGCCTCAGCCCCTGAGTTGCTGGGATTACAGGCACCCGCCACCACACCCAACTAATTTTTGTATTTTTAGTAGAGACGAGCTTTCTGCCATGTCGGAAAGGCTGGTCTCAAACTCCTGATCTCAGGTGATCTACCCATCTCGGCCTCCCAAAGTGCTGGGATTACAGATGTGAGCCACTGCACCTGGCCAAAAAAAAAATCTAAATGTTATCAGTACTCTAAGAAAGGCAATTTGTGTGTATGCGGGGGATGTGTGTGTGTGTGTGTGTGTGTGTGTGTGTGTGTGTGTGTGTGTGTGTGTGTATGCGTGTTTGGAGTTTGTTTTTTTTTGAGACAGAGTCTCGCTGTGTCACCCAGGTTGGAGTGCAGTGGCATAATCTTGGCTCACCGCAACCTCCGCCTCCGGGGTTCAAGTGACTCTCATGCCTCAGCCACTGAGTAGCAGGGACTCCAGGCACATGCCACCACGCCCAGCTAATTTTTTTTTTTTTTTTTTTTTTGAGATGGAGTTTCACTCTTGTGGCCCAGGCTGGAGTGCAATAGCACGATCTCAGCTCACTGCAACCTCCACCTCCAAGATTCAAGTAATTCTCCTGCCTCAGCTCCCTGAGTAACTAAGATTACAGGCATGTGCCACCACGCCTGGCTAATTTTGTATTTTTAGTAGAGACAGGGTTTCTTCATGTTGGCCAGGCTGGTCTCGAACTCCTGACCTCGTGATTCACCCGCCTCAGCCTCCCAACAATTTTTGTATTTTTAATAGAGATGGGGTTTTGCCATGTTTCCTAGGCTGGTCTCGAATCCCTGGCCTCCATAGTTCCCTGCAGCCTTAAACTCTTGAGCTCAAGGGATCCTCCTGACTCAGCCTCCTGAGTAACTAGGTCTACAGGCTCAAGAAACCACATCCGGCTAATTTGCCCAGGCTGTTCTCAAACTCCTGGTCTCAGGCAATCCTCCTGCCTAAGCCTCCCATGTCAGGCCTCTGAGCCCAAGCTAAGCCATCATATCTCCTGTGACCTGCACGTATACAACCAGATGACCTGAAGCAACTGAAGAATCACAAAAGAAGTGAAAATAGCCTTAACTGATGACATTCCACCATTGTGATTTGTTCCTGCCCCATCCTAACTGATACGATATATTCTCCCTCACCCTTAAGAAGGTATTTTGTAATATTCTCCCCCGCCCTTAAGAATGTATTTTGTACACCTATCCCAAACCTATAAGAACTAATGATAATCCCACCACCCTTGCTGACTCTCTTTTTCGGACTCAGCCCGCCTGCACCCAGGTGAAATAAACAGCCTTGTTGCTCACACAAAGCCTGTTAGGTGGTCTCTTCACATAGATGCGCATGATATTTGGTGCCGAAGACCCAGGTCAGAGGGACTCCTTCAGGAGACCAGTTCCCTGTCCTCACCGTCACTCCGTGAAGAGATTCACCTACGACCTTGGGTCCTCAGACCAACCAGCTTAAGGAACATCTCACCAATTTCAAATCGGGTAAGCAGTCTTTTCACTCGCTTCTCCAGCCTCTCTTGCTACCCTTCAATCTCCCTCTCTCACTACCCTTCAATCTCCCTGTCCTTCCAATTCCAGTTCTTTTTCCTCTCCAATAGAGACAAAGGAGACACATTTTATCCATGGACCCAAAACTCCGGCGCCAGTCACGGACTCTGGAAGACAGTCTTCCCTTGGTGTTTAATCACTGCAGGGATGCCTGCCTGATTATTCACCCACATTCCACTGGTGTCTGATCACCACAGGGACACCTGCCTTGGTCATTCACCCACATTCCCTTGGTGGCAAGTCAATTGCAGGGATGCCTGCTTTGGCTGCTCACCCACATTGCAGCCCAGGGCTGCTCCCCACCCCCCTTCTCCATGTCTCTACTTTTCTCTTTAAACTTACATCCTTCACTGTGGGCAACCTTCCACCCTCCATTCCCGCATCTTCTCCCTTAGCCTTTGTTCTTAAAAACTTAAAACCTCTTCAACTCTCGCCTGACCTAAAACCTAAGCATCTTATTTTCTTCTGCAACACCACTTGGCCCCAATACAAACTCTATAATGGTTCTAAATAGCCAGAAAACGGCACTTTTGATTTCTCCATTTTACAAGATCTGGATGATTTTTGTCGAAAAATGGACAAATGGTCTGAGGTGCCCAATATCCAGGCATTCTTTTACACATCGGTCCCTCCCTAGTCTCTGTTCTCAATGCAACTCATCCCAAATCCTCCTTCTTTCCCTCCCGCCTGTCCCTTCAGTCCCAACCCCAAGCGTTGCTGAGTCTTTTGAATCTTCCTTTTCTACAGACCCACCTGACCTCTCCTCCCCAGGCTGCTCCTCGCCAGGCCGAGCCAGGTCCCAATTCTTCCTCAACCTCTGCTCCCCAACCCTATAATCCTTTTATCACCTCTCCTCACACCTGGTCCAGCTTACAGTTTTGTTCCACGACTAAGCCTCCCCGACCTGCCCAACAATTTCCTCATAAAAAGGTGGCTGGAGCTAAAGGCATAGTCAAGGTTAATGCTCCTTTTTCTTTATCCAACCTCTCCAAAATCAGTTAGCGTTTGGGCTCTTTTTCATCAGTATAAAAACCCAGCCCAGTTCATGGCCCGCTTAGCAGCAACCCTTAGACGCTTTACCACCCTAGACCCAGAGGGGCCAGAAGGCCGCCTTATTCTTAATATGCATTTTATCACCCAGTCAGCTCCTGACATTAGAAAAAAGCTTCAAAAATTGGAATCTGGCCCTCAAACCCCACAGCAGGAATTAATCAACCTCGCCTTCAAGGTGTACAATAATAGAGAGGAGGTAGCCAGACAGCAATGCATTTCTGAGTTATAGCTATTTGCCTCCACTGTAAGACAACCCACAACCACGTCTCCAGCATACAAGAACTTCAGAACATCCAAGCCACAGCTCCCAGGGGCTCCTTCAAAACATCCTGGTGGACCTTGCTTCAAATGCCAAAAGCCTGGCCAATGGGCCTCAGAATGCCCGCAGCCTGGGATTCCTCCTAAGCCATGCCCTGTCTGTGCGGGCCCCCACTGGAGGTCAGACTGTCCGACTCACATCGCCGCCGCTCCTAAAGCCCCTGGAGCCCAAACCCAACATTCCTTGGCCAACTCCTTCCCAGATCTCCTTGGCTTAGCAGCTGAAGACTGATGCTGCCTGATTGCCTCGGAAGCCCCCTGGACCGTCACGGATGCCAAGCTTCAGGTAACTTACAGTGGAGGGTAAGTCTATCCCCTTCTTAATCAATACGGAGGCTACCCACTCCACATTACCTTTTCAAGGGCCTGTTTCCTTTGCCTCCATAACTGTTGTGGGTATTGACGGCCAGGCTTCTAGACCCTTTAAAACTCCCCAGCCCTGATGCCAACTTGGACAACATTCTTTTATGCACTCCTTTTTAGTTATCCCCACCTGCCCAGCTCCCCTATTAGGTCGAGACTTTTTTTTTTTTTTTTTTTGAGACGGAGTCTTGCTCTGTCGCCCAGGCTGGAGTGCAGTAGCGTGATCTCGGCTCACTGCAAGCTCTGCTTCCCAGGTTCACGCCATTCTCCTGCCTCAGCCTCCTGAGTAGCTGGGACTACAGGTGCCTGCCACCACGCCCGGCTAATTTTTTTTTGTATTTTTAGTAGAGACGGGGTTTCACCGTGTTAGCCAGGATGGTCTTGATCTCCTGACCTTGTGATCCGCCTGCCTCGGCCTCCCAAAGTGCTGGGATTACAGGCGTGAGCCACCGCATCTGGCCAGGTCGAGACATTTTAACTAAATTATCTGCTTCCCTGACTATTCCTAGGCTACAACCACACCTCATTGCCGCCCTTTTCCCCAGTTCAAAGCCTCCTTCACATCCTCCCCTTGTATCCCCCACCTTAATCCACAAGTATAGGACACCTCTACTCCCTCCTTGGCAACCGATCATGCACCCCTTACCATCCCATTAAAACCTAATCACCCTTACCCCACTCAACGCCAATATCCCATCCCACAGCACGCTTTAAAAGGATTAAAGCCTGTTATCACTTGCCTGTTACGGCATGCCCTTTTAAAGCCTGTAAACCCTCCTTACAATTCCCCCGTTTTACCTGTCCAAAAACCAGACAAGCCTTACAGGTTAGTTCAGGATCTGTGCTTTATCAACCAAATTGTCTTGCCTATCCACCCCGTGGTGCCAAACCCATATACTCTCCTATCCTCAATACCTCCCTCCACAACCCATTATTCTATTCTAGATAAACCTAGCTGACCCCATAGATCCTAAATCCTTTCCTCACTCCTCTTTCCGTTCCTTGAAGACAGCTTTAGAGACTGCTCCCACACTAGCTCTCCCTGACTCATCCCAACCCTTTTCATTACACACAGCCGAAGTCCAGGGCTGTGCAGTCGGAATTCTTACACAAGGACTGGGACCGCGCCCTGTAGCCTTTTTATCTAAACAACTTGACCTTACTGTTTTAGCCTAGCCCTCATGTCTGCGTGTGGCGGCTGCCGCTGCCTTAATACTTTTAGAGGCCCTCAAAATCACAAACTCTGCTCAACTCACTCTCTACAGTTCTCGTAACTTCCAAAATCTATGTTCTTCCTCATACCTGACGCATATACTTTCTGCCCCCCTCCACTAACTCTCAACAAGCTGAACTCATTGCCTTAACTCGAGCCCTCACTCTTGCGAAGGGACTACGCATCAATATTTATGCCGACTTTAAATATGCCTTCCATATCCTGCACCACCATGCTGTTATATGAGCAGAAAGAAATTTCCTCACTACACAAGAGTCCTACATCATTAATGCCTCCTTAATAAAAACTCTTCTCAAAGCCGCTTGACTTCCAAAGGAAGCTGGAGTCACACACTGCAAGGGCCACCAAAAGGCATCAGATCCCATCACTCAGGGCAACGCTTATGCTGATAAGGTAGCTAAAGCAGCAGCTAGCATTCCAACTTCTGTCCCTCATGGCCAGTTTTTCTCCTTCTCATCGGTTACTCCCACCTACTCTCCCACTGAAACTTCCACCTATCAGTCTCTTCCCACACAAGGCAAATGGTTCTTGGACCAAGGAAAATATCTCCTTCTAGCCTCACAGGCCCATTCTACTCCATTGTCATTTCATAACCTCTTCCATATAGGTTACAAGCCGCTAGCCCGCCTCTTAGAACCTCTCATTTCCTTTCCATCATGGAAATCTATCCTTAAGGAAATCACTTCTCAGTATTCCATCTGCTATTCTACTACTCCTCAGGGATTGTTCAGGCCCCCTCCCTTCCCTACACATCAAGCTTGGGGATTTGCCCCTGCCCAGGACCGGCAAATTGACTTTACTCACATGCCTCGAGTCAGGAAACTAAAATACCTCTTGGTCTGGGTAGACACTTTCACTGGATGGGTAGAAGCCTTTCCCACAGGGTCTGAGAAGGCCACTGTGGTCATTTCTTCCCTTTTGTCAGATATAGTTCCTCGGTTTGGCCTTCCCACCTCTATACAGTCCAATAACGGACCGGCCTTTATTAGTCAAATCACCCAAGCAGCTTCTCAGGCTCTTGGTATTCAGTGGAACCTTCATACCCCTTACCATCCGCAATCTTCAGGAAAGGTAAAATGGACTAATGGTCTTTTCCCAAAAACTCGCCAACCAAGCAAGTAATTACGCTGAACCTCCTTGGGCACTCTCTAATTGGATGTCCTGGGTCCTCCCAATTCTTAGTCCTTTAATACCTATTTTTCTCTTTCTTTTATTCGGACCTTGTGTCTTCTGTTTAGTTTTTCAATTAATACAAAACCGTATCTAGGCCATCACCAATCATTCTATACGACAAATGTTTCTTCTAACAACCCCACAATATCACCCCTTACCACAAAATCTTCCTTCAGCTTAATCTCTCCCACTCTAGGTTCCCACGCCACCCCTAATCCCACTCGAAGCAGCCTGAGAAACATCGTCCATTATCTCTCCATACCACTCCCCCAAAATTTTTGCTGCCCCAACACTTCAACACTATTTTATGTTATTTTTCTTATTAATATAAGAAGACAGGAATGTTAGGCCTCTGAGCCCAAGCTAAGCCATCATATTCCCTGTGACCTGCACGTATCTATCCAGATGGCCTGAAGTAACTGAAGAATCACAAAAGAAGTGAAAATAGCCTTAACTGATGACATTCCACCATTGTGATTTGTTCCTGCCCCATGCTAACTGATATGATATATTCTCCCTCACCCTTAAGAAGGTACTTTGTAATATTCTCCTCCTCCCCTAAGAATGTATTTTGTACACCTATCCCAAACCTATAAGAACTAATGATAATCCCACCACCCTTTGTTGACTCTCTTTTCGGACTCAGCCCACCTGCACCCGGGTGAAATAAACAGCCTTGTTGCTCACACAAAGCCTGTTTGGTGGTCTCTTCACATGGACACGTGTGACATCCCAAAGTGCTGGGATTACAGGCATGAGCCACTGTGCCTGGCCTGTGGTTATTTTTGAGAGGAAGACACATTCTTTTTTAAAAAAATAAAAAAATAGCAAGGAACTGCTTTGGTTTTAAAAATCCTACCTATGTATGTGAGTATGTAGGTAAATACATTGAAAAGGGGCCAGAGGACACATTCCAACAAGATCATCCTGGGAAGTGGGAAGTGGGTTGCGGGGGACAACTTTCAGGTTTTGCTCTCAGTACCACCCAGTTCTGGTTCAAGCCTGCAAGCCTGACATTGTAGTACTTGTGTAAAAACAAAACATGGGCACAATGGCTCATGCCAGTAGACCCAGCTACTCAGGAGGGTGAGGCAGGAAGATTGCTTGCACCTAGGAGTTGGAGGCTGCAGTGAAATATGATTGCACCACTACACTCCAGCCTGGGCAGCAGAGCAATACCCTGTTGCTAAAAAACAAAACAAAACAAAACACACACACAAAAAAACACTGGACCTTAGTGCCTGGGGGCTGAACCGGTTTCGAGGCATGGCATCCAGGCCTCCCACTGCCTGCAGGCCCTGGTCCCTAGCCCTGCCACACCTACCTACCTGTGGTTCTCCAAGTCCTCCATCCCTGCCACATCTTTCTGCCCTGCCCAAGGTCCCCTTCTCCCTCCCCCTTGCCCCCCTTGCTGACCCTGCTGCCTTCCCTGAGGCCCCTGCCAAGCTCCCACCTGCCTGTCTCCTTGGCCCCTGGGCCACACTGTGCACCTGCTGCTGTCACAGCCCGTCGGAGTGGATCCCCTCTTCTAGAGTGGGTACTCTGTTCTGGCGAGTTGAATGAGTGAATAAGCTGTAATATGTTCATTTTTCATAACAATATGTACTAAAAATCATAATAGCAAAAATAAAGCATGTGATCAAATAATTTATAGATTATTCAGAGAAATAAATGAGTGCCGTGGGCACTGAAAAAAACACTTAGATTAGTAAGTGGCTAATTTAGCAAGTGGCTGATTAGAATGAGGGAGCTCCTGGAGCACATGGGACTCACAAGGAAGACTGGAGTAAGCCTGGGTGAGGCCCATTCGTGGATGTTAAAAACTAATAGGCCGGGCATGGTGGCTCACACCTGTAATCCTAGCACTTTGGGAGGCTGAGGTGGGTGGATCACCTGAGGTCAGGAGTTAGAGATAGCCTGGCCAACATGGTGAAGCCCCATCTCTACTAAAAACACAAAATTAGCCGGGCTGCCAATAATCCCAGCTACTTGGGAGGCTGAGGCAGAAGAATCACTTGAACCAGGGAGGCGGAGGTTGCAGGTTGCAGTGAGCTGAGATCACTCCATTGCACTCCAGCCTGGGCAAGAAGAGTGAAACTCCATCTCAGATTATTCAGTCACTTAGCACACATTCATTACATGCCCACTGTGTGGCAGATGCTGGGAATAGCACCTTTCAAAGTCCAAAGTCTAACAGGACAGACAGGCTACCTGTGGAGAGGGAGCCCAGGGGAGGGATTTGTACCCCCTGGGGCAGGAGGCAGGCTTTTCTTTTTTCTCTTTTTTTTTTTTTTTTGAGACAGAGTCTCGCTCTGTTGCCCAGTCACAATCTCGGCTCACTGCAAGCTCCGCCTCCCGGGTTCACGCCATTCTCCTGCCTCAGCCTCCCAAGTAGCTGGGAGTACAGGCGCATGCCACCACACCTGGCTAACACTATGCCTGGCTAATTTTTTTTTGTATTTTTAGTAGAGATGGGGTTTCACCGTGTTAGCCAGGATGGTCTCGATCTCCTGACCTCGTGATCCACCCACCTTGGCCTCCCAAAGTGCTGAGATTACAGGCGTGAGCCACTGCGCCAGCCTGGGAGGCAGGCTTTTCAACCTTTATTGAAATGTTGAAGAATGGGTGGTGGCAGCTTGATAAAGCAAGTGCTGGGAAAAGGGAAAGCATTCCTGGGGCTGGAGGATATGCACAGAGCTCTGCACTGGCTGGGGCCCACAATGCCTGGGGGCCTGGAGAAAGCCAGGTCAAGAGAGGCCAGGAGAAGTCAAGGGAAGAAGGGCAACCTGTGTTGAGCAGGGCATTGAAACTTCATCCCAACCACAGGAGTTGTTTTTCAGAGAAAGGCCAGCTGAGCTGTAGGAAGCCCAGGTCAGAGGAAACAGGCAAGAAGTAAGGATGGTCTGGACTGAGTTGTGGGAGGGAAACAGAGAAAGTATGGACAGGACAAGACATGGCCGGTGCTGGGCATGAACAGTGAGGGGGCCAAGCACGGTGGCTCATGCCTGTCATCCAGACCAACCTGAGCAATATGGCAAAAACAGAGAGGGGAGGGAGGTATCTGGGAAGCCTCCGGGCTTCTGGCTTGGGACTGAGTGGCCAACAGTGCTATCCTCGGGGATGGGGAACCCTCAAGAAGTAAGTTTGGGAGGAAGATAAGGGATTCCGATTTGGACATGTTAAGTTTAGGATTCCTGTGGGACATCCAGATGGAAATGTCTTAGAATCTGCTGGACACACAGGTCTGAGGCTCAGGAGAGAGGTCTGGCGAGAAGTAAAGATTCCTAACTCATTTGTGCATGGGAGATGTTTGGATCCAAGGTATCATATATATACATCATATCTAATCCCCACAGTCCCTGTGGGTTGGTATTATTATGCCTTCATTAGAGATGAGGAAACTGAGGAGAGGAGCAACTTAATCAACTCCACACAGCTTCTAAGTGGCAGAGCCAGTTAGAAAACAGTTAGGGATCGAAGACAGGTCTGTCCCTAAAGCTGTTTTTTTCTAATATGGGATGGCCAGTATGGGATATTCCTGCTCAGCACAGTGAGAGCAGGTGAGAAATGAACTGGGAATAGAAAGCATGTGGGGCTTTGATCAGTGAAGAGGAAAGGGCAGGAGGCAGGAATGTTCAGGAGCGTTTGACCCCAAGGGAAGATTGCTATAAGACGGCAAGGGTGGGGTTAGAGAGGGCCTGAGGGCCAAGCAAAGGGGCTTGACCTTTAACCTGCAGGCAGTGAGGGGCCCAGGCCCACTTGTGAGCAGGGGAGGGAGAGTTCATAGCATGTGTCTCTGGAGATTTGTGGGAGGAGCTGGAGAGAGACAGCAGAGGCAGGGGAAGCAGCAGGACTCAGGTCGGCTGAGGGCTGGGCACTGTGAGGGCAAATGGGATGATGGGAGACCAAGGAGGCTCAGACTGGTGAGATGAGTAGAAACCAGGCAGGAAGGAGTCAAGAATGACTCCAAAGGGTAGAACCAGGATGCTGAGAAAGCGATGGAACCTCTGGGTGGAAGTCAGCAAGTCTTGAGAAGAGCTCATTTCTGGAGAGCTGGTGGTACTACTATCGTGGATACCAGGCACTGTCCTAAGGTCTGCACAGGTACTTCTGCATTTCATCCTCCCTTCCGCCCTACAGGGTGCCCAGCTAACAGAGGAGGAGACCCTGAGGCCGAGGGAGCTAAAGTGACTTATCTCAGATCCCACGGCTGGGCAGCGCAAGTTCCACAGCCTAGGTCTGCCTGACTCCACAGCCCGTGCTCTTGGTCAGCACCGGTTTTACAAGACCCTGCTTGATCCATTCCCTGCCCACTTCCTTCAGCCTCCTCTTGGCCACTCTCCCTGGCAATATGCTGTGCTCTCCAGGCTTAAGTACCCTCCTGTCTCAGGGCCTTTCCATAGGCCCTGTGTGTTCCGCAATGTCATCAAGTCCTCCTGGAATGTATTTCTCAACACACTGGATCCTGTACTTTTCTTTCGTGGCACTTACAACAATTGCAATTAATTAGCTATGTCCCTTTTTGCTTGACATCTGCAGGGAAATGGCCCTTGTGTCTGGTTATTACTGTGTTCCCACACTAGCAGCATCTGGCATGTCTGGGGCTTCATGCATGCTCGTTAAGATGATGTAAGAATATAAACATCCCTAAGAGCCAGATCATTGGGTAGCTTTTTGGAATTTTGAGCCACTACCCTTTTGGTGGCAAAAAAGCTAACAGTCTAGGTGCCCCCGCCCTCAGTCCTGGGCAGGTGGTCCCCACCTCCGGGAGAATCTACCTCAGGCATGCACAGCAGAAAATGGGAGTCAAGCCACCAGCAGCCCTGGCAAGGGCCTCAGATAGCCCCAGATGTTCTCCTCTGTAGACTCACGCCAGTGGCCTCCCCTAGGGCACTCACTATTCCTTGGCGATCTCCAGGTCCTTTCTGTGGCTCTGCAGGGCTGCCTCCATCTGCCCCAGCTCAATCTGGGCATTCCCTATGCAGCTATACAAGTTTCCAACCAGTTCGTCCTTGTTGGGTACCTCTTCCTTGTTCCATTCCAGTACCTTCTTCAGCACTTTCTCAGCTTTCTGAAGACTGCCTTCAGCACTGCCACTTGTGAGCACTGAGAAAGAAAAGGGGTGCTGTGGAGGCCAGGGCAGCCTCCTCTTAGCTGACAGGGTAACTCTTCTTCCTGCAGACACCATCTGCAGGTCTGAGAGACCAGGGGCTCAGATACCTGGTTGCTCCTTCCCCACCTGACAAGGCACTGGAGGCACCTGCCCCACCCTCTGAGAACAACACCTACACATATCAATGTCCTCCAGGCTCTTGAGGATGTAATGGGCTGTCTGTGAGGGACTGCGTTTGTGGTCCCGCAGCCATTTCTTTTGCATCAGCTTCCGGTCCCGCTCCCGGGCGTAGATCGGCTTCTGCTGCCTCCAGAAGTTGCTGTGAGTATCCAGGTAGTTGATGCCCGTCATGATGAGGTCCTCCACAGTCAGGCCGCCCTTCATGGTGCCTTTGATCAGGTCTGTGGGGAAGGGGTGTGAGGAGGCGCCAAGGAGAACAGGCCTCTAAGGGATTTGCCTCCTGTTTCCTCCCGGTGGCTGCTGCAGGGCCCTCTGTGAACTTGTTCTACTTGGAGTTGTTGAAACAGAGAGGAACGTGAGTGTGCATGGTGGCAGAGTGGGTTTATCCAGGCCAGGATGCAGCCAGAGCCCCACTTTCAGGGAGTTCCATGGTATGGGCCCCTTATGGCAAGATATGAGGAGCTAGCCAGAAGGGGCAGCTGGTGGATGGCTCGCTGAGAAGCCTCGGGGCTTCCCCAGTTCAAGCTGTGTCCTCAGATAACACTGAGTCTAAATGCACGATCTGGCCCAGGCTGCCAGTGCCCAGTGATTTCCCAGGTGCCCAGTGGGCCTGTGCATGCCGGGAGCTGGAAGGGGGGTGCCCAAGTCCTGCCCACTGCCTGGCCAGAGGTTACAGCCAGAAGCAAAGCTACTAGGCCACTTGAGGTAATATTCAAGCCACCCCTTCCCTCCGCAGCAGGTCCTCTGGAGAATAGGAGGCATTCAAGCCTGTTGCTAAGGAGATGGCCAGCAGTGAAGCTGTTCCTGTGTCACGGAACAGGGAACCCTACACATGACCTTGGGAAGCCAATTCTGGAGAAGAGGCATTTGATTCACAGGTGACCCTGCTCAGGCTTATCAGCTAATGGCAATACTCCCATCCCCATGTTGATGTGGGACATTCATCTCAGGCCTCTGTCCTTCATCCTGTCACTGGCAGCAGTGTGGTGGAAAGAGCACTGGACTGGCCAGGTGTACTGGCTCACATCTGTAATCCCAGCACTTTGGGAGGCCGAGGTGGGCAGATCACTTGAGGTCAGGAGTTCGAAACCAGCCTGGCCAACACGGTGAAATCCCATCTCTACTAAAAATACAAAAAATTAGCCGGATGTGGTGGTGGGCGCCTATAGTCCTAGCTACTAGGGAGGCTGAGGCAGGAGATTCGCTTTAACTCAGGAGGTGGAGGTGGCAGTGAACCGAGTTTGCTTCACTGCACTCCAGCCTGGGTGACAGAGCAAGACTCTGTCTTTAAAAGAAAGAGCACTGGACTGGAGGTCAGAGGCCTGGATTCTGATGTTGACTCCACCATGAACTTGTTTGTCAATTTATAAAAGTTCCTTCCCAATCAGGGTCTCTATTTCCTTATCTACGAAAGGAGAACTTGGACCACATGATGTTTCAGAGCATTCTAGAACTAATATCCTCGGATTTAAGCACCTGTCCGCTGGATTCCTTTGCCCATTGTAAGGATTGAAGGCAAAGGGGATGTCCCTTCAGGGACTATGGTGGTAAAGGAGACCAAATCTCTGTTGTTCCCTCCCAGGGTACCACAGCACTTAGGAGCATTGCTCTAAAATTGGACTTCCTGGATTCGAATAAAAGCCATGTCATTGCCTACCTATATATGACCTTAGTTTCCGTTGGTCTGCGCCTCAGTTTTCTCATCTGTAAAATGAGAATGCTAATAAAACCTGTCCACAGGTACATGTCAGCTCATATTATATGACAAGTTCTGCCTTCAGCTCATGCATGAAGCAGCCACCCAGATTTCCTTTCCCCCAAGGCCCTGTGCCAACAAAGTGTCCGAAACCTTCATCCAATAGGAGCTTCTCCAAATACTCTTTGTCCACGTAGAGCTCCCCCAGAAGCTGGCGGACAGTCTTCTCACTCTTGAGCGAGCCCTTCCGTTTGGGCTCTCCCTTGGTGGGGTGTAAGAGGTGTTTCATGGGCTGAGGCTTCTGCTGGGCTTTTATATTCTGAGAAAATGGAGCAATACCCAACAGAGCTTCAGCAAGGAGCAGAGTGTACCCAGCCATGGCCCTAGGGTCTGTGATCCCAGATTCCTCCAACTCCAGGACCTTTCTGTGGGCCAAGAGTCACGGAGTATGCCTGGTCGGGTTGCAGCTAGACTCCCAAGACCCCTTCTCAGGCACACATAGCCTCTTCCCTTGGAGGGATACAACCACAGAACCAGGGCCCTTACCTCAGCCTGCTTGCTTAAGAAGGAGAGGTCCCCTTTGTTCTCCAGCTTAATGGAAGAAGGACCTGCAAGGAAAGAAGCTGGAGCTCAGGTCGGCCAGACCCCCTAGGCATGACCTATCACATATTTTTATGTAGAAATGGCTGCCTTTGGCAGGGGGATGGTGGAGGCTGTGGCAAAGCTGGCCCTAAGCCAGCCTAGCAGGCAAATGGTGCAGGCTGTTTGGTATAACTCCTAGGAGCTAATAGCCCCCGCTAGCCCAAGGCTATGGCAGCCAGATTTCCAAACAAAGGGAGGCCAAGGATGCAGGGGAAACTGTCCATTTCCAGGCCCTGCCACCAACAGAGCAAGCTCTCACTTGCTCTCACTTGCTTCCCTTCTCCCCCTGCCATAATGCTGATGGCTAAGGCCAGCCCTTGGTATGCGTCTGGTGAGGGAGGAAGCCAAGGACTATAGAAGGCTGGGCTCAGGACTGCATTATAGCTTTTGACACCAGGCTAAAGACAGGCCTACTTTGAAACAGCCCTTCTAATCTGACCTTTAGGAAAACCCAAGGCTGCAGCGCTCAGAGATCAGTGTGTGCATCAGGGAATGGTCCTCCCAGCAGACAGGTGGTGCCCGCCACCATGCCCGGCTAATCCTCAACAACACTGCAGCAGCCAAATCCAGGTGTAGGACTCCCTGTGGGCCTGGTGGTGGCTGCTCACCTGCTGTAACTTAGCCTTCCTCTAAACCTAAGGATTCCAAGGACCTTCCTGGATAAGGGCATAGGCCCTGTGGTCACTCACTTCCCACTGAGTTGTTGATGGCTTCCTGGGCTTTCTGAATGCCAACTTTGAATTCCCGATCAGGCCTCAGCTTGTAGCCTCGATGATAGAATACCAAGGCAAACTCAAAGTCTCCCATGGTGTAGAGTGTCTCAGCCTTTTGTAAAATCCCCTGGAATGGGAGGAAATCAAATCAAAGTGACCAGATAAGGCCTTATAGGACTCACATGTGGTGGAACAGAAGGGTCTTGGGTTGAAGGTCAAGGTTGGAATACAGGGGGCAGGGACTTAGGCAATGACCTACGAAGAGAAAATGGCATCAAACACTAGGCAGTCTGGCTGGTTCTACTTGTAACAACTACTTGTTACAACTACTTGTAACCAGAAGTTGCTACAGGCAATGGCAGGATCGAGTCCTCCTGCCCATGCAGTCACCTTACAGAAAGCTGGGTCACTCTGGAGCGAAGCCTCAGCATCCTTCAGGGATCTCTCCAAGTCTCCCATCTTCAGGAAGCACTTTGAGCGAGCAACCAGGCAGTTCTTGTCTCCATCCTGAAGGTAAAGAGCCTGACAAAGAAACCAGTCAGGTTGACAGCCAGCATGAAGAGCAAGGTAGAAGCTGGAGTGGGAAGGGCAGCCCAAACCCTCCTGCCCTGGGGATTCTTCAGGCCAGCACACAGGCCTCTGGCTCCTAAGCAGAACAACTCCGATCTGCGCTCAGTCAACTTGATTATCTGCATATGGCTCAACTTGAACAAGGTCAAATCATGGCTGTTGTGGAAGCCACTGGCTGAAGAGTAGGAATATACTACTCTGTGGATACGCTGACTTTCCACCAATGTCTGAGAGCCCCCCAGTCCCCTCAGGCAATAGAACTGTAGGGTATTTTGTGCACACCAAACTCAACTACAAACCTGAAACGGCAACACATCATACTCAAAGCAAATTTCAAAGGCTAATAAGCATTCTGAAGTGGACTTGAGGACAATCTGCCATGCGGGTTAACCATTCCAGTAGCCTTCTCTTTTTATGTAGCTAATCAAGAACTAATCAGTATATCCGGGGATTAAGATGAAAATACCAGGAAAAGGCTGGGAGTGGTGGCTCACACCTATAATCCCTGCACTTTGGCAGGTCGAGGTGGGCGGAACGCTTGAGCCCAAGAGTTTGGGACCAGCCTGGGCAACATGGCAAAACCGTGTCTCTACAAAATACAAAAAAATTAGCTGGGTGTGGTGATCCATGATTGTAGTCCCAGCTACTCAGGAGGCTGAGATGGGAGGATTGCTTGAACCTGGAGAGGTCGAGGCTGCAGTAAGCCATGATCACACCACTGCACTCCAGCCTGGGTGACAGAATGAGACTCTGTCTCAAAAAACAAAACAAAACAAAACAAAAAGAGGCCGGGTGCAGTGGCTCACACCTGTAATCTCAGAACTTTGGGAGGCCAAGGTGGGTGGGTCACTTGAAGTCAGGAGTTTGAGACCAGCCTGGCCAATGTGGTGAAACCCGTTTCTACTAAAAATACAAAAATTAGCCAGACATGGTGGTCAGCACCTGTAATCCCAGCTACTTGGGAGTCTGAGACAAGAGAATCGCTTGAACCTGGGAGGCAGAGGTTGCAGTGAGCTGAGATCATGCCACTGAACTCCAGCCTGGGTGATGGAGTGAGACGCTGTCTCAAAAAAAAAAAAAGAAGAAAGAAAGAAAGAAAGGAAGGAAGGAAGGAAGGAAGGAAGGAGAAAAGAAAAATGAAAAAAAAGGAAGGAAAAAAAAAAGGAAAATGAAACTGTGATTTTGACCCTAAAGTGGGGTTGAGGGCAATATTCCCACTCCCAGTGTCCTCTCTTCTGTGTGAGATGATTACCATAGTCTGTGGTATACTGTCCTTCCTGAGGCATCTAACTGTACCCACCCCCCTTTTTCTTTTTTGAGACAGAGTCTCACACCGTCACTCAGGCTGGAGTGCAGTGGCACGATCTCTGCTCACTGCAACCTCCGAGTCCCGGGTTAAAGCAATTCTCCTGCTTCAGCCTCCCGAGTACCTGGGACTATGGGCGCCTGCCACCACACCCGGCTAATTTTATTTTTTTGAGATGGCGTTTTGCTCTTGTTGCCAAAGCTAGAGTGCAATGGCACGATCTCAGCTCACTGCAACCTCTGCCTCCCGGGTTCAAGTGATTCTCCTGCCTTAGCCTCCAGAATAGCTGGGATTACAGGCACTCGCCACCATGTCCGGTTGATTTCTTGTATTTTTAGTAGAAACAGGGTTTCACCATGTTAGCCAGGCTGGTCTCGAACACCTGACCTCAGGTGATCCACCTGCCTTGGCCTCCCAAAATGCTGGAATTACAGGCATGAGCCACCTGGCCTGGTCTTTTTTTTTTTTTTTTGAGATGGAGTTTCACTCTTGTTGCCCAGGCTAGAGTGCAATGGCATGATCTTGGCTCACTGCAACCCTCTGTCTCCTGGTACCCACCCCTTTCTAAGACCTTCCTACTTTTCTAAGAAGAGGAAGTAGCTACTGTCTTTCTGGAAAGTGACTGCTTCTCATCCAAGGCTACCCTTCCCTCAGGGTGTTCTTTTTTCTCTGCCGGGGGGTACTTCAGGATGGGACATGATCCATCAGGAGGAGAATAAGTGGGGACAGGGCTCCCAAACTCAATTGTTCACTTATCTGGTCATCATTTCTGGTTTTAGGGTGTGGTTGGTGACTGAAAGGGACAAACGACTCTGGGGAGCTGTTGAGAAGCTTGATCTTACAGGAAGTCTCAAGACTACAGGGTTATCCCACCACTCCATCTAGAATAAGAAGTGGGCAATTTGGAGCAAAAGAAATGGTCATAAAAACATGTTTTTAGGGCACTGTAGCTCATACCTGTAATCCTAGCACTTTGTGAGGCCAAAGCGGGAGTATTACTTGAGCTCAAGTGTTCAATACCAGCCAGGGCAACATAGCAAAACACCTATCTCTAAAAAAAAAAAAAAAAAAAAAAGAAGAAGAAGAAAAGAAAAAATTAGCCAGGCGTGGTGGTGTAAGCCTGTAGCTCCAGCTACTTGGAACACTAAGGTGGGAGGATCACTTGAGCTCAGGAGTTTGAAGCTGTATTGAGCTGTGATTGTGCCACCACATTCCAGCTTGGGAGATAGAACGAGATCCTGTCTCTGAAAAAAAAAACAAAAACCAGTTTCCTTATGCAGATGTCAGATGTGTAGTTTGGTGGTTAGAACCTCAGCACTGGAGTCTGAGCCCGGCTTTGAATCCTTCCTCTGCCACTTGCTAGTTCAGCGACCTTGGGCATGTTGCTCAACTTCTGTGTATTTCCTAATCTATAAAATTGAGTATGCACTGGGCAGGGTGGTTCATGCCTGTAATCCCAGCACTTTGGGAGGCTGAGGTTGGGGGGATCACCTGAGGTGGGGAGTTCGAGACCAGCCTGACCAACATGGAGAAACCCCGTCTCTACTAAAAATACAAAATTAGCCGAGCATGGTGGCACATGCCTGGAATCCCAGCTACTTGGGAGGCTGAGGCAGGAGAATCGCTTGAACCTGGGAGGTGGAGGTTGGGGTGAGCCGAGATTGCGCCACTGCACTCCAGCCTGGGCAAGAAGAGCAAAACTCCATCTCAACAACAACAACAAAAATCCAGTATGCTTAGCAGTGTGCCTGAGGCTGAGGCAGGAGAATCACTTGAACCCAGGAGGTGGAGGTTGCAGTGAGCCAAGATCGCACCATTGCACTCCAGCCTGGAGACAGAGCAAGACTACATCTCCAAAACAACAACAACAACAACAACAACAACAAAAACCATCACCCAATCCCCTTAGGGTGGGATGATGCAATTCATACTAGGGTTACTATAATAATGTTGCTGGTTGGTGCGGCAGCTCACCTCTGTAATCCCAGCACTTTGGGGGGCCAAGGCAGGTGTATCACTTGAGGTCAGGAGTTCGACACCAGCCTGGCCAACATGGTGAAACCCTGTCTCTACTAAGAATACAAAAATTAGCCAGGCGTGGTGGCACATGCCTGTAATCCCAACTACTCCCTAGGCTGAAGCAGGAAAATCGCTTGAACCTGGGGAGGCGGAAGTTGCAGTGAGCTGAGATTTCGCCACTGCACTCCAGCCTGGGCGACATAGCAAAACTTTGTCTCAAAATTGATAATAATAATCATATGTTGCTTACTGGCCACCTTTTATAAGCAGCGGTGTGCTGGAGACATTGCGGCTTCTGCATGCAACCTCCCATCCAATCTGCCAGCAAATGATGGGAAGGTAAGGCTGCTCTGTGGCAGGAGGCCGGTTAATCATGAAACATTTAAGTAAAAGTAGAGGAAAAGGTCACTGTTAACACAGAGAATGGAGATCGCAAGTGGGAACTGGTAGAAAATGGCCAAGCACAGGGCTTATCTGTGACAGCAGTGTGTCCATCAAAAATCAGTGAATAATAGAAACAATAGGGTCCTCCAGGCATCATCAAGACCTCAGTGTTATCTGCAATCAAAAGGTGAGGGCAGGGGGCAGGCGCAGTGGCTCACGCCTGTAATCCCAGCACTTTGGGAGGCCGAAGCGGGTGGATCACGAGGTCAGGAGTTCGAGACCAGCCTAGCCAACACAGTGAAACCCCCATCTCTACTAAAAAGACAAAATAATTAGCCGGGCATGGTGGTGCGCGCCTGTAGTCCCAGCTACTTGGGAGGTGGAGGCAGGAGAATCGCTTGAACCCGGGAGGCGGAGGTTGCGGCCAGCCGAGATCGTGCCATTGCACTCCAGCCTAGGCAACAAGAGCGAAACTCCGTCTCAAAAAAAAAAAAAAAAAAAAAAGTGACGGGTGATGGGGTGATGGATAGGTTCAGAGCTCGACTCACATTGCTGAAGCTCTGCGCGGCTTTAGAAAATTCCCCGCACAGGTAGAGCCGCTCGCCTTCGGCCATATAAGAGGGAAAGGTGCTTCGCAAGGTCTCGCCTTCGGGGTCCGACATGGTGACCGGATTTAGAGACGCTAAAGCAGAGACAATCGAAGAAAAGCTGGAGAACCTCTATCTGGTTTGTGGAAGCTCCGTTTCTTAGCAACCATGAGATGTACAGCGACTTCCGGTTCCGCCCCTGTCTGGCAAAGACCCGGATTCTGGGTACAACGTGCCGGCGTGCGCTTGCGCCAGTTCTGCCGCGGACTGGGCCAGGGAGTGATGAGTGCGTGGCTGACGGCTGGGCTCGTTAGTGTTTGCTGTTGCACGCTTTGTCGGTTCTCTCTGGAGTTGCTGCCTGAATAGGCTCCCTTGTAAGACAGCCAAGAAAACAGGAAGAGGGTTGGAGGCAAAGTTCCGAATAGGGATAAGGCATACGTGGTAAGGATATGTGCCCCGCGTACCGCCATTAGGGGGAGAGAGCACTGGGCTTGGAGTCAGTGGACTTTGGCTGACTTCACTCCTGTCACTTCCTAACTGCGTGACCTCTCGCGGGGCATGTAAGGGCTCCCAGCCTCGAATGTTCCACCTGCCAAATAAATATGAAAATAATGGAACACTCAGGGATGCGAGGATTTGCATAAGAAAACATGGAAAATAACGTTGGGTTCAACATAATTTAACGCAGTTATTTAAGCAGCTACTAGTAGCGGGCCTTGACCAAGGCATATTCTGACGTCCTTCCCCATTCCCTCACCATCACCACTCCTCCAAAAGTGGACTAGGTGCTTCTTCTGGGCTCCAACGATACCCTAAGTAGCTTTCTTAACTGCCTTTACTACGTTACTTCCAAAACGTCCTAATGTCATTGTTGAAGTTTAAATAGTAAAAAGATGTCCTTAACTACAAATGCACACACACACACACGGCATACATGTAAAACTGGGGATATTTGAGTAAGATCAGTAGATTGTATCTGTCAATTTTCTGGTTGTGTTATTGTACTAAAGTTTTTAAAGATGTTACCGTTGGGAGAAACTGGGAAAAGGGTACGTGGGATCTCTTTTGTATTTAGTTCTTATGAACTGCATATGAATCTATGATTATCTCAAAAGGTTTAATTCAAAAGATAAGAAATAATATGGTCCCTGCTTGAAGGAGTTTTATCTAATAGGGGAGAAAGATGTATAAACAAGTAATGGCCACTTAAAGTGATATTAACTAGTAATTAAAAGTTCTGTGTGCCTGTGAGGGAGATGAGGACAAAATGGTGTGAAACCCAGGCAAATGAATGATTCAGCCAGGGTTTGGGATGAGCTAGAGACATCTTCATAGAGGGGTAACATTTGAGCTGAGAGTGAGTAGGGTGGAACCCAGTAGACATAAGTGGAGAATGAGAGCTAGGTGTGGTGGCTCATGCCTGTAATCCCAGTACTTTGGGGACTGAGGTGGGAGGATCGCTTGAGCTCAGGAGTTCGAGACCAGTCTGGGCAACATGGTGAAGCCCTGTCTCTACCACAGATACAAAAGTGAGCTGGGTGTGGTGGTGTGTGCCTGTAGTCCCAGCTACTCAGGAAGCTGAGGCAGGAGGATCGCTTGAGCCTGGGAGGTCGAGGCCACAGTGAGCCATGTTTGGGCCACTGCATTGTAGCTTGTGTAACAAAGCAAGACCCTGTCTCAAAAAAAAAAAAAAGGAAATAACATGTGCAAAGGCTGGAGGTGTGTACATTCACAGGGTGTTTAAGGAGCAGCAACAGGTTTAAGGACCTGCAGTGAAACTGGTCCTGTTCTAGGTTAAGGTGGGCTCATTGATGAGTTGAGGACTGTTGCTAGAGCAACCAGGATTAATCAGAAAAAAACCTCCTGCAAGGAAGAGATCTATAGATGCAGTGCAGTCCCAATCAGAATTCCAGCAGCTTTTTTTTTTTTTTTTTTTTTTTAAGGTGGAGTCTTGCTCTGTCACCCAGGCTGGAGTGCAGTGATGTGATCTCGGCTCACTGCAATCTCCGCCTCCCGGTTTCAAGCTATTCTCCTGCCTTAGCCTCCTGAGTAGCTGGGATTACAGGTGCACACCACCATGCCCAGCTAATTTTTTGTATTTTTAGTAGAGATGAGGTTTCACCATGTTGGCCAGGCTGGTCTCGAACTCCTGACCTCAGGTGATCTGCCCACCTCAGCCTCTCAAAGTGCTGGGATTACAGGCATGAGCCACTGTGCCCGGCCCCAGTAGCCTTTTTTTTTCAGTAATTAACAAGCTAATTTTAAAATTTATGTGGAAATGCAAAAGACCTAAAATAGCCAAAACCATTTTGAAAAAGAAGAACAAAAGAGAACTTATATTCTGTGATTTCAAGATTTATTTTAAAGCTACGGTAATGGTATTAGCATAAATATGTAAATATATATGGATTAATGGAACAGAAATAGATCCACACATATATGATCAATTGATGTTCAATGAAGTTGCCAAAGAGATTCAATGGAGAAAGGATAATCTTTTCCACAAATGTGTGCTGAAGCAATTGAATAGCCATATGGAAAAACAAAACCCAAAATAAAAAACCTTGATCCTTACCTCACACTATATACAAAAATCAACTGGAAATATTTTAATGTAAATATTTAATTAATTTTTGTTTTTATTTTTTGAGAGAGAGTTGGCCTTGTCCCCCAGGCTGGAGTGCAGTAGTGAGATCTTGACTCACTGCAACCTCTGCTGTCTGGGCTCAGGCCACCTCCCACCTCAGCCTCCTGAGTAGCTGGGACTACAGACATGCACCACCACATCCAGCTGATTGTTGTGTTGTTTTGGTAGAGACGGGGTTTTGCCATGTTGCCTAGGCTGGTTTTGAACTCCTGAACTCAAGCAATCCTCCCACCACGGCCTCTCAAAGTGCCAGGATTACAGATGTGAGCCACCATGCCTGTCCAAATATAAATATTGAGTTTTCTTTTTTTGAGATGGAGTCTCACTCTGTCACCCAGGCTGGAGTGCAGTGGCGTGATCTCAGCTCACTGCCACCTCTGCCTCCCAGGTTCAAGTGATTCTTCTGCCTCTGCCTCCCAAGCAACAGGGACTACAGGTGTGAGCCACCATGCCTGGCTAATTTTCATATTTTTGGTAGAGACAGGGTTTCACTGTGTTAGCCAGGCTAATCTCGAACTTCTGACCTCAGGTAATCCACCCACCTTAGCCTCCCAAAGTGCTGTGATTACAGGCATGAGCCACTGCGCCTAGTCTAAACCTTGAACCTTACCTCATACCATATACAAAAATTAACTAGAAATATTTAAATGTGGCCGGGTGTGGTAGCTCACACCTGTAATCCCAGCACTTTGGGAGGCTGAGGCAGGCAGATCAAGACCATCCTGGCTAACATGGTTGAGCTATGATCAGGCCACTGCACTCCAGCCTGAGCAACATAGTGAGATCACATCTCAAATAAAATACAATTCTAGAAAATGCAAACTAACTGCCTGGGAACATGGCAGTAGGGAAGTGAGGGGTAGATTACAAAGTACAGGGAAACTCATGGAGGTGAGGAATATGTTCATTATCTTGATTGTGGTAATTGTTTCACAGGTATATACATATATTAAAACTCATCAAATTGGCCAGACTTGGTGGCTCAAGCCTGTAATCCTAGCATTTTGGGAGGCTGAGGTGGGTGGATCACCTGAGGTCGGGAGTTCAAGACCAGCCTGACCAACATGGAGAAACCCCGTCTCTACTAAAAATACAAAATTAGCTGGGCGTGATGGCACATGCCTGGAATCCCAGTTACTCGGGAGGCTGAGGCAGGAGAATCACTCGAACCCGGGAGGCGGAGGTTGTGATGAGCCAGGGTTGCGCCATTGCACTCCAGCCTGGGCAACAACAGTGAAACTCCATCTCAAAAAAAAACCAAAAACCTCATCAAATTGTACACTTTATGTGCAGTTTATTGTACATTAATTATATATTAAGAAAGCTGTTTTAAAAACACAATAAGGCCTGGCGTGGTGGCTTAACGCCTGTAATCCCAGCACTTTGGGAGGCCGAGGCGGGCGGATCACCTGAGGTCAGGAGTTCAAGACCAGCCTGGCCAACATGGTGAAACCCTGTCTCTACTAAAAATACAAAAATTAGCCGGACGTGGTGGCAGGCACCTGTAATCCCAGCTACTCGGGAGGCTGAGGCATGACAATCGCTTGAACCTGGGAGGTGGAGGTTGCAGTGAGCCGAGATCGTGCCATTGCACTTCAGCCTGGGGGACAAGAATGAGATTTCATCTCAAAAAAACAAAACAAAACAAAAACCAATAAAATACCAATCATAATGTGTGCTTTTCGGCAGTTTATAAAGCACTGTGAGCTTGACAACACCCTAGCGAAGTAAAGAGCCAGTCAGTAGTTTCCTGGTTTCACAGATGAGAAACTCTGAGGCTGAGAGAAATGACAAGGTTTGCTCCAGGCTACAGCACAAAGGATATAAGTGAGCTGGGTTGGGGCCTATTCCTTGGGTTCGATTAGCAGGATAAAGAGTGCTAGAATTGGATTCCAATGTGTCCCAACCATTTATAGCTGTGTTCCTCATGTTATTGCTTTATTTCTTCTTTTATTGTGAAATAGAACATAAGTAAACATACATGTCTGGCCTGGCGTGGTGGCTCACTCCTGTAATCCCAGCACTTTGGGAGGCCAAGGCAGGCAGATCACCTCGAGTCAGGAGTTCAAGACCAGGCTGGCCAACATGGTGAAGCTCCATCTCTACCAAAAATACAAAAATTAGCCTGATGTGGTGGCACACACCTGTAATCCCAGCTGTACCAGAGGCCGAGGCAGGAGAATCACTTGAACCCGAGAGGTAGAGGTTGCAGTGAGCTGTGATCATACCATTGCACTCCAGCCTGGGCGACAGAGCAAAACTCTCTCTCAAAAAAAAAAAAAGTACACCCATGTAGTCATCACACAGGTAAATCAAGAAACATATTGCTAGCAGGGGGTCCTGTGAGAGGCCCCTCCCCACTCACAGCTCCCTCTCCAGGTAACTACTGCCTTCACTGTGAGCCCTCATCATCTCTCTCCTGGATTATTTCAACATCCTTCTAAGTGGGTCTCCTTGGCCTCCCCTCCCCCACTTCCTTCTCAACACAACAGTCAGAAGATTACTTTTATTTATTATTTATTTATTTATTTATTTAGACAGAGTGTCTAAATAAAGGCTGGAGTGCAGTGGCACAATCTCGGCTCACTGCAACCTCCGCCCTCCTGGGCTCAAGCAATCCTCCCACCTCAGCCTCCCCAGTAGCTGGAACTACAGGTGCATGCCATCACACCCTGCTAATTTTTGGGTTGTGTTTTTTTTGGTAGAGAAGGTGTTTCGCAATGTTGCCCAGGCTGGTCTTAAACTCTTGAGCTCAGGCAATCCTCCTGCCTTGGCTTCCCAAAATGCTGGGATTACAGGCATGAACCATCATGCCTGGCCAGAAGACTCCTTTTATTTATTTATTTTTATTTATTTATTTATTTTGAGACAGAGTTTCGCTCTGTCGCCCAGGGTGGAGTGCAATTGCAGGATCTCGGCTCACTGAACCTCCACCACCCTGTGTGGTGGTGGGCGCCGGTAACCCCAGCTTCTCAGAAGGCTGAGGCAGGAGAATCGCTTGAACCCAGAGGGCAGAGGTTGCAGTGAGCGGAGATCGCGCCACTTCACTCCAGCCTGGGCAAAAGAGCGAAACTCCATCTCAAAATAATAATAATAATGATAATAAACTCATTCAGAGATAAGGTTAAACATGTCATATGTAAAAGTCAAGGGTAAGTGATTTATGTGTGTGGGAGGGGCTGCACAGGTTCTTCCTGAAAGAGGAGGGAATTTTATAGGAACATACCTGGTGGGGAGGAGGCAGTGGCAGTTTTTGAGAGAGAGTCAGAGTGGAGTGGGGGTGACTCTGGGAAGGGGCCAGCCTGGACCTGGTTGGGCTGCATGGAGAAACTTTGTTCTCTGAGCACAGATGCTGCATCCCCAGAGAGATAACTGCTGCCCGGGAGTGGAACTATCCATGCCTCCAGCTTCCCTGGTGGCAGGCAGCCTCTGTCAGGTTAGAGAGAGGGGCCCTGGCTGCATCTCCCTGGAGAGCCTTCCCCAGGACACACAGGCCCTTAGCTCTGATGGAAGGTTGGTCAGTACTGGGCAAAAGTGAGTGGTGCGGAAGTTAGAATCCTTGGCTCTTCACAGGGTGGATGATGATGGGGCTTTGCTGGAAGCTCCTGTCTCGGGCTGTTACAAGGAGAGAGGTGGGTTTAGAACTGGATACTCTACATAAAGAGAAAATGCATTTGAAAAAAATAGTAGCCGGGCACGGTGGCTCACGCCTGTAATCCTAGCACTTTGGGAGGCTGAAGTGGGCGGATCACGAGGTCAGGAGATCGAGACCATCCTGGCTAACATGGTGAAACCCCGTCTCTACTAAAAATTAAAAAAAAAAAAAATCAGCCAGGTGTGGTGGCACATGCCTGTAGTCCCAGCTACTTGGGAGGGTGAGACAGGAGAATCGCTTGAACCCAGGAGGCGGAGGTTGCAGTGAGCTGAGATCACGCCACTGCACTCTAGCTTGGGTGACAGAGCGAGACTCAGTCTCAAAAAATAGAATAAATAAAATAAATAAATAAAAAGAAAAAAATAGTAGAACTGGGCCAGGCGTGGTGGCTCACGCCTGTAATCCCAGCACTTTGGGATGCCGAGGCAGGCAGATCATGAGGTCTGGAGTTAAAGACCAGCTGGCCAACATGGCGAAACCTCGTCTCTACTAAAAATAGAAAAATTAGCTGGGCATGGTGGTGGGCACCTGTAATCCCAGCTACTCAGGAGGCTGAGGCAGGAGAATCGTTTGAACCTGGGAGGTGGAGGTTGAAGTAAGCCCAGATCACTCCGTTACACTCTAGCCTGGGCGACAGGCTGAGACTGCATCTCAAAAAAAAAAAAAACAAAAAAAAACTCCACAAAAAAATAGTAGAACTGGATGCTCAGGTAGACCATTCTCCAGGCTGCATCTCCTCCCTCCTCTCCCTGCCCTTCCCCTACAATTGCTTTCTTTCATTCACATATTATAAGGGCCTTTTTTTAGTTATGTTTACGGTGAATGCTTAATATGTGCCCAGTCCCATGCTAGGCACTGGGGATGCCAAAATGAACAAGGCACTCTCTTAGGCCTTGGGTTGCTTACAGTCAGATGAAGGAGATCCACTGGATAGGATCTTTCCCTCTTACTCACCTGCAGCAGGTTGCAGGGTACAGGCCCAAGGACTTGGAGTCTGAAGATCATTAGGTTAGTTGATCATAGGCAAAATGATGAAAACACTTAGTTAGCTCAAGTGGCTGCTGTGAGTAGTATGCCTTTCACATAGTAGGTGCTCAATAAATATTAACTAAAATTGGTCCAAATCTAGGAGGAAGTCCTTAGCCAGTTTTAGGCTTCTGGAACCCAGGTAGAATGCCCAAAACCTGGGCGTGGAGATGGTGCCTATAACCCTCTGTATTCTGATAGGGACCTGTCCTCTAGTCCAGTCTAGAAGAGGAGGGAGGTGATTCAAATGGGAAAATCAAAACAGTTTAGAGCTTTTATTTTATTTTTTATTTTTTGTAGAGATGGGGGTTTTGCCATGTTAGCCAGACTGGGTTTGAACTCCTGAGCTCAGGCAGTCCACCTACCTTGGCCTCCCAAAGTGTTGGGATTACAGGCGTGAGCCACTGCACCCAGCCTGGTTTAGAGCTTTTAAGTTAGAAAATAGAATGATGAGAAGATGGATTCTAGATTGATTAATTCAAGGCAGATGAACCTCTGTGGGTGCATGGTGGGGTAACGAGAGAGTCTTACTTGAGGAGGCTGGGGGTTGGGGGCAGAGACCTGGTATGAGACCGCTGAGTGAACTAGAAAACCTCAGTGGCTGGCTCATGGGCCCTCTGGCCAGCACCTCTCCCCGCTCACTCCCTGGACGTTATTTTTTGTTGTTCCTGCCCAGGAATAGTCAAACTTAGGCCTAGCGACACCTAAATGGAGGACAATCATTCAGCAAACATTTATTGAGTACTTACTATCTAACCAGTTCCTATTTAAACTGCTAGAAATACAGCAATGAAGAAAATAGACAACGATCCCTATCTTCATCATGCACATACGCAAGTATATCTGAAGGATAAATTATTAGAAGTGGAATTACTGGACCAAAGGGCAAGTGAATTTAAAATGTTTATTGATATTACCAAATTGACCTTCAAAGAGTTTATTATATTTTATGTCCCGCCTGGATGACCATTTCCCCAGGAGTGTATCTGTCTTTCTTTTTTTTTTTCTCAGACAGGGTCTCACTCTGTCACCCAGGCTGGTGTTCAGTGGTGCAGTCACGGCTGACTGCAACCTTTTTTTTTTTTTTGTCTCGCTCTGTCACCCAGCCTGGAGTGCAGTGGCGTGATCTCGGCTCACTGCAACCTCCGCCTCCTGGGTTCAAACGATTCTCCTGCCTCAGCCTCCTGAGTAGTTGGGACTACAGGCACGTGCCACCATGCCCGGCTATTTTTTTTGTATTTTTAGTAGAGCTCGGGTTTCATTTTGTTAGCCAGGATGGTCTCAATCTCCTGACCTTGTGATCCGCCCGCCTCGGCCTCCCCAAGTGTTGGGATTATAGGCGTGAGCCACTGCACCCAGCCAGCCTCCTGAGTAACTGGGATTACAGGCATGTGCCACCACATACAGCTAATTTTTTGTATTTTTAGTAGAGACGGGTTTCGCCATGTTGGCCAGGCTGGTCTCGAACTCCTGGCCTCAAGTGATCCACCTGCCTCAGCCTCCCAAAGTGCTGGGATTATAGGCTTGAGCCACCGCGCCCACCCAGCTCACTGCATCTTTGACCTCCTGGGCTCAAGTGATTTTCCCACCTCTGCCTCCTGAGTAGCTTGGACTACAGGTGTGTGCCACCATGCCTAGCTAATTTTTTTCTTTTTTTTTGAGACAATGACTCACTGTGTTGCCCAGGCTGGTTTTGAACTCCTGGATGCAAGTGATTCTCCTACCTTGGCCTACCAAAGTGCTAGGATTATAGGCGTGAGTCAGCATGCCCAGCTGCCCAGCTAATTTTTTATTTTTTGTAGCGACGTAGACTCACTGTATTGCCCAGGCTGGGTTGGAACTCCTGGGCTCAAGCCCTCCTTGGCCTCTCAAAGTGATGGGATTACAGGCCTGAGCCTATGCACCTGGCCTCCCAGGAGTATTTCCTTCCTTCCTTCTTTCTTTTCTTTTCTTTTTTTTCTTTTTTTTTACTGAGACAGGGTCACACCCTGTTGCCCAGGCTGGAGTGCACAATCTCAGCTCATTGCAGCCTTGATCTGGACTCAAGTGATCCTTCCACCTCGGTCTCCCAAGTAGCTGGGACTACAGGTGTGCACCACCATGCCCTGCTAATTTTTGTTTATTTTTTTGTTTTGTTTTGTTTTGTTTTGAGACAGAGTCTCACTCTGTGGCCCAGGCTGGAGTGCAATGAATGGCACGATCTCTGCTCACTGCAACCTCTGCCTCCTGGGTTCAAGCAATTCTGCCTCAGCCTCCCAAGTAGCTGAGATTACAGGCACCCGCCACAGTGCCCAGCAAATTTTTTTTTTTTTTTTTTTTTTGCTTTGAGATGGAGTTTTGGTCTTGTTGCCCCCGCTGGAGTGCACTGGTGCGATCTCGGCTCACTGCAACCTCCGCCTCCTGGGTTCAAGCGATTCTCCTGCCTCAGCCTGCTGAGTAGCTGGGATTACAGGCACCCGCCACCACGCCCAGATAATTTTTTGTATTTTTAGTAGAAACAGAGTTGCACCTGTTGGCCAGGCTGGTCTGGAACTCCTGACCTCGAACTCAGGTGATCTGCCCACCTAGGCCTCCCAAAGTGCTGGGATTACAGGCGTGTGAATCACCACGCTCGGTCTTTTTATTTTTTGTAGAGATTTGGTGGTGGTGGTGGGGGCTCTTACCATGTTACCCAGGCTGTACGTGAACTTCTGGACTCTAGCAATCTGCCTGACTTGGCCTTCCAAAATTCTGGGATTACAGGCATGAGACAGCGTGCCTTGCCTGGAGTGTATCTTTTTTTTTTTTTTTTTTTTTTTTTTTTTTTTGAGATAGAATCTCTCTCTGTCGCCCAGGTTGGAGTGCAGTGGTGCAATCTCTCCTCACTGCAACCTCCACCTCCCGGGTTTAAGTGATTCTCGTACCTCCACCTCCCGGGTTTAAGCGATTCTCGTGCCTCAACCTCAAGAGTAGCTGGGATTTAGGCGTGTGCCACCATGCCTGGCTAATTTTTGTATTTTTTGTAGAGATGGGGTTTTGCCTTGTTGGTCTTGAACTCTTGACCTCAAGTGATCCCCCACCTTGGCCTTCCAAAGTGCTGGGATTACAGGTGTGAGCCACCAAGCCTGGCCACCCCCATTTTAGGACAAGAGAAGAGAGGTGATAAGGAACTGCTATTTCAAAAAGATTAATGGGAGGGAAGGGACCAGAAAGTGACATCATCAGGGAACACTTGATTCAGGCATGGGTAGCAAGTTCAGTTACCTTACTCCTGGCAGCAACAGGACTGGGGGAGGGGGTCTTGGAGAAGATTTTGTCTGCAAATGTCGCAACACTGTTGCAGTGTGAGTATGACCCAAAGTGCTTGGCAGGGGCACAGGCCTGCTGCTTCCCTGCATTCTGGGCTGACCTCTTCATTGAGCCGGTCAGTGGATGCTTCTGGCCTCCTTCCTGGAGCTAGACAGCTGTTAGGCTTAGGGAGCAGCTCCGGACCTACAGGGTTGGGGTGCAGGTAGGGAGGGAGGCTGCAGTATGTCAGAGTGGTAAATACATGTCCTGATTTCCAGGACTGATTTCACATATTCTGCCCCACAAGTTCACCAGCACCTGTCAGACTGGATGTCCCAGTTTTTGGCTTGGAAAATTCGATCTGTCTCAGGTAATGGAGAAAGGGGAGACAGCAGTTCATTCATTCCAGTGTCTAAGCCTGTGGTTGGTGGGAGCAAGAGACTGTCTGGGATGGCTCCAGCCCTTCGCTGGAATCTCGCATTGAATTCCTAGCTCCGCCCTGATCCGTGCTGAGGCGAGCAGGTGAGTGGGACGGACGGCGCTGTGCCTGCACCCTCCTAGCCCCACTTGCTTACCGCGGCCCCTGCCCTATCCCACACTGGGAAGTATGCTCTGTTAGCCTCGGCTCAGCCTTGCCCCATCGGCCCAGTGGGGAGAGCCCAGGGAGGGGAGAGGCTCCACGTGCTAATGGAAAGCGGCCTGCCAGCCACTGCTGCTTAAGGAGACTGTCTAAGCAATCGGATTAGGTGCGGCCCAGATGAAGACGTCCGTTTCTCCCAAGGGAGGGAGCAAGGGTACTCCAGGTCCCAAAGCAGCGTTACAGCCAGTTGGGCTAATCCCACCCTCCCTTCCCCCAACTCCCCGAGTGGCAATCTGTCCAGCCCCTCAAGCGATCAGGCCACAACCCCCAGCAACGCGCGTTCTCCTCCCAGCCTAGCCCGGCCCATCTCCCCACCCGGGGCCCCGCCCCGGTCCCGCGGGCTCCCAAAAGGCGGTGGACGGGCCCGCGGGACTACAAGTACCAGCAGGCCCCGGGGCCCGCCCTCGTGGGGCGGGGCCAGGCCGGCAGCGAATTGGGAGGAGCCCTGGCGCTCAGGCTAGGGAACGCGTGTAGCCAATCGCGGGGCCATTCTCGCCGCGAGCCGATGGGGGCGGGGAGAAGCCCGGCTGGGCCGGGACAAAAGCCGGATCCCGGGAAGCTACCGGCTGCTGGGGCGCTCCGGATTTTGCGGGGTTCGTCGGGCCTGTGGAGGAAGCGCCGCGCACGGACTTCGGCAGAGGTGAGCACGGAAGGCTGTTTTCGCTGGCTGGAGCCCGCCCGCCCTAGGAGCTTCCTGCCTCCGTCCCCCAACCCGGAACCGCCTTCCCCGACGCGGGCTCGGTGCCCACGCGCCCTCCCTGCACCTGCTTGGAAGTTTTGAGGGTCTTAGCTTTAGGTTAGTCTTCGCCCGGGGTCCCGGCCGGTGGCCGCGTGTCGACGCCCCTCCCCTCCCCCCGCGCGACACACACATATTCCAGTTCCTGGGAGTTTGCATGGGGCTTGCCGCCATCCTTGCCTCTCCTGCCTGTGCCACATTGCATGGGCCCCCTCCTGGCACGCCTCACCCCTCCCGGGCACAGCTATCGAGGCTCCTCGGGCTCATCGGGCCGCCTTTTGGCTCCATCCGGGTTCCCCCATCGGATGCCGGGACGGGAAGTAGAGAAAGCGGTGGCGACTGGTCCCACTCCGATTCCTCACTGGCTGGGCTCAGGCCCTTCCCTTGGTTCTGTGGGGACAAAATTGAGCTCCACGCCCAAGTAGAGAGAACGAGCTATGCGCGCCTCCGGGGCGGGCCACGCGGGGCCAGGCTGCCCCAGGGTGCCCGAGGCCTCGCCTCGTCTCGCCGCGAGGACTGGAATCTCGCAGCGAGGATCCTCCTCGCACTGGAGGTACCGTCGAGTCCAGCCCCTAAGCGACAGATGGCCGGGGTGCCACCCCACCCCTGAGCTGACGCCAAGTCTGGCCGGGGAAAGGTCCTCAAGGGGCTGGAGGATGCTGCCGCCACCCTCCTGTCGAGCCTGGCAATGGGCCAGTCCCAGCGCCTGCCGCCGTCTCCAACCTTGGCAGATACCGTGCAGTGCCGAGTTCTGCCGTTACGGGGTCCCTGGAGGTCTTCCTGGGAAGAGGATTTTGGAAGAGATGATAAGGAAAAGTGCACAGCACAGTTTGGCCAGCTAGCCTACTCCTCTCCACCCTTAACTTTGCTCTGTGTTTTCAGCTGGCTCGGCTGAACTAAAATGTGGGGTGAGGGACAGCTGGTAGGTCCCATTGGCCCAAATGGGTAATTTTCACCTCTTGGAAACCTTCCTGAACAGCTTGGGGGGCGGTAGTGGGAAGAGCCCTCAGACACTGGGCAGCTGATGGCTCCATCCCCGTTCTGACACTATGTCTGCCGCAGTACGGGGCACTCACAGAATTCTGCCTCTAGAATTTACTCCAGGGATTGCCTGTCTTCTCAAAAAATAAATAAATAAATACATACATACATAAATCCCAATCCTGCAGATACTAACCTTCAAATGAGTGTTTTTGTCTTTCCCAGAGGCACCCTTAGTAGCATCCCCAGTGATTCCCTTCCATTGGCTGTGTCCCAGGGGTGTGTTCTGGGGAACAGGCTTCTTTCATTCAGCCTCCTGTGTGGGCTGCTTCTCTCAGTGTCTGCTAAAAGTGAACTCAATCCTGGGTCACTCACCCGTCTGCAGAAAAGACTCCATTCAGCTCATAAGGCCCCTCCCTCAGAGAATGTGTGTATGTGTGTGTTTTCAGGTTCCTTGGCATGATTTCCCCCAAATGGTTTACACATTTAGCTGTTACCAAGTAACAGTTCCTGGAGTCCAAGCTCAGCCCAGTCATCTGTCACTTGTTTGACAGCACATTCAGCTACTGGGGAGGCAGGCTAAGACGTTCTGGGGAGAGGTCCCAAACCCAGATAGGTATTTGTAGGTATTTGCTGATTCCACTGGAGCAAATATTCTTTTTTTTTTTTTTTTTTTTTGAGACAGAGTCTTGCTCTGTCGCCAGGCTGGAGTGCAGTGGTGGATCTCGGCTCACTGCAACCTCCGCCTCCTGGATTCAAGCGATTCTCCTGCCTCAGCCTCCCCAGTAGCTGGGACTACAGGTGTGCACCACCACACCCAGCTAATTTTTGTATTTTTAGTAGAAACAGGGTTTCACCATATTGGCCAGGCTGGTCTCAAACTCCTGACCTCGTGATTCGCCCTCCTTGGCCTCCCGAAGTGCTGGGATTACAGGCACGAGCCACCGTGCCTGGCCGCAAATGTTCTTAACTGGTGGTCAGTCTGTGGGCCATCGGATCATTGTCACAGGTGAGCACCTTGAAACAATATGCACAATTGGATTTGTGTACCTTTTTCTGGGGTTTTCTTCAGTCTCAGAAGAGTCTGAGACCTCAAAGAGGTTAAGAGCCACTGCCTTAGAGAGACTTTAAGACTTCACTGAAGGCCGGGCGCAGTGGCTCATGCCTGTAAATCCCAGCACTTTGGGAGGCTGAGGCGGGTGGATCACGAGGTCAGGAGTTCGAGACCAGCCTGACCAACATGGTGAAACCCCGCCTCTACTAAAAATACAAAAAAATTAGATGGGCGTGGTGGCATGCATCTGTAATCCCAGCTACTCAAGAGGCTGCAGCAGGAGAATCACTTGAACCTGGGAGGCTGAGGTTGCAGTGAGCCGAGATCACTCCACTGCACTCCAGCCTGGGTGACAGAGCCAGAGTCTTTCTCAAAAAAAAAAAAAAAAAAAAAAAAAAAAGAAGACCTCACTGAACCATTAAAGCTGCGATTTATCTCTACTGAGTCCACTTCCTGGGTTTGTGAACCATTTGCCTTCTCTGTATTGGTGAATTTGCAGAGGCCTTATTTTTATTATGTTGTATACATTCCTTGTCTCAACCTCCCCTCTCTAAGCCAGAATGCTCTAGTGGCAAATCTCTTGTTTTGGTAAACTGGCAAATCTTGTTTTCTATCCTGTATCATCCCATTGTGTCTTCTCTCTTATCCCCCTTCCAAAGACCCTATGGAGATGGGCTCTTGGACCTGAAATTTGATCTGGGTCTCAAGAAAACTGTGATTTCTCAGCTGCAGGGATCCGTTTTCTCTCCCTTGTCCTTTCCAAAGTTGGGTCTTGTGTCTGTTTTGGAGGTGCCAGTTTCAGGGGACTGTTTTACTGGGAGTCTCAGGCTTCTTTCTTCTAGAGAGGCATAGCCCAGGGACTTCCTTTCCCTTGGTGTTATGGAAGGAGTCTGAATTGCTGAGGATGGTCAGCCACTGCCCCCTCCTCTCTGAGTGTTCCTTGATCTGCCCTGGGCTGCACTCTCTTTGGAAGGGGGGTGGGGGTGTACCCATTCAATTTCAGGGCCAGTTTTTCTGGTCTGAGTCAAAAATATTGGGAAATGGAGCAGTGGGTGGGGGGTGGAGGACCGTGGGGCAGTGGGGCTGGTTGGGACGTCTCTGGAAACTCATACTGAGAAGGAATCTCAAGTCATTCCAGGGGAAGGCCAGAAAAGGGAACATCTCTGAGCCCCTTCCCAGCTACCCCACTTTAGGCAGACACCAGGCTGAATACACCCATTGTGCCATGCTGGATACTAGCTGGGAGGCCAACAGAGGCAGCCAAGCCAGGATGAGAACCTGAAGCCCCACCAGCCTGGCCGATTGGGAGGGGGCGCAACGTAGCCCCTGGAATGTTGGCCTTCTCTGAGCTGGGAACGGAGACCCAGCTTCCAGCACATGTAAACAAGCCGACTCCTTCACTCTGCCCTCCTTTATTTGTACTTGACTTTTTTCTCCCCCAGCAAATTAAACAGCTTTGCTTCTGGGCCTTGGTGGGGGAGACAGGAGTGACTTTTCCTGATCCGGCCAAGCTCTTGGCCTGAATTCCCATGCCTACCTCCCCCCATTCCCCTCCCCAGCTCACTCCTTGAGTTACCCACAGGAGAATGGGTGTATCAGGACAGAGTGGTGGGGAGGGGAGATGATGAAATTCTTATCATAGACTCTTTGAAGTGAAAAGGACACATGGGCCTGGCTCTTGGAAAAATGGTCTTTTCTCGGGCTGGTGTGGATTTTTCTGGGGACCTAGGTGTAAGAGGGTTTGGGTTCGAGTCTTGGGTCATAACCTTGCTTATTATTAGGTGGGCTTCTTGGGCAAGTTATCCTAACGCCTCTGAGATTTTATTCCTCATCTAAGAAATGGGGTTATAAATCTCAGTGTACCTCCCAGAGCTCATATGAGATGAGTTTCTTTTTATCTTTTTTTAGACACAAGGTCTTGCTCTGACACCCAGGCTACAGTGCAGCAGTGCAATCATAGCTCACTGTAGCCTCGAACTCCAAGATGAGTTTTCCTATACATGTGATGGAGGATGGTTTCTGCCTCTTCCTCCTCCTCCTCTCAGTCTGCCCCAGTTAGAAGTGACCACTACAGGGTGGTCCCCAGAGAGGCATCTGTTTTGTTTAGCGAGTTTTGCTCTAAATTAGCAGCTGGATGACTCAGTGGGGCGGGTGGAATGTACTAAAGGTCAGTTTCCCTGCCCTGTGTCTGCTCCATACTCAGGGTTGGGAGGCTAGTGTCCGGGAGAAAAGAGGAGAAAAGAGCTTTGCGATGATCCTCCCCCCTCCCCTACTCCCCTTCTAACCAGGACCTGGGGGTGTGACCCTTTTTGAGGCTAAGTAAACTTGCTGGCTTGCCCATTGGCCCGGTGGTGTGTAAGGGTATGTGTAGGGGTAAATCTGGGTGTGGGGGAGATGAAACCTGTAGGGAGAGAAAGGCTAGCCTTTTGCAATTTCAGCTGTACTCTGCACTGGTCAGAGAACAGAAAAGTGTTTCAGTGTCTCTGCCCACCTCAGATGGGACCAGCACTCAGATTTGGGTCAAAGCACCGGTTTTCCTGGCCTCCTAGCCAGCTGCCTTTTGCTCCAGGATGAGTGTGGTTGTGGGTCAGCTAGTTTGCCTAGAGGGAATGGGGCAGGGTGAGGCAAGAGTCCCAGGGCAAATGGCACCTTTGTTTTTCTCTATCTTCCCTCACCCATTATCTCTGGCTCTTCTTCCTCTGCTGGCAAAAGTGCTGCTTGATATCTCTCTTCCATCCCTCTCGCTGGGTCAGCATTTTTTCCTTCCTCTTGAGAAAAGCTGAAATCTGGTTTTATTGTCTGGGGTCAACTGGGAGTGGGTCTGCCCTGCTGGGGAAGATAGTGCCTCCACACGCCTGCCCCCTTCTGACCAGCTCTTCTCTCCCAGACAGGTAGAGCAGGTCTCTCTGCAGCCATGTCGGCCAAGGCAATTTCAGAGCAGACGGGCAAAGAACTCCTTTACAAGTTCATCTGTACCACCTCAGCCATCCAGAATCGGTTCAAGTATGCTCGCGTCACTCCTGACACAGACTGGGCCCGCTTGCTGCAGGACCACCCCTGGCTGCTCAGCCAGGTGAGCCCTACCTCCACTCGGGGCTGTTCTTCCAGGCCTGGGGTCTGAGGAAGAGAAAGCCATTGGTTTGTTAGTGATGCCGATAGGGTCATGGGGTTGGAGGCTGCCAGCAGCAGCTGTGGGAAGCATGCCATGGGCTGAGCAGGGTTTGTGTTCATGCTGAGCCCTGCATGTTGAGGTACCCCAGCATGGTATACCCTGCCATGGGCTTGAAACTGGACAAACTGGTGTCCAAATCACAGCTGTGTTTATTAACCATGTAGCCTGGGGCAAGCCATTTCACCTCTTTTGAGTTTTAGATTCCCCATCTCTCCAATGGGATAATACTCACTTTGAGCTGTAAGGATTAGCAAGAAGCATTTAGCGTGCTTGGTGCCTGGCACATGGTAGATGCTCAGTAAAAAGTAGGGATGTGCCCTCTCCTCCCCTAAGTGGAATATATCAGGAACGTATCAAGGCAATTAGGAAGTGTGACGTTGTACCTTGTGAAGAATGGCCCTGACCCTGGAGGGTCAGCCTGGAATAGAGGCTCCGTTCTTGAGATCTCTGCAGGGCCATTGTTAGAAAGCTCTTAGATTTCCTTGGCAGGGCTCAGAGAGCAAGCCTAGGACTAGTGGTGTTATTTCTTCCCACTAGGAGGCAGCTCAACCACAAAGGGATGGAGGGAGTTTCCTGGCCCTGGAGATGTATGAGTAGTGGTTAGGGGCTGCTTGTTGGGCCTGTTGTAGACAGGGTTCAAGCACAGGGATGGGGTTGACCAGATGACCTCTAAGGTTCTTTGCTGCCTCAAGGCTCTGTCTCTCTGTTTTCCTCTTTGGAACACGGGTTCTGGTCCTTATTCTGAGGGGCTTACTGTTGAATGAAGAAGCTAATGTATCACATAGGGAGGGTAGGGAATCACTTATTCACTCAGCAGGTATTTGCTGAGCGCCTACTCTGTGCCAGGCTCCATCTGGGCACAAATGCCTCTAGATACCTGGTTGTCAAAAGCAAGATACTGGCTAGGGTGGGTGGAGGAAGCATCCAAGAGTTGACTCTGAAGGATGGGTGGGGCTCGCTTTGGAGCAAAGTGAATGGGAAGTCAATCCCTGCTGTCCTCCATTTGGATCCCCAAAATACTACAGTTTATCTAATTCTTCCTCACTCTAAATACAAACTGCTTTTGTTCCAGAACTTGGTAGTCAAGCCAGACCAGCTGATCAAACGTCGTGGAAAACTTGGTCTCGTTGGGGTCAACCTCACTCTGGATGGGGTCAAGTCCTGGCTGAAGCCACGGCTGGGACAGGAAGCCACAGTGAGTGGGCATGGGATCAGGATGAACGTGGGTGGTAACAGAAGCAAATATGGTCACCTCCAGGTCAGCAGCTCTGTGGATCACCCCCACATCCAGTCTCATTGTAGCTCAGGGAAGTCAGGAGTCCTGTGGCGTTGACCCACTCAGGTGGCTGCCAGCAGTAGGCCCAGTCTTGTTGCCCATTCCCAGCTCCCTCATCATCCAAACTTCTTTGTTTTATTGGTTTGGGCAAGATGTGCTGCAGAGGTAACCTCAATATAATTCAAGAGCCAGGTGGAAATGGTCTTATTCTTTTTTTTTTTTTTTTTTTTGACACAGGGTCTTGCTTTAGCCCAGGCTGGAGTGCAGTGGCGTGATCTTGGCTCACTGCAACCTTGGCCTCCTGGTTCGAGCGATTTTCCTGCCCCAGCCTCCTGAGTAGCTGGGACTACAGACACTTCCCACCACGGCAGGCTAATTTTTGTAATTTTAGTAGAGATGGGGTTTCACCATATTGGCCAGGCTGGTCTTGAACTCCTGACCTTGTGATCTGCCTGCCTCAACCTCCCAAAGTGCTGGGATTCAGGCGTGAGCCACCGCGCCTGGCCTGGTCTGATTTTTTTTCTTTTTTTTTTTTGAGGTGGAGTTTCGCTCTTGTTGCCCAGGTTGGAGCGCAGTGGCGTGATCTCAGCTCACTGCAATCTCCGCCGCCCGGGTTCAAGAGATTCTCCTGCCTCAGCCTCCCGACTAGCTGGGATTACAGGTATGCACCACCATGCCTGGCTGATTTTGTATTTTTAGGAGAGACGGGGTTTCTCCATGCTGGTCAGGCTGGTCTCGAACTCCCGACCTCAGGCCTCCCAAAGTGCTGGGATGACAGGCATGAGCCACCACTCCCAGCCCCATTCTAGGAACTCCTTTCTTTCCAGTTTCCAAAAAGGAAGGGTTATGGTAGCTTGTGATAGCATGTGTACCTAAGGGGTGGGTTAAAAAATATGAAAAAGGATTAAAAAATATGAAAAAGGGAGACACACAGTCGTTTAGGCAGAAGGACGTACTGGGTCAAGAACCTAGGATATGATAGTTAATAACGTTGAAGGGTAAATTCAGTTCTTTTCAAAATTTTTATTTATTTATTTTTGAGACAGGTCTCGCTCTGTTGCCCAGGCTAGACTGCAGCCTCGATGTCCTGGGCTCAAGCATTCCTCCCACCTCAGCCTCCTGATTAGCTGGGGCTACACTGCTACCACACCTGGCTAATTTTTTTGATTTTTTTTTTTTTTTTTTTTGAGATGGAGTTTCGCTCTTGTTGCCCCAGCTGGAGTGCAATGGCCAGATCTCGGCTCACTGCAACCTCTGCCTCCCGGGTTCAAGCGATTTTCTAGCCTCAGCCTTCTGAGTAGTTGAAATTACAGGCATGCACCACCATACTTGGCTAATTTTGTATTTTTAGTAGAGACGAGGTTTCTCCATGTTGGCCAGGCTGGTCTCGAACTCCTGACCTCAGGTCATCTGCCTGCCTCGGCTTCCCAAAGTGCTGGGATTACAGGCATGAGCCACTGCGCCCGGCCTACTTTATTTTTTTTAAGATAGGGTCTCACACTGTCACTCAAGGCTGTAGTGCAGTGGCATGTTTACATCTCACTACAGCCTCCACTTCCCAGGTTCAAGTTATCCTCCCACCTCAGCTTCATGAGTATCCGGGACTATAGGTGCATGCCACCATGCCAGGCTGCTTTTTAAAATGTTTTTGTAGAGATAGGGTCTCGAATGTTACCCAGGCTGGTCTCGAACTCCTGGCCTCAGGTAATCCTCCTGCCTCAGCCTCCCATGTAGCTGGGACCGCAGATGTGTGCCACCAAGCCCAAATTCAATTATTAACTTCTCCCAGCTTGGTGATGAATTTCAACCACGTAGATGAGAGAGTTAAAGTGAAACATGGTTTAGGAAGGCTAAGAGATGCCTGGAAATAAAATTATGTTTCTTCTCACTCCCCAAGGGAGCTGGAGGACTAAGGGAGGGAATGGAGCTGAGGCCTGGCCTAGCCTGGGAAGAATGTGCCATCCACACCTGGCTCTGTAGAGCACGTGGCTCTGAAGGGCCTGGTGCTCGTCTGGGGTGAAACTGTACCAGGAAGGAGCTGTTCTCTTCCTTGGCTGCCTCGGATATAGCAATGAAGGTGGTGATGGAGATGTCTTCCTCCCTCATTGGGCTTCCTCAGAGTAGCCCTTAAATGTTAATTTCCCAGTTTCTGGCCCTCATGGGTAAAGAGGGATCCTTGAAGTTGCACATGGACCCAGGCATGAAGCGACCTGTCCCTTGAGTTCCCAGGCCTTTGGAGAGAGGATGGCGGGATTGGAGGGAGGGATGCTGAGCATGTCCCCAGGGAGCACATCCTGCTTCCTTCTGCTGGCCTCTGGGAGGAGAAGGTGGGGGACATCAGACATCTGAGCTGGCAGCAGCATTGGGCCAGCAGGAGTGGCTCATTACCTCTGATGGATTGCTGTCTGGTCCCTGACTCAGTAGTGACGCACAGGCCGGGCGGGGGGTTTGGGACTTACTAGGATGAGGGCTGTCTCGCCGCAGCTGCCGCCAGGGAATCACTCAAACTGATTAGCTCTGCAGGCCTGTGGTCCTCAGCCAGGAGAGTCTGTGTGGAGAAGTTTCCCTGATTAAGCCCTGGCTCCCCACTTCTCCACCCATTCCCCGCGCCCGGACCCATGTCCTGAGGCTGAGTCACTGTGCCTTCCTCAAGGCCCGTGAAGCAGAATGGTTACCTCCCTCCTACCCAGTTTCCCCTCCCCGTCAAGCTCTGCCATAGCCGTGACTTTTTGGAGCCCTTTCACTTGCGCAGGTCCTGTGTCACCCTCCAGAGGAGGCCAAGAGTGGGCAAGGTCGGTGCCTGTTCAGGCACAGCCCGCACCAGAGCAAGGGGTGAAAGGGCGTCTCGTGAGGACTTACTGAGCTTAGGGATCTGTGACCCCATTTTTTCTGGAAAAATCTCTCTTTGCTGGGTGTGGTGGTGGGAGTGCTTGGGCACCACCCTTGTGCAGTCCCTCCTCCTGCCCTAGGGGCAAGGCGTGCTGTCCCTCTGAGTTTTATCTCCCTCAATTTTTCTGTAGGTTGGCAAGGCCACGGGCTTCCTCAAGAACTTTCTGATCGAGCCCTTCGTCCCCCACAGTCAGGTATGTGTGAGGCGGCTCCAGGCTGGGTCTTCTCCCTCCTGGAACCTTGGGTTTGTCCACTGTAACATGATGAAAGAAGTCAAGCTGATGAGGACAGTCAGAGGGACCAGGGTCCCTGAAGCCGCACTGAGGATCTGAGGGTGCTGCGGACTCGGGAGTCCAGAGGGGAAGGAAAGGGCTTGATCTGCAGCAGAGAGGAGTTAGGACTGGTAACAAAGGGGACTTCCAAGTGCAGGGATGAGAACGACCTGCAGGCAGGCCCCACCCCTCAGCTGGGGTTGGTCATACTGATTCAGTCTGGACCGCCAGCCAGTGGGGTAGAGGCTTCTTCCTCTTGTCCTTGGGGAAAAGATGGTGGACAAGTCTCTGGATGAATGGTTTTTACTGGGTTTTAGAAAATGAGACTGTGGGAATTGGTTTCCTCTCCCAGTACATGGTAGACCCCCTCATCTTCCCCAGTTCAGCGCCCCTCACCAGCTTAGCCCCCACAACCCCAATCCCACTGTCCTGTCTCTTCACCTGCAAGGCGGAGGAGTTCTATGTCTGCATCTATGCCACCCGAGAAGGGGACTACGTCCTGTTCCACCACGAGGGGGGTGTGGACGTGGGTGATGTGGACACCAAGGCCCAGAAGCTACTTGTTGGCGTGGATGAGAAACTGAATCCTGAGGACATCAAAAAACACCTGTTGGTCCATGCCCCTGAAGACAAGAAAGAGTTGAGTGAGAGGGATGGTAGGGAGGTGGCAGGTGGGATGAGAAGACTGACAGGCTCTGGGCACAGACCAAGGAGAGCGGAGCGGTCTCCTCTCTGGGAGCCAGGTGGTAGACATGGCCCTGTCTTGAGGAAGACAGCTGGGTGCAGGGTGGGGACTGGCTTGGAACCAGACTGAAATATGCCGCCAGCGTCCCTCACCTCCTTGCCCCTGTCTGTCTGACACCTCTGCTTCCAGCTTCTCGCCTGACAGCTCCTTTCCGCCTCAGTGGCTGTAGAGCGATGTCCAAGGAGCAGGGGTTGCAGAGGAGATGGAAGGGCCAGCGGGGTGTGTTTCGGGAAATGGAGCTGTCGGTGGCAGTGAGAGATTGCTGCGGGGCACCTGGGGTGCTACCGAGCTGCTCCCTGATGGATGAACTGTCCCTCTCTCCCCACCTCTAGAATTCTGGCCAGTTTTATCTCCGGCCTCTTCAATTTCTACGAGGACCTGTACTTCACCTACCTCGAGATCAATCCCCTTGGTAACTGGGTGTGCTTGGCTGGGAGGGGGCAAGGGTCCCAGTGCCTATGACAGCCCTGGCCTTGGCATTCAGAGAACCAGACTCCCACTTGCCAGAGGGTAACACAAGACAGATGTGCACAAGCAGAGGGGTCCCCATGCACTTTTAGTGCCAGTTCCTGTTTCTGAGCTCTCAGAAGACTGTAGTTCTTCTCTTAGTCAACTCCAACCTCTCTCTTTGGTCTTAGAGACAGAGTCTTGCCCTGTCGCCCAGGCTGGAGTACAGTGGCACAATCTCGGCTCACTGCAACCTCCGCCTCCTGGGCTCAAGCAATTTTTCTGCCTCAGCCTTCCGAGTAGCTGGGATTACAGGCGCCCGCCACCACGCCGGGCTAATTTTTGTATTTTTAGTAGAGACAGGGTTTCACCATGTTGGCCAGGCTGGTCTCGAACTCCTGACCTCAGGTAATCTGTCCATCTCAGCCTCCCAAAGTGCTGAGATTACAGGCGTGAGCCACCACGCCCGGCCAGAAGTCCTGGTTTTGATCTGACTATGTGCTTCTGCTTCTCCCGCCGGGTCAGGCTGTCTGACAGCAGGAGGTGGGCAGCCTCTGCACTGCTCTCACCCTTTGGCCCTTCATTCCTCCTGGTGCACTCAGAGGCCTCACACTTGCCTCCCTCTGTGGGAGTTGGTCAATCATTAACCCTTGATGCTGGGAAGAGCTTGGTCTCAGTCTCTTGGGCTGTGAAGGAAGCAGGTGGTGTCAAGGGAGAGTGGCATGGGCTGGCTCTGGCCAGGACTTCTCAGGGCAAAGTCTAGGAAGGCGAGAAATCAAATCATTCCAGCTGAGGATGCAGCCCCTCTAATGGACCAGATGGCCTTGTGCTAACTCAATCAGCTAAATGGCCCTGGGGAAGGAGGAAGATGGGTGTCCAGTGAGGTGGTATAAATGAATCCTGCTGACTGGGAGTCCAGTGCACCCTGCGGCCCCTGCTCCACCTGACACTGAGGCTTCCCCTAGCCAGACCCTGGGAGACATAGATGTGCATACTGGTGGGGGGTCTTCTGTCAGCAACATGTACCTTTAAACACTTTTTAAAAGTGGCCGAACCATGGGTTTGCGCATGGTTAGATACTCAAAGCAGGGAGTGTAGCATTTTGTAAAGATGTTTGAAAATTGCCATGGCAACTAATACAGACCTCCATGTCCCATTACCTATAGGTCAGGGAGAGGGGAATGGCCTTGTAGAATTTGTTTTGCCTTTAATGGGGAAAAGTTCTGTCTCCATAAGGGCCTCTCTGGTTTCTTATTGAGCTTAGAGAGTTCTGAGGCCTGAATGGGCCACCGTGGGAGCAGTGTTTGTGGAGGGGTTGGAGGTTGGTGGTTGTCTCTACCCAGAGCTGGTGACTGATGATTGCCTCTGCACCCCTTGAAGTAGTGACCAAAGATGGAGTCTATGTCCTTGACTTGGCGGCCAAGGTGGATGCCACTGCCGACTACATCTGCAAAGTGAAGTGGGGTGACATCGAGTTCCCTCCCCCCTTTGGGCGGGAGGCATATCCAGAGGTAAGGCTGGTTTAGAGAGGAGATGGGGATTGGGGGGAGGGCGGTGGGGAGGTGACTCATCTCTGATGTGCATTCGGCCCCCCTTCATGAGCTGTTTATTTGGCAGGGAAAGGAAGACTGAGAAGCATTTAATTTTCTTAAAACCCCAGTGGGGTGGGGGTGGGAGTGAGCCAAGCCTCTGAATCCCAGCCAGAAATCCTTTTAGATTTCTCTCTCAATCAGCCTCCCTCGACTCTTCACTTGATTTGTTGCCTCTCCATGATTCCAAGTGGCTCGCCTTAATCCTGACGGAAGGTCATTCTCTCGGCGTCTCACTGAGAATTTTAATTGTTCTTTCCCACTCTCTCCTCTGAGAAGTCCTCACAGCAGGATTGGGCTTTCTGGGAAGTACCCCAGGCCCAGGGAAGAGGCTGCGCTGGGAGACAGTCTGGCCTGGGGAGGTCTGGGGTGAGGGGGACGTCTGATGGGCCAGGCAGGCAGATGCTGGGGTGAGGGCATGGTTGAGCAGAGGGACATGGGTAGGCTCAGGACTTAGGTAGAGGGCCAAGGACTTGACATCAGAGAAGGGAGATGGGAAGTTTGTCCCCAGGCAGTGACTGTGACTATAGGTGGTTTTGGTACTTGGAGACACCATCAAGTGTCTTCAAGGCATGTGGGGCCCTGCATAGCCCCTTCTTCCCACCCCATTAAGGTGATTAGTGACCTCTTCATGTGCCCCCAGGGAAAGTGGGGAGGGGTCCTAGGATCTGGGACCTGGTAAAGGGGGCACCCCAAGGGCCTACCTGTTGCTGTCTGGTCCCCAGGAAGCCTACATTGCAGACCTAGATGCCAAAAGTGGGGCAAGCCTGAAGCTGACCTTGCTGAACCCCAAAGGGAGGATCTGGACCATGGTGGCCGGGGGTGGCGCCTCTGTCGTGTACAGGTGACTAAAGGGGGTTGCTGAAGGAATGCCAGCCCAGTCTACCCAGCATCCACATGTGTGTGGCCTGGGCAGGTGGGGTCCTGCCACTTTGGTGTGGGAATTTGGGGCAGAGGAAAGCAGTGGCATCCCAGAGGGCTTCGAGGGACGTTGGCGAGGTCCTGTCCTGCACACAGTGTCTTCTATAACCTTCTTGTTTTGTCAAAATGAAGTTGTTTTATGAGTTTTAATTCTGAAAATTATGTGCTCCATACAAAGGTACAGCAAATACAGAAAATGAGCTAGAAAGTGAAAATTGCCTGGACATTTCCCCATCCTCTCCCTGACCAGGTCACCCCAGTTAGCAAGTTACTGTATGTCCCGTCAAGCATAAATAAATATTTATACTCTTTGCTTTGTAGAATATTAGGATCATATTCTACACCCTTTACAATAATTAGCAGTTTTTTCACTTTAAGCATGGTAGACACCTGCTCATTTCTAGATGTGCAATCTGCCATTCCCTTCTGTGTGTGACTGGCACTACTTCCTCTGGCTGCAGCACACCTTCTCTTGGGCAGCCCGTCAGGGACTCCTGCAGTGTGTGATTTTTCTTGTCTTTGTGTTAGGGAGGTGCTCATTGTTCATTTTACCTGCCATTGTCTGTCCAGGGCTCCCCAGTGCCCTAGGGCTGGCAGAGTGCACTGCCCAGAAGAGTCTGATATAGCACCATTAACCTGCAGGCCAGACTTGCATGGGAGTTGGGGGCTGGAGGTCCAAGAGGCCGGTTCCACAGGCTAACTCCAGTGTTTTGAGAGATCCGTGTGTCCTCCCAGGCACCAGGCTGCCACCCCCTGCCCCAAGTGTGAGAGCCATCACTGACTTCTGTCTCCTTGGCAGCGATACCATCTGTGATCTAGGGGGTGTCAACGAGCTGGCAAACTATGGGGAGTACTCAGGCGCCCCCAGCGAGCAGCAGACCTATGACTATGCCAAGACTATCCTCTCCCTCATGACCCGAGAGAAGCACCCAGATGGTGAGATACGTGCACACACACACACCTGTCCCCGCTTCCCCAGGACAGCCCAGCAGGCTGCAATGGGACAGCTTCATCCGAGGAGTCACCAAGGCTGTGTGTGGTCCTTTGCAACTTGAGGCTAATCATTGAACTTTGGCTCTCGGTTTCTCTGACTGCACAGAGGACAGGGACCACATCTATCAGTGGGAGGGGACTGAGAGGGCAAGAGGCGATGTGTGATAAAGCCCTTCAAACAAGTGCAGGGGAGGAGGTGGCTGTGGCATGCTCCTGCTACAATTGCAGTAAACTCAGTTTATCCAATTGCGATAAACTCTGATTACAATAAATTCAGTGACTCTCTTATATTACCTGGCCTCTGTGAGTCTCAGTGCCCCTTTACCACCTGTGTTTTGGGGCTCTGCATACCAGTTCTTCTTTCCTTGAGCCAGAGAGAGAGAGAGATTCCCTCCAGAGATATCTGGAAACCAACCTGGATTTGTGGATGTCGGTTAGGAGTTAATGTAGTGCTCCTGTGGGTTTGTTCTGACCCCTGTCTGGTGGCATAGGTAATGGAGAGTTGAGCTGATAAAGTGGAATGTCTGGAGAGACTGTCCTATTCACTCCCCAGTACCTCCTGGTGGGGGACCCTCATTCAGGGGAACAAGAACTTCCTCAGTTGGATTGCTGGGAAGATGCTCAAGTCTACCTGTGTAACTGTTTTTGATTCTCTCTTACTCCAAATCCAGGCAAGATCCTCATCATTGGAGGCAGCATCGCAAACTTCACAAACGTGGCTGCCACGTTCAAGGTAACAGCTGCAGCAGTGGTGCAATTTCTGGGGAAAGTGGTTTGGGGAAGGCAGGGAAGGGGCCTTGAAAGCAGAGTTTGAGCCAGAGCCAAGTTACCATGAGTTCCCAGGTCAGGTAGGGAGCTCTTGCCCCAGGGTCTCTTAAAGGGGTGGAGAAGACACTGGGACAGGAGCTGCCCATCTGCACTGTGTGTCTCTGGGCAAGCAGCTGCCACACTGAACCATAACTCTCCCACCTGAAGCATGGGAGGCAAATTTCTGCTTTCTTCCTTCTCAGGACCAGTGCTTTGGAGCACTGGCTCAATCGATCCTTTCTTTCTTTCCTTTCTTTCCTTCCCTTCCCTTCCTTTCCTTCTTCCCGTCCTTCTTCCCTTTCCTTCTTCTCTTTCTTTCCTCCCTCCCCTCCCTTCCTCCCTTCCTTCCTTTCCTCCCTCCCTCCCCTCCCTTCCTTCCTTTCCTCCCTCCCTCCCCTCCCTTCCTTCCTTTCCTCCCTCCCTCCCCTCCCTTCCTCCCTCCTTTCCTCCCTCCCTCCCTCCCTCCCTCCCTTCCTTTCTTCCTTCCATGGAGTTTCACTCTTGTCGTCGAGGCTAGAGTGCAATGGCACGATCTCAGCTCACTACAACCTCTGCCTCCTGGGTTCAAGTGATTCTCCTGCCTCAGCCTCCTGAGTACCTGGGATTACAGACACCCACCACCATGCCCGGCTAATTTTTGTATTTTTAGTGGAGCGGGGGTTTCACCATGTTGGCTAGGCTAGTCTCGAACTGACCTCAGGGGATCCATCCGCCTTAGCCTCCCAAAGTGCTGGTATTACAGGTGTGAACCACAATGCCCAACCGATCCTCCTTACTTTCAACACTCTTGTGAGACTCTGGGTTCTCTGCATCTCCTTGTTTTTTTTTTGTTTTGTTTTGAGACGGAGTCTTGCTCTGTTGCCTGGGCTGGAGTGCAGTGGCGCAGTCTCGGCTCACTGCAACCTCCGCCTCCCGGATTCATGCCATTCTCCTGCCTCAGTCCTCCAAGTAGCTGGGACTACAGGCACCCGCCAACACACCCGGCTAATTTTTATTTGTATTTTTAGTAGAGACGGGGTTTCACCGTGTTAGCCAGGATGGTCTCGACCTCCTGACCTCATGATCTGCCTGCCTCGGCCTCCCAAAGTGCTGGGATTACAGACTTGAGCCACTGTGCCCGGCCATCCTGGTCTTACATCTTTGTGTCATGAGCCCTTTTTCCAAAAGATCGGAATGAAGAAAGTGCTTTGATGATCCGGGGCTCCTCTCATCCTACTGGGATCTTCTCAACCTGGGTGCCTGTTTACGGGTCAGAGCTGTGTGTGCACATGCTTGAAAGCACATGTGACTGCTGTCAACAAGGAAGACAGAGCTAACATGTCTCAAGAGTCATCCCTTTCGAGAAAGCCACCCAAGGAGGCCATTTATTAATATTCCATACTGTCAGATGCTCAGTGAGTGTATTCAAAAGAGTGTGTGCCACATCTGGTGGATCCATGTGAGTTTTGAGAATAATGACTAGATAAGTGTCAAACTTGAAAGTCTGAGATCTCAAGAAGTGAGGGGCTGGGCGTGGTGGCTCATAACTATAATTCTAGCATTTTGAGAGGCTGAGGCAGGCGGATCACTTGAGCTCAGAAGTTCAAGACAAGGCTGGGCAACATAATGTGATCTCATCTCTACTAAAATTAAAAAAAAATTAGTGGGTTGAGCTAGGAGGATTGCTTGAGCCCAGGAGGTCGAGGCTGCAGTGAGCCGTGATCGTGCCACTGTGCTTCAGCCTGGGCAACAATGAGACCCTGTCTCAAAAAAATAAATAAAATGTGGGACCAGACTCCATCATTCCTGCCCAAAACAGGATGTCCATAACTGGACTTGATTTAACAGACAAATCTGGGACAGGGGAGCCTCAGCAGCTTTAATTTAACTTCTGAGCTGCCCTGCACTGACCCTTGGTTAGGGCACTTGGTTTGGAACAGGTACTGTACATGGAGCTTTGTGTAAAATGCCTTGGGTGACAGAAGTCAGACTCCAGGCTCAAAATCTAGCCTCTGTCTTGAGAAACAGAACTAGGACACACCTTTCCACCCTCTCATTTTTCCAAAGTGGATATCCATTGTAAGAACTGTTCTTACACCACGCTGGGCGTGGTGGCTCACGCTTGTAATCCCAGCACTTTGCGAGGCCGAGGTGGGTGGATCACCTGAGGTCATGAGTTTGAGATTAGCCTAACCAATATGGTGAAACCTCATCTCTACTAAAAATAAAAAGATTAGCCGGGTGTGGTGGCAGACATCTGTAGTCCCAGCTACTCGGGAGGATGAGACAGGAGAATCTCTTGAACCCGGGAGGCAGAGGTTGCAGTGAGCCGAGCTCGCACCACTACACCCCAGCCCGGGTGACAGAGCGAGAATTTGTCCCAAAAAAAAGAACTGTTCCCACACATCACTTATGAAGCTTTTGTAGGACATTGACTATGTCTTAGTACCTCTGAGAACCCTTGCATAGAGCCCAACATAGATATCCCCACCAAAAACAAAAATGTAGTAAGAGGCAGTAATGACTGCAGAAGCGACAAAAGAGAGACCAGCAAGACCTTGCTGACGATGGAGGCCCGGAGCGCCATGACATTAAGGGGTGTCAATCCCAGGTACCCCACATTCCCACCTCAGCAACATTCTGAGTGATCATATCCCAGGCCGTGGCTGCTTATGTGTAGTCCCGTGCTTCCTGAGAAGCAGCCTTTGTCACATACACCTGGTACGTTTGTTTATCACGGTTATAAATCATTGACTTGTGGCTGCCTTGTTTTTAGTCACATGTCACTTTGGGCTTCCAGGGCATCGTGAGAGCAATTCGAGATTACCAGGGCCCCCTGAAGGAGCACGAAGTCACAATCTTTGTCCGAAGAGGTGGCCCCAACTATCAGGAGGGCTTACGGGTGATGGGAGAAGTCGGTAAGATGAGGACCTTTTCTCTCCCCCTCACCATGAGTGTGGGTGGCCTTCCTCTTTGGGATTCCTGATTCCTGAGCATCAGTCTTGGGCTATTTTGCTCTCTACTCCGCTTCCTGGGTGTGCAGTGTGTTTAGGACACAGAGTGCTGTCCTAAACTTTGCAGTGGTCAGGAAAGCATTTTCATTGAGCTCTCCACTTAACAGATATTTATTAAAGATCACTCGCTCTGTGCTGGGCTTTGTGCTGGCGACGAGGGTTACAGCCACAAATGGACAGACAGCAAGCCTTGATGGAACGGAGGACACAAACTGCTATGTCGGGGTGCCGAGTGCCAGGAAGGAAAACAAAGCAGGGAAAGGGAGAATGCGTGTGGGAGGGGCCGGGGGGCAGCCTTCAACAGGGAGATCAGAAAATGCTTGATCAAACTTGATCAAGGCTGAGCACAGGTGGCTCATGTACTTTGGGAGGCCGAAGCAGGAGGATCCCTTGAGCTCAGGAGTTCAAGACCTGGGCAACATGGCGAGACCCCGCCTCTACAAAAAAAAAAAACAACAAAAATTAGCTGGTCATGGTGGTACACACCTGTAGTCCCAGCTACTTGGGAGGCTGAGGTGGGAGGATCACCTGAACCTGGGAGGTTGAGGCTGCAGTGAGCCATGATCATGCCACTGCACTCCAGCCTGGGTGACAGAGTGAGACCCTGTATCAAAAAAAAAAAGAAGAAAGAAAAGAAAACTGACATTTGAGCAAAGACCTGGAATGAGGGAGCAGCACCATGGTGACTCTTGGAGAGGGAAGGGCAAATTCCAATGCCCTGCAGTGGTAAGGGGCTGGGACTGAGAGAGTGGCAGCAAGACACTACAGGTCACAGGAGGACTTGGCCATCACTGTGAGATAGCAGGCACAAGAGGTGTTTAAGCAGAGGAACCACATATTTATTATTATTTTTTTTGAGACAGTGCCTTGCTTTGTCACCCAGACTGGAGTGCAGTGGTACCATCATAGCTCATTGCAGCCTCCACCTTGTGGGCTCAAGTGATCCTCCCTCCTCAGCCTCCCAAGTATTGGGGACCACGGGTGCACACCACCACACCTGGCTAATTAAAAAAAAAATTTGTTGTGAGATAGTGTCTCACTGTGTTGCCCAAGCTGATCTCAAACTCCTGGCCTCAAGTGATCCTCTTGCCTTTGCCTCCCAAAGTGCTAGGATTATAGACGTGAGCCACTACAACCAGCCAAGTGACACAATTTGACTTAGGTTTGAATTGAATAGGGTTAATTTTTTTTCTTTTTTTTCTTTTTTTTTATTTTGAGATGGAGTCTCGCTCCGTCACCCAGGCTGGAGTGCAGTGGCGCGATCTCGGCTCACTGCAAGCTCCGCCTCCCGGGTCCACGCCATTCTCTTGCCTCAGCCTCCCGAGTAGCTGGGACTCCAGGCATCCGCCACCACGCCCATCTAATTTTTGTTTGTATTTTTAGTAGAGACGGGGTTTCACCGTGTTAGCCAGGATGGTCTCAATCTCTTGACCTCGTGATCTGCCTGCCTCGGCCTTCCAAAGTGCTGAGATTATAGGCAATTTTTTTTTTTTTTTTTTTTTTTTTTTTTGGAGACAGGGTCTCACTCTGTCACCCAGGCTGGAGTGCAGTGGTGTGATCACAGTTCACTGCAACCTCTGCCTCCCAGACTCAAGGGATCCTCCCACCTCAACCTCCTGAGTAGCTGGGACTACAGATACACGCCACAATAAATACACAATTTTTGTATAAAAAATTAGCACACGCCTGGCTAATTTTTTTGTAGATGACCTTTTGCCATGTTGCCCAGGCTGGTCTTGAACTCTTGGACTCAAGCGATCCACCTGCCTAGGCCTCCCAAAGTGTTGGGATTACAGGTGTGAGCCTTTTGTTTTCTTTTTAATAGAGCTGGTTCAAAGCTGAGGATCTGCTATGTGCAGTGGGGCAGGCCTGGGGACGGCACAGTGAAGTTACCAGATCATGCTTTTAAAATTAGAACATTCCACAAGTAAACAGTAGGAGAAGATGCTAGGGGTCTGTCTGTACAAGGGGGAGAGGAGCGTGGCATGCGAGAGTGACCATCAAGGTCAGAGGGGCCCTTTCTCAGGAGGTAGCGCTTGAGTTGAGCTGGGAGACCAGAGAGCAGCCAGGTGAAGCTCCATGGAGAGCTCCATGCAGAGGGAGGAGCAGGGCCAGAGCCCTGGGGGAATGGGCTCAGAGTGTTTAGGAACAGAGACCAAGCACTGGTGGATGCATGCGATGAGGGCTAAAGAAAGCTGGAGAGCTGGGGTCCAGACTGCGAACAGGAGGAATATGGGCTCTGATAATTTGGTTACTTGAATCTTGCAGGAAATATGTTTCTTGTGTGGGTTTTTTTTGGAGACAAGAGTCTTACTCTGTCGCCCAGGCTGGAGTGCAGTGGCGCAATCTCAGCTTACTTTGCAACCTCTGCCTCCCGGTTGCAAGGGATCCTCCTGCCTGAGCCTCCGAGTAGCTGAGATTACAGGTGCATGCCACCACGCCTGGCTAATTTTTTGTGTTTTTAGTAGAGACAGGGTTTCACCACGTTGGCCAGGCTGGTCTCAAACTCCTGACCTCAAGTGATCTGCCCGCCTCGGCCTCCCAAAGTGCTGGGATTACAGGTGTGAGCCACTGCACCTGGCCTGTTTCTTGTTCTTGTTATCAGCAAGTGGCCTTTAGAAAGATTTGTCTGGTGGTGAAATTATGACAGCTGATTTGTCCTGGATATTGGTCTTGCACTGAATGCGCCAAACACTGATCATGGCTATAAAAGGCCCTTTGCAGGGTCACATGGACTTGGGCGCTTATCTGCAGACTTGAATTATGGATTTTTTTTTTCTTCCCTTACAGGGAAGACCACTGGGATCCCCATCCACGTCTTTGGCACGGAGACTCACATGACGGCCATTGTGGGCATGGCCCTGGGCCACCGGCCCATCCCCAACCAGCCACCCACAGCAGCCCACACTGCAAACTTCCTCCTCAACGCCAGCGGGAGCACATCGGTAGGTGCCAGCCTCCCCATACCTTACAGGAAGGAACCATTTCATCTTTTCCACTAGGATACAGTCCTCTTCCTCTGTTCCCTGGGGGCATAGAGGAAATACAGCGGGAGTTAGTGCATGGTTGGTTTCTGGATCTCTGCCAATTTTTTTCCTGTCCTGATTAAAGTAGTATAATGGAAGGACCAAGGATTTTAAAATTGGATCCAAGTTCAAATTGTGGCCAGGCGTGGTGGCTCACGCCTGTAATCCCAGCACTTTGGGAGGCCGAGGCTGGCGGATCACCTGAGGTCAGGAGTTCGAGACCAGCCTGGCCAACATGGTGAAACTGTGTCTCTACTAAAAATACAAAAATTAGCCGGACGTGGTGGTGCATGTCTGTAATCCCAGCTACTCGGGAGGCTCAGGCATGAGAATCACTTGAACCCGGGAGGCGGAGGTTGCAGTGAGCTGTGATGGCACCATTGCACTCCACCTCTGAGCAACAGAGTGAGAATTCGTCTCAAAAAAAAAGAAAAGAAAAACTTAAAAATTGTTACTCTTACTTTTTGCTGAGAGAGCAACCTTAGCCAGTATCTTGTCCACCCAGGGCCTCAGTTTGCTCATCTGTAACATGGGATAATATTAATTCGTATCTTAGAGGATTGTTAGTACTTTTAGAAGCAGCTTATAAAGAGCATTGCTGTGCATAATTTTTATTACCAGTTTTCTTTGGGGCCTTTAAGGACCAGTGGCTTTTTTCCCAGCTGTGGCTCTTACCTCTTACACTCTCTCCTTCTCTCACCCCAGACACCAGCCCCCAGCAGGACAGCATCTTTTTCTGAGTCCAGGGCCGATGAGGTGGCGCCTGCAAAGAAGGCCAAGCCTGCCATGCCACAAGGTAACTCCCTGAGGCTTCAGGCATGTTGCAGGGAGTGGCCTTTTGGTACCCTCTGTATCTCTCTCCCCTTTCCCTTTCCCCCCGGGCTGGCAGAGGCGGATGAAAAGTGGTTTGGGTTTTGCAATGGGAGTGCACCTGGGACACGAGGATGGTATGACTTGAGCCTTCCCTGTGGGCGCTCTGAGGCAGAGGACCCACGCCATGCCTGGTCGCCTCAATTCCCCCTATTCTCTTCTACCCCGTTCTTCTTATGGGGGTGTGAACTGGGCAGGGAGGCTGTGGAGGAGATAGGGTTACAGAAATTCCAGGCAGTGGAAAGTTCTCTGAGACTCTTCTCCTGAGTGGAGGGCAAACACCGGGACCCCAGGACGGCAGAGCCAGCTCATACAACAGCAGTTCCCAGGCCACCCCAACCATCTTGGGGCCCTAACAGACATTCCCTCCTCTGAATCCCCAGCAAGAAAAGCCCCCACCTGTCAGCCCATCTGTATTTCAACTAATTTTTCTCTCCATGTAGATGTGATTCCTGCCGGCCAGCCCTTGCAGCCAGCTCTACATAAGTGGTGTTAGTTACCCCTGGGCTGGTATACCTGTGCAGCCTCTTCCTGGGACACACTTTGCTATGGCATTTTGGGAAATAGTGACACTGTCCCAAATCAGCATCCTTGTCCACAGCACGGGTCAACCCCATGCTGGCCAAGCAACTCATAGTGTTTCATGGAGACAAAAAGGGATTGGCATTAAGAGGGTGGGACTGCGCCAGCTAGAGAGCCCAGAGTTCAAGTCATCCAGCTGTCCCTGCGGAGGGCCTGGGGGAGGCGCTGGTGTTGAGCACACCTGCCCAGCCTTTGTCCTCCTCCTGCCCCCTCTCTGCCCGTTTGGTCTTTGCTCTTTCTTGCTTCCATTCTGCTTATCGGTGCTTTCACCTCTTCTGCTGGCCTTACTCCGTTGTCCATTGCAGAACAGGAGAGGGATGGTGAGGGCTTTAGCCCCGAAAGGCTTGTCCATGGGACCCTTCCCTGTTCCCACCCTCTCCCTCCAAAGCCTCCAGCCATCAGTGGGTCACTCAGTTGCCTTGGTCATTTTCTTTGACAGATTCAGTCCCAAGTCCAAGATCCCTGCAAGGTAGGATGCCCCCACCCTGCCCCTACTCTGCGTGTGGCTTTGTTAGCAGGTGACAGTTTTACTATGTGCTCTGTTTCCCCCTCCCCTGGTGGGTTGCAGTGTCGTCTGGTCTATTTTCTGTCCCTGCCTTGATGTGGCCTGACCCCAAGTCCTAAGTCTTCGCTCTTCCTCCCCTCCTATCCCTGCTCAGTACGCGCCCCACTCAGCGCTCTCCTCACTGTGTGGCTGTTTCTGGCTCCAAGCTTGGGAAGGGGTAGAGATTTTGGAAGGAGCAAGAGCCAGACCCACAGCCCTGGAGAGTGTAGTGGTGTCAAGGAGAGAGTGTTGCCTGGGAAGGAGGGAGCCATCCAGCTGAATGGGGAGTGGCAGAGAGTCGTGGGCGTCTGTCACTGCTGGGGTGCAGAAGGAGAGCCACAAGTCATCCCTGCTTCTCATTTACATCTCCTGATGTCATTTTCCCACCTTTCCTGCCTCGGCTTCACCACTGCCAGCTTCATCCTCAAGCTCCAGGGACCAGTTTATCTTTTTCTGGGGTTGTGGTGGAGGAACAAGAGAGGTGAAGAAGGAGGTAGATGGAAGCGCAGAAGGGTGTGCAGCGGATCTAGAGACTGGGTAATTGGAAGGGGTATGAGCTTTGTCTGGCATATGAGGTCACATTTTACAGTGGACACTCCTACGCATGCGCATTCACCCAATAGCCTAGCTGAGTAGATTAATTGGTTCATAGCATCAGAGCTTCCATTTAACTTTGACATTCACAGCCGTGGAGGCGGGGAAGTCTTTGTTGTCCCCTTGCTAAGGGGAGGGGAAGGAGTAATTGGCAGGGTTGATAACCAGCTGGAAAGGCCTGGAATGCAGCACTCTGGCCACCTGGCTTTAATCCTGATGTTTTTGCCTCTGGAAAAAGTTAAGAGCAGAGTGAGCCCAGTGTGGAAAGAACAGGGACCAGCCCTGGTTCTCCAGGAGCTCTCTGTGCTCTGAAGGGGAGGAGGGTTATGAGGAGGGGGGTTATCCTTGTTACTTTCTGGAGTGAGAGAAATAAAAGGAGGGTGTGTCAAGGAGGGAGAACAGATTATGGCTGAGCGAGCCCTCCCCTCAGCCAGGCCAGAGGAGGCCTGGTGTAGGGGGCATAGCCCCTGGCACAGAGGTTCTCTCTGGGGCCTTTCTGCTGCCGGTGGGCTGAGGATACACCCTTCAGCTTTGGTTTCTCTGTGCTTGAGGAAGGGCCACTTTACCTCCACCCTTTCCTGCTGGAGATGCTGGTAGGTTTGTAGATTCCAGGCTTTGTCTTGATTTCTGTAGCTGGCAGGGTAGATAGATCAGAGGCATGTGCACGTGTGTCACCTGTCGGGGGTGACATGATGCAGGCTTCCCCTGAGGATGGCGGGTCATGAACTCACACTTATATTCTCCCTCCTCACTTTCACAGTTGAGCTGCATTTTAAGTGCTTTGTAATCCTGGCTCTGATGCTGGATGACCTCGGACCTCAGTCATTTGGCATCTCTGGGCTTTAGTTTCCTAGGACTGGGAAGTGGGAGAATTGGATTAGGTGGCTTCCCTTGTTCTGTGATCTCATGTCTCAGCAGAACCGAAGGGGGTCTAGGTGACAGTAAATCCCAGGTATTTGCAACATCAGGAAGCTTCTGCCATGAGAAACTTAAGGCTGTGATGGAAGAGGCAGGCCTGTACAGGGATTTAATGAGACCATGAACTTGGTTAGCCAAGCCTGCTCTAGTACAGTAGGTTAATTAATACCAGATGCCACTGGGCTAGATGCATCATTCTCCCTAGGGGAGCTCAGAACCTCCCTGAGGGCTGCTTTCCTCCTCTTGGACTTGCAGGGACCCAGAGGGGAAGGTCAACTGCCTGAAGCGTGGTAAAAGTCCTTTCCCTTTAGACTAAGGACTGCACTTTTTTTTTTTTTTAATATACTTGCTGCATTAAAATTTTCTTTTTAAAATTTTTGTGGGTACATAGTAGGGGTGCATGAGATATTTTGGTACAGGCATGCAATGCGTAATAATCGCATCATGGAAGGTTTTTTTTGTTTTTTTGAGGTGGGGTCTCACTATGCTGCGGTGGCTGGTTTTGAATTCCTGGGCTCAAGTGATCCTCCCACCTCAGTCTCCTAAGTAGCTAGGACTCAAGCATGCACCACTATGCCCACCTAGAGAACTGCACTTCTACCAGCTCCTTTTGTTCCCTTACCCTTTTTTTTTTTTTTTTTTTTGAGACAGGGTCTCACTCTGTGGCCCAAGCCGGAGTGCAGTGGTGCGATCTTGGCTCGCCGCAGCCTCCGCCTCCTTGGTTCAAGCGATTGTGTGTTGGTTTCTCAAGAAGCTGGGATTACAGGCGCATGCCACCACGCTAATTTTTTTTTTTTTTTTTTGAGATGGATTCCCGCTCTGTCACCCGGGCTGGAGTGCAGTGGCACGATCTCGGCTCACTGCAACCTCTGCCTCCTAGGTTCAAGCGATTCTCCCTGCCTCAGCCTCCCGAGTAGCTGGGATTACAGGCGCCTGCCACCATACCCAGCTAATTTTTGTATTTTTATTAGAGACAGCGTTTCACGGTGTTGGCCAGGCTGGTCTTGAACTCTTGAGCTCAAGTGATCCACCGGTCTCAGCCTCCCAAAGTGCTGGGATTACAGGCGTGAGCCACCACACCTGACCTGCGCCTTACCTCTTAAGTGCCCACTGGAGGGTCTGTCCAAGAGCACTGTCCTGAGCAGGAAAGAGCCACCTGGTAGAAGGGAGAAGGACAGGAAAAACAGGAGAGCAGGTTGAGGGCACTGGCCCTGTGTAACTAGCTTGCTGCTCCTGCCTTGTGCAGAGCCCTGGCCGGAACCGCAGTTAGCGATAAGGCTGCTGTGTCCTCAGCCCCGGCTGCACAAACCTCTTCATTGGACCTACACTGACCTAGAATTCATGCTGATTCAAACCCTGACTGGAGCTGGTTTTATGTCCAGATTTACAGGGTAATAAGCATTGTTGGGACATAAGTCCTGAGCCCACCAAAATTGGGAGAGCTAAACATTTTTTTCCAATGACTTTAAAAATAATTTGTCAAGACCTCATTTGCATATAACCTGATGACACACCTTGCCTGGGAAATGAAGCAGGTCCTATAGGAATTATCCTGGGCATCTTTGACTGTGGGGCCCTTCTTTCTCTGTTCTTTGCAGAGCTACTTACCAGCTAGCAGGCCCTCTTAGCTTGATTTGCTCTTTCTGCCACCTTCTTCCAGAAAAATCGAGGCACCTCCTCCCCAAGTTCTCAGAATTCTGTCCTCTTGACATTCCTTTATGGTTGTGATGAGGCATCACCCTGTGGACATGGGGCGTGGAGGGGTCTGGCAGGCAGCCCTGGCCCCTGCAGGTCTCCCGGGGGTATGTGTTCTGGGTGCACTCTCTGTGTCTTTGCCCACCAGGAAAGAGCACCACCCTCTTCAGCCGCCACACCAAGGCCATTGTGTGGGGCATGCAGACCCGGGCCGTGCAAGGCATGCTGGACTTTGACTATGTCTGCTCCCGAGACGAGCCTTCAGTGGCTGCCATGGTCTACCCTTTCACGTGAGTTACCCCATGGCGGGAAATATCTCCTTCCTCTGCTAAGACAAAGCTTGGGGCTGGGCACAGTGGCTCATGCCTGTAATCCTAGCACTTTGGGAGGTCGAGGTGGGAGAATTGCTTGAGCCCTGGAGTTTGAGACCAGCCCTGGGCAACATAGGGAGACCCCCATCTCTACAGATAATTTAAAAATTAGCTGGGTGTGGTGGTGTGCACCTGTAGTCCCAGCTACTTGGGAGGGTGAGGCAGGAGGATTGCCTGGGCCTTGGAGGTTGAGGCTGCAGTGAACTCTAATTATGCCACTGCACTCCAGCCTGGGTGACAGAGCAAGACCCTGTCTCAAAAGAAAAAAAAAAGGCAGGCTTGGGGAGTCAGCGAGCTCATTCCCTTTGCTGGGGAAGGCTTTGCCCATCCTAGAGACAGAGGCAGTCAGTATTCCTGGGGGATCTTTGTCCTTTAGATGAAAATTCTTTGGGGGCACAGACCATGCCTTTTCTACCTTCTAGGTGAAATTCCTCCCCTCAGCTTCCCCTTCCCCAGTCCTGACAGGTTGAGGATGTCCTAATTCTTTTACTTTCTCACAGTGGGGACCACAAGCAGAAGTTTTACTGGGGGCACAAGGAGATCCTGATCCCTGTCTTCAAGAACATGGCTGATGCCATGAGGAAGCACCCAGAGGTAGATGTGCTCATCAACTTTGCCTCTCTCCGCTCTGCCTATGACAGCACCATGGAGACCATGAACTATGCCCAGGTAGATCACTGGGCTCTGGAGGGTGCGGGGTGGGGACCATGAACTATGCCCAGGTAGATCACTGGGCTCTGGAGGGTGCGGGGTGGGGACCATGAACTATGCCCAGGTAGATCACTGGGTGGGCTCTAGGGGGTGAGGGGTGGGGACCATGAACTACGCACAGGTAGATCACTGGGCTCTAGGGGGCAGAGGGTGGGGAAGCAGGAACGGCTCCTGGTTGATGTCCTGTCACTGCTGCCTGGGACAAAGGGCTGGGGATCTGGGAGTAGCCAGTGGTTTGGGTGGAAATGGTTGGAGACACGTGATCTTCAGAAGTCAGGATAGTGACTTAGGGCAGGTCAGTCTGGGCAGAGGCTGCTTATCTGGGCTTACAAAGAGGCTGCTCAGGCCTGGGACAGTGACTTATGCCTGTAATCCTAGGACATTGGAAGGCAGAGGCAGGAAGATTACTTGAAGCCAAGAGTTCAAGACCAGCCTAAGCAATAAAGCAAGACCCATTCTCTACAAAAAGTTTAAAAATTAGTCAAGCCAGGCATGGTGACTCACACCTGTAGTCCCAGCTACTCAGGAAGCTGAGGCAGGAGGATCGATTGATCACCCAGGAGTTCAAGGCTGCAGTTAGCTATGATCATTCCATGGCACTCCAGCCTGGGTGGCAGAGCAAGACCCCGTCTTTAAAAAATTAAATAAAGTAAAATAAAATATACGCTGGGCATGGTGGCTTATGCCTGTTATTCCAGCACTTTGGGAGGTTAAGGCAAGAAGATGGCTTGAGCCCAGGAGTTTGAGACCAACAAAGCAAGACCCTGTCCCTACAAAAAAATTAAAAAATTAGCTGGACATAGTGGCATGTGCTGGCTGAGGTAGGATGATCACTTGAGCCTGGGAGGTCAAGGCTACAGTGAGTTGTGATCACACCACTGCACTTTAGCCTAGGCAACAGAGTGAGACTCTTTCTAAATAAATAAATAAATAGATAAATAAATGTTAAATAAATTTTAAATAAATAAATGAGGTGGCTCAGGCTCCACCCCACCCCCACTATATCCTCTCTGTGCTTTCCATAACTAGCTTGAAAACTGGGATTGGCTGGATGCCATGGCTTGTGTTTGTTGGGAGGTAGAGGTGGGGGGATTGTTTGAGGCTAGGGGTTCAAGACCAACTTGAACAACACAGCAAGACCTTATCTGTACTTAAAAAAGGATTAGCCAGGCATGGTGGCACTCACTAGTCCCAGCTAGTAGGGAGGCTAAGGTAGGAGGCTCGCTTGAGCTCAGGAGGTTGAGGCTGCAGTGTGCTGTGATCATGCCCTTGCACTCCAGCCTGGGCAGCAGAGTAAGACCCAGATCCTGTCTCAAAAACAAACAAAAAAACAAACAAATCATGATTAAAGCACTTTATCGTATGTATGTATGTATGTATGTATGTATGTATGTATTTATTTATTGAGACAGGGCCTCTGTCATACAGCCTCCGCTTCCCAGGCTCAAGTGATTCTTGTGCCTCAGCCTCCTGAGTAGCTGGGATTACAGGCACATGCCACCACACCTGGCTTTTTTTGTTGTTGTTTTTTTTTTTGTAGAGATGGGGTTTCACCATGTTGGCCAGACTGGTCTCGAACTCCTGGCCTCAAGTGATCCACTCACCTTGGCCTCCCAAAGTGCTGGGATTACAGAAGTGAGCCACTGCACCCGGCCTATTTTAATTAAATTTTTTTTTTAATCGGTCAGCTTCCTAAGCCAGAGGAGGCTTAGAGAGACTCCAACATTTCATGATAAAAATATTACATATTTATTATAGAACAGTTTCAAAATACTGATAAATATTGTTTTGTTGAAAATAAATACTTGAGGTCCCATTTCAGAAAAACATGACTGCTGCTATGAGAGTATGTCCTTATCTACCCCCTTTTCTAGATTTGAACAAAGGGAATAATACTGTATGCCACTCATATAATCTGCTTTCTTCAGTTGCTCTTCCCACATCAGTAAGCACTTACTGGCAGCATCACTTTTGCTTTTGCAAATCTTGTGATGGGCAATCTCAGATTAACATTTGCCTATAACCTTAATTATTCCCTAAGCATAAATTTCTAGAAGTTGAACTACTACATCAGAAGGTGCAGGTTTGAGGCTGGGTGTGGTGGCTCACACCTGGAATCCCAGGACTGTGGGAGGCCAAGGTGGGTAGACCATTTGAGGTCAGGAGTTCTAGACCAGCCTGGCACCACCTCTACTAAAAATAAAAAAAATAGCCAGGTATGGTGGTGGGCACCTATAGTGCCAGCTACTTGGGAGGCTGAGGCAGGAGAATCACTTGAATCCGGGAGGTGAAAGTTGCAATGAGCCAAGGTTGTGCTATTGTACTCCAGCCTGAGCGACGAGACTCCATCTCAAAAAAAATAAAATTAGGATATTGATTATTTTGTTGAAAATTATCATCTGATCCCAGACTGGCTTATTTCAGTTTATGACTGGAGAACATAAAATTGTCTTGATATCTAAAAGAAGTGAAAAAATACATTTGCTGAAAATGAGCTACTTCTTTTTTTTTTTTTTTGAAATGGAGCCTCTCTCCATCACCCAAGCTAGAGTGAGTACAGTGGCATGATCTCAGTTCACTGCAACCTCCACCTCCCGGGTTCAAGCAATTCTCCTGTCTCAGCCTCCCGAGTAGCTGGGACTACAGGCGCCTGCCACCACGCCCAGCTAATTTTTGTATTTTCAATAGAGATGGGGTTTTACCTTTTTGGTCAGGCTGGTCTCGAACTCCAGGCATCAGGTGATCCAACCGCCTTGGCCTCCCAAAGTGCTGGGATTACAGGCATGAGCCACCACGTCCGGCTGCTACTTCTTTAGTCTAGGGCAGAGGTTGGCAAACTATGGTCCAAGGCAAAACCTAGCAAATCACCTAGTTTTAGGGCTGTTTTTTGTTTGTTTGTTTGTTTTTGTTTTTTGTTTTTTGAGACAGAGTTTTGCTCTTGTTGCCCAGGCTGTAGTGCAGTGGTGCGATCTCGGCTCACCGCAGCCTCCGCCTCCCAGGTTCAAGTGATTCTCCTGCCTCAGCCTCCCAAGTAGCTGGGATTACAGGCATGCACCACTATGCCTGGCTAATTTTGTATTTTTAGGAGAGATGGGTTTTCTCCATGTTGGTCAGGCTGGTCTCAAACTCCCAACCTCAAATGATCTGCCCACCTTGGCCTCGCAGATTGCTGGGATTACAGACGTGAGCCACCGCGCACAGCCAGGGGTTTTTGTTTGGTTTTAAAGAGACAGACATACTGCTCTGTAGCCCAGGCTGGAGTGCAGTGATGCAATCGTGCAACTCACTGCAGCCTCAACCTCCTGGGTTCAATTGATCCTCCTGCCGGGTCTCCCTGTGTTGCCCAGGCTGGCCTTGAACTCTTGGGCTCAAGGGATCCACCTGCCTTAGAACTCCCAAAGTGCTGGGATTACAGGCATTAGCCACTCTACCTGGCCCCTACCATACTATTTTGACCCTTTATAAAGGTTTGCTGGCCCTGGTTTAGAGCCAAAGAGAAGTGATTCCTGGATCTGTCCCATGCCCCTCCCACCCCGTCTCTGGGCTGAGTGTAGAAGCAACTCATTTCGCTTAAACACTGACCCTGTCCTGTGGGGATGGTGACAAGACTCGGAGGGTACCATGGAGAAAAGCCTTAGATAGCTGCTTTATGAGCAGGCACAGGAACAGGTAGACAACAGGAGGATGTGAGCTTTTGGGTGAGAGTGAACATAGCTGCTATAACTGTAGCAGGGCTTCTGAAATACCCGCCTCTTTTGGGTGGATCACTGCGGCGTTAGCTAGTGGAGATCAGTTTCGGCTATCCACCACTTGTGTTTTCAGGAGATGGTTAGAGTGATTAGGAGCAGAGTCCTGTGGGAAGAATGAGATGCATATTGGTTTTGTTGTTTCGTTTTGTTTTGTTTTTGTTTTTGAGATGGAGTCTTGCTCTGTCACCCAGGTTGGAGTGCAGTGGCGCCATCTCAGCTCACTGTAACCTCCACCTCCCGGGCTCAAGCAATTCTGCCTCAGCCTCCCTAGTAGCTGGGATTACAGGCATGCACCACCATGCCCAGCTAATTTTTGTATTTTTAGTAGAGACAGGGTTTCGCCATGTTGGCCAGGCTGGTCTCGAACTCCTGACCTTAGAAGATCCACCCTCCTCGGCCTCCCAAAGTGCTGGGATTACAAGCATGAGCCACTGTGCCCGGCTGATGTGCATATTGTTAACATTACTTTGTTCTTGGACCCTGGAAGGGGACATGCAGAATGGGAGGTGGGCCCTTAAACGGTGCTGTCTTGTTGCCCTTTCTGAGGCAGAAAGTTAACGGGAAGGGACTCTTGTCATCCTCTAGATCCGGACCATTGCCATCATAGCTGAAGGCATCCCTGAGGCCCTCACGAGAAAGCTGATCAAGAAGGCGGACCAGAAGGGAGTGACCATCATCGGACCTGCCACTGTGAGCTTCCCCTCTGGAAAGCCTTTTACGTTCGATGCTATCTTATGAAGTTCATTGCCCTTAGGAAGTTTACTTTTTGACTCCTCTATCTCCCTCCTAGGTTGAGAAGATTCAGGAAGTATGTGTTGAAAATCAGTCTGTCCATTTTTAGCTTTTTTTTGAGACAGAGTCTCACTGCAGTGCGTAGGCTGGAGTGCAATGGCGCGATTTTGGCTCACTGCAACCTCTGCTTCTGGGTTCAAGTGATTCTCCTGTCTCAGCCTCCGAAGTAGCTGGGATTACAGGCACCCGCCACCATGTCCAGCTAATTTTTGTATTTTCAGTCGAGACGAGGTTTCACCATGTTGGTCAGGCTGGTCTCGAACTCCTGACGTTGGGTGATCCACCCACCTCGGCCTCCCAAAGTGCTGGGATTACAGGCATGAGCCACCGTGCCCAGCCCATTTTTAGTTTTTGTTGTTGTTGTTGTTTTTGAGACGGAGTCTTGCTCTGTTGCCCAGGCTAGAGTGCAGTGGCGCGATCTTGGCTCACTGCAACCTCTGCCTCCTGGGCAGAGTTATTTTTTTAAAGGGCTCTCTCCCTAGTGCATATCACCTTTATGGTTTCAAGGAGCTAATGAGTAATTGTTTTTAGTATTTGTCTACCTTCATAAAACCATAGCATAGTCTTTGCTAAACCAAAGAATAAGCTGCCTGGTGGCCAAAAGTCTTCGTATAAGAAGAAATTATTCTTTTTGGGGGGCGGGGGCGGGGACAGAGTTTCACTCTGTTGCCCATGCTAGAGTGCAGTGGTGCGATCTTGGCTCACTGCAATTTCCACCTTCTGGGTTCAAGCAATTCCCCTACCTCAGTCTCCCGAGTAGCTGGGACTACAGGCGCCTGCCACCATGCCCGGCTAATTTTTGTATTTGTAGTGGAAGCGGGGTTTCACCATGTTGGCCAGGCTGGTCTCGAAGTCCTGACCTCAAGTGATCCACCCCACCCACCTCTGCCTCCCAAAGTCCTGGAGTTACAGGCATGAGCCACCGTGTTTGGCCTTTTTTTTTTTTTTTTTTTTTTTGCTTTGAGACAGAGTCTTGCCCTGTTACCTAGGCTGGAGTGCAGTGGCACGATCTTGGCTCACTGCAGCCTCTGCCTCCTTGGTTCAAGCAATTCTCCTGCCTCAGCCTCCCGAGGAGCTGGGACTATAGGTGTGAACCACCACGCCTGGCTAATTTTTGTATTTTTAGTAGAGACAGGGTTTCACCATGTTAGCCAGGCTGGTCTCAAACTCCCAAACTCAGGTAATCTGCCCCCTACAGCCTCCGAAAGTGTTGGGATTACAGGCATGAGCCACCATGCCTGGCTGAAATTATTCTTTGAATTATTTTTTGTTTGTTTTTTTAAGAAGCAGGGTCTCGCTGTGTTGCTGGAGTGCAGTAGCTTTTCACAGGTGCAGTTATAACACACTTCAGCAGCCCCGAACTCCTAAGCTCGAGCAATCTCCCTGCGTCAGCCTTCTGAGTAGGATTACATAAGTGTTCCTCCACACCTGGCTTATTTTTACTTCTTACTGTATTAAAAAATGGAAGCTAGTATTTATTTCCAAAGAGCTGAGATTACAGACCTGAGCCACTGTGCCGGGCCAAGTATACGTATCTGAACCTGAATTAGTGAGCCATGTTTTACAAATAAGGCTCTCTTTTGTTCTGTATAATGTCTCTTGAGAGAGAGAGGAGACTTTCCTAAGCAGGAAACCCAATGGGCAAGTGTGATTTCTCTTGGTCATTCTCCCCCCGGCCTGGCCAGAGGGGGCTGGGCAGTAATGCAGGGGCTTTGTGATTCTTTGTGGTGAATCTGGAAGTCACCTTCCTCCCTGATTACGGTTTCTGCCCCCACAGGTTGGAGGCATCAAGCCTGGGTGCTTTAAGATTGGGAACACGGGTGGGATGCTGGACAACATCCTGGCCTCCAAACTATACCGCCCAGGCAGTGTGGCCTATGTCTCACGTTCCGGAGGCATGTCCAACGAGCTCAACAATATCATCTCTCGGACCACGGATGGTGTCTATGAGGGCGTGGCCATTGGTGGGGACAGGTAATCAGCTGGGAAGCCAAGGAGGGGCTTCCTGCATTGAGAGCAGTGGGCTAGGAGACAATGCTGTGTCCTGCAGGCTGCTTGCTGCCCTTGAGTTCCAGGCCCGCAGGAATGCTGCTGAAGTCTAAACAATGGGGCATCACTGCTCTTGTCTCAGGACTGACAGCATGAAATCGGAAAACACGGAACAGGGCAACAATGTGCAGGAGAGGCAACTGGGCTTTGGGGATAATTCGGTTTGTTGTGATTGGCTATAGGGAGGCAGCAGAGGGCAGTGGTTAGGCGGGCCAGTTCTGAAATTGGACTAAAGAGGTTCAAATCCCATTTTCCCTCTTTAGTAGGGGGTGGGTGGCAGGGGCCATCCTGGGCCGGTTACTTAACCTCCCTAGATCTCCATCATTTTTACACATCAAATGGGTAAATAATACCCCCACCTCATGGGGCCACTGGAGGAATAAATGAGGTGTAATACATATAAGTGTCTGAGCCAGGGCCTGCCCTCAGCAGGTGCTCAGTGAGTTTTTATTGTAGTTAATAACAGTATCTTCATTATTTTTGGTAGCAGGAACACTGATCAGTAGGTCATGAATACAGTATTGTATCTTAGAGTAACGTCTGGCACTTAGTTCATAATAAATGTTAGCCATTATTGTTTATTATTCCTACTATTACTACTGCTGTCGGGCTTAGAAACCAAAAGCTGTTGAGATAGAGTCACCTTGTTCGTCTCCCTGGCTCTACCACATGATTTCCGATAGGATGCCTGGGTGAGGAAGAACTCTCACCAAGGTCTTTAGGGGTGTGGCCTGGGAATCCCCAGTCCTTGGGTACTACCTGACCAAAGGCTCGGGGAGTAAGTCTAGGAAATGCTGCTCATTTAGATTGTCTTCTTAGATTTATAATGATCATATCAAAAGACATGAAGAGGCCAAGAACAGTGGATTATGCCTATAATCCCAGCACTTTGGGAGGCTGAGGGAGGAGGATTGTTTCAGCCCAGAAATTCGAGACTAGCTGAGGCAACACAGTTTCGAATTTGGTAGAGACCCCCATCTCTACCAAAAAAAATTAGCCGGATGTGGTGGCATGTGCCAGTAGTGCCAGCTACTTTGGAGGCTGAGGCAGGAGGATTGCTTGAACCCAGGAGGCGGAGGTTGCAGTGCACCAACATCGCACCACTATACTCAAGCCTGGGTGAAAGAGCAAGACTTCATCTCAAAAAGAAAGAAGATATGTGTGTGTTCTTAGGTGTTTTTTTTTTGTTTTTTTTTTTTGAGACGATCAAAAAATTCAAGCGATCCTCCCGCCTCAGCCTCCTGAGTAGCTAGGACTGTACAGGCGCCCACCACCACACCTGGCTGATTTTTGTATTTTTAGTAGAGACGGGGTTTCACCATGTTGGCCAGGCTGGTCTGGCACTCCTGACCTCAGGTGATCCACCCTCCTGGGCCTCCCAAAGTGCTGGGATTACAGGCGTGAGCCACTGCGCCTGGCCGGAATTTGTGGATATATTTTAAAACAACTGCACCAGGGCATACTTTCTAGGTCATCTCTTACTGCTGAGCGAACCTCTCTGGGCTTATTTTGTGCCCAGTCTTTTCCTTTACAAGTTAAATAGCTCCATCTCCTTCCTTCCTCTTTCTTCTCTTCTGTTCCATTTGCTACCTTCCCCTGTCCATTATTGCTGGGGCATCTCTGGACCCTTACTGGCCATCCGCATCCCCCCAAAATCCAGTGTTCCCAATACAAGTGTGCTTCCTAACCCTGTACACACTTCCCCAGGCCTCCTCCTGATCCTGTATCCTGATACTCCCTGCTCTCAACAGGTACCCGGGCTCCACATTCATGGATCATGTGTTACGCTATCAGGACACTCCCGGCGTCAAAATGATTGTGGTTCTTGGAGAGGTGAGTTACTTTAAAAAAAAAATTACGATTTTAAAACTGTAATGCATGATCTCAGTTTTCAAAAAATTAAAACACTTTGGTTACATGTAACTTAAAGGGACAGTCCCTGGTAATCCCATCCCCTAGATGCTGGGGCCTCGAGGTTGTCACTATTAGTACTGCCATTTATGTTTCAGAGAAAGGAGTTCTTAATCTCCTAGTGTCCCAAACGTTAGCGCCAATAAGAGAGAAGCTCTGCTCTGGCTGGCCATGGTCTCTACCTGGTGGGCAGTGGAAAGCTGGAGTAAAAAGTGCATTTTTTTGGCCAGGTATGGTGGCTCACACCTGTAATCCTCCCAGCACTTTGGGAGGCTGAGGCAAGTGGGTCACTTGAGATCAGGAGTTCTAGACCATCGTGGCCTACATGACGAAACCCCATCTCTACTAAAAATATAAAAATTAGCCAGGCATGGTGGTGCACACTTGTAATCCCAGCCACTCGGGAGGCTGAGGTGGGAGAATCATTTGAACCCAGGAGACAGAGGTTGCAGTGAACAGAGATCACGCCACTGCCCTCCAGCCTGGGAGACAGATCAAGACTCCGTCTCAAAAAAAAAAAAAAAAAGCCAAAAAAAAAAAGCGCTTTTTAAAAAATGTGATGACTTTTGGATAGAACAGTTAAAAAAATTTTCTAAATACTAAAAAATTTGGGAGTCCCATAACCCCATCCTTGTTTGCACCTCTGAAGGCAGGTCTAATCCTAAATCATGTTATATCTCAAGATTAAGAAGGGGGAGTCCCAGAGATTCCTCTAGGAGACCTGCTGTTTGTTCCTTTAGAAATCCTCCTTGTATCCAGGCTGAAACTAAACTCCTTTTATTTGGCCAAAGCCCGTGTCACTCCATTTTCTATCCAGTTTTTACGTCAGGATGGGCTGTACTAACTTGGCTTTTTCTCATTCCCCATTCCTTGGCAGATTGGGGGCACTGAGGAATATAAGATTTGCCGGGGCATCAAGGAGGGCCGCCTCACTAAGCCCATCGTCTGCTGGTGCATTGGGACCTGTGCCACCATGTTCTCCTCTGAGGTATGGCTGAGATGGGTCACTTCTGGGCTGGGAGTGGGGATTGCAAGAGGCGGCATTTGAGGCGAACCATGTAATCATCTTATTAAGCAGCTAGTTCCTTCAAGAAACGTTTGTTACTTGCTTGGTTACTACAAAGTCCAGCCAGGGCCCTGCTCTCTGGGAGCTTATATCCAGTTGGAGGAGACCAATTTACAAGCAGATTAAAGCCACAGTCAGGCTCTGAGTCCCTGCTTGGCGTAGGTAGCAACTAGCTGTCTGGAGAAGCTGAGATGGCTTCCCTGGGAAGGTGATGTTTGAACTGTAGTTTAGGGGATGAGAAGGGCTTTGCTGATGAAAGGGAGGCCAAGGAGGGAGAAGGACACAGCCTGGGCTCAGCTGGGTGGGGCTTGGTGAGATGTTTTGTGTGGGGAGAGGTGGTAGAAGGAAAGGTTTGTTCTTGATGTGTTAAAATGATAAAATGTATGTGAAAGTGCCTGGCGCACCTGATGGTGTTGAATATAAACACTCCTTGGGCTTCTGCTGTCTGCTAAGCTTCTGAGCTATCTGTCTTCTGCTGGGGGATCATACGCCAGACTTCAGCCCCTGTGCTTCGGCTTAGAGAACCCTTTACCACCTTGAAGGTGGCTCACGTGATGATGATGAAATTGAAGGAAAAGCCGGGCGTGGTGGCTCATGCCTTTAATCCCAGCACTTTGGGAGGCCGAGGCAGGCGGATCACCTGAGATTGGGAGTTCAAGACCAGCCTGACCAACATGGAGAATCCCTGTCTCTACTAAAAATTCAAAATTAGCTGGGCACGGTGGCACATGCCTGTAATCCCCAGCTACTCAGGAGGCTGAGGCAAGAGAATTGCTTGAACCCGGGAGGTAGAGGTTGCAATGAGCTGAGATCGTGCCATTGCACTCCAGCCTGAGCAACAAGAGCGAAACTCCATCTCAAAAAAAAAAAAAAAAGGAAACAACCACTCATCACCCAATTAGTTTATCAATAGTTGTTAGCACCCTGTTAGTGTAGGGCCTTCTCTTAGTGCTGCGTATATAAAAAGGTAAAGCCTTCAAGGCTTCCTGCAATCATGAGAATCCTTAAGCTTTAACCCTAAAGTTTTCCTACCAGTAAGCTATTGTTACTCTGTGCCTAGAATGCATGCCTTTCGCCTTCAGATTCCTGCCCACCTCAAAGTGGCAATATTTGTCCAGTTGTCAAGTACATATCTCCTTTGAAGGAGTAGTTCCACTTTTGCAGATTTACCCCATGGGTATGCATGCAGAAGTGTTTCAAAGTATGTGTACAAGAATACTCTGCAGTATCATAACAGCAAAAACTGGAAACAACTTTCTTTTTTTTTTTTTTTTTTTTTTGAGATGGAGTCTCACTCTGTCGCCCAGGCTGGAGTGCAATGGTGTGATCTCAGCTCACTGCAACGTCCGCCTCCTGGGTTCAAATGATTCTCCTGCCTCAGCCTCCTGAGTAGCTGGGATTGCAGGCGCATGCCACCACACCCAGCTAATTTTTAGTAGAGATGGAGTTTTACCATGTTGGTCAGGCTGGTCTCGAGCTCCTGACCTTGTGATCCACCTGCCTTGTCCTCCCAAAGTGCTGGGATTACAGGCGTGAGCCACCATGCCTGGCCTGGAAACAACTTACATGCTTATCAGGAGGGGACTGTCAGCATGGCATATCCACAAACTAATGGAAAACGGGGCAGGCATGCAAAGAAGGAGGTGGAACTTGATATGTTGATACAGAAAGAGTTTAAGATACATTACCTGTAAGAAAGGGCAGAGTTCAGTAAATGCTTATAATATCCATTTTGTATAAAGTGTGTTTGTGTGTGTGTGTGTGTGTGCGTTTTTTTGTTTGTTTTTTGTTTTTCCAAGTAAGTAAAAGGGGAGGAGAGGTCCGGAATCCTGCCCATCCCTCCAGGGTGAGCTCTACTTGCACAGGCTTTAAAATCAGACCTTGGTAGATCTGTGTAGCCAGACATGGTGGCAGGTGCATATAATGCCAGCTACTTGGGAGGCTGAGGCAGGAGAATTGCTTGAACCCGGGAGGCGGAGGATGCAGTGAGCCGAGATCAGATCTTTAAAATCAGATCTTGGTAGACCTGGGCAAGTCATTTAGCCTCTTGGTAACTGTTTCCTGAGCTGTAAAATGAGGATGCCGCAAGGTTGTTGTATGACTTAAATGAGAAAGTAATTGTAAAGGTCTGGCATGCATAGGTCTTAGAAACTATTCCTTTCCATGCCTTGTCAGTCTACTTATTCCATGAAGCTGTTCCTGATTCTCCTTTTTTTTTTTTTTTTGAGACAGAGTCTCACTCTGTCGCCTAGGCTAGAGTGCAGTGGTATGATCTTGGCTCACTGCAACCTCTGCCTCCCTGGTTTAAAGCATTTCTCCTACTTCAGTCTCCCAAGTAGCTGGGATTACAGGCGCACGCCACCACGTCTGGCTAATTTTTGTATTTTTAGTAGAGACAGGGTTTCACCATGTTGGCCAGGCTGGTCTCGAAGTCCTGACCTCAGGTGATCCACCTGCCTCGGCCTCCCAAAGTGCTGGGATTGCAGCCGTGAGTTACCGTGCCCAGCCAATTCTCTTTCTTCTTGAGTGCTCTCCCCCAACTCCGTACTCGCCCAACAGCCAAAAATCAGTCACCCTCCTCCATTGTTTCTCCTGGCTTGCTTTGCATTATCAGCCCCTCCACCTTTCCACCCCACCTCCCCATCCCCCCCATGATCAGGACACTTCTAAGCGGGTGAGCACCTTGCATTTCAGTATCTGGCGGCACTCATTGCCCCATGGGTGGGGTGAGTCCTTGAATTATTTTAGGTTTTGTTTTTTTTTTGTTTGTTTTTTTTTTTTTTGAGTCGGAGTAGTCTCGCTCTGTCGCCCAGGCTGGAGTGCAGTGGTGCAATCTTGGCTCACGGAGCTTGCCATTCTGCTGTTTCAGCCTCCCGAGTAGTTGGGATTACAGACGCCCACCACCAGGCTCGACTAATTTTTTTGTATTCTTTTAGTAGAGATGGGGTTTCACCATTAGCCAGGATGGTCTCAATCTCCTGACCTCATGATCCACCCCTCTCGGCCTCCCAAAGTGCTGGGATTACAGGCGTGAACCACTGCGCCCAGCCCTTTAGTTTTGTTTTTTAAATAATTCATCTCCCTTTTAGAAATTTTGTTTTTAGTTTTGAGAAATGCAGAGTTAAAGAAACTTAACTTCTTTAAACCTAGGGTTTCTGAATATAGACTCTCTTCTTCCTACCCATCTGCCGATGCAGATTAAATCCTACAAAGAACGAATTGGGAACTCACGCTTTAAGGTGTCTTTCAGCCTTTGCTTACAGAGCAGCAGTTCCTAACCTTTTCACCTTTTTCTTCTGTTTGCATGGTGAAGAGCACAGGCTGAGGCCAGATTGCCTAGGTTGAAGTGCTACCACATACTACCTGTGTGACCTGGGATAAATCACTTTACCCATCTGTGCTCCCATTTCCTTTTTTATAGGAAACAATCATACCTACTGAGATTGAATGAGTAAAACTCTTAGAAGAGTGCCTGAACATAGTGTTATGTAAACAGGTTAGATAGTACTATGATTATTCTCTACACCCCATCCTAAGACAAGGCTTTGCATCAGATGTCTTTTGAGTTAATTTCCTCCATCACTTGATTAAAGACACAGTCACGCTGGGCGCGCTGGCTCATGCCTGTAATCCCAGTAGCTTCGGAGGCTGAGGTGGGTGGGTTGCTTGATTCCAGGAGTTGGAGACCTGGACAACATGGCGAAACCCCATCTCTACTAAAACTACAAAAAACTTTTAGCCAGGCATACGCCTGTGGTGGCATACGCCTGTAGTCCCAGCTACATGGGAGGAGGTGGGAGAATCACCCGAGCCCGGGAGGTTGAGGCTGCAGTGAGCCAAGATAGCGCCACTGCATTCCAGCCTGGGGAACTGGAGCGAGACCCTGTCTCGAAAAAAAAAAAAAAAGAAAGAAAAGACACAGCCACCATTTAGCACTTCTTTTTTTTTTTTTTTTTTTTTTTTGAGACGGAGTCTTGCTCTTATCACCCTGGCTGGAGTGCAGTGGCACAATCTTGGCTCACTGCAACCTCAGCCTCCTGGGCACTTATCTATAGTCCCAGCTATTGAGGAGGTTGAGGTGGGAGGATTACCTGAGCCCAAGGAGGCGAAGGTGCCAGTGAACTGTGTCTGCATCACTTTACTCCTGCCTGGGTGACAGAGTGAGACCCTGTCAGTTTAAAAAAAAAAAAAAAAAAAAAGGCGGGGGGGGCAGGCGTGGTGGCTCACACCTGTAATCCCAGCACTTTGGGAGGCCAAGGCTGGTGCATCACCTGAGGTTAGGAGTTCGAGACCAGCCTGGCCAACATAGTGAAACCCCATCTCTACTAAAAATACAAAAATTAGCTGGGCGTGGTGGCAGGCGCCTGTAATCCTAGCTACTTGGGTGGCTGAGGCAGGAGAACTACTGGAACCCAGGAGGCAGAGGTTGCAGTGAGCTGAAATCACGTCGTTGCACTCGAGCCTGGATGACAAGAGCAAGACTTCATCTTAAAAAAAAAAAAAAAAAAAAAGAAGGTAAGGGAAAAAAAAAGGAAGGTGATTCTGGAGTTGGGCTGCCAGTCTTTGTATCCTGACTTCCATGCACATTAGCTGCGTGACCCTGAGGAAGCTCCTGAACTTCTCTGTGCTTTGGTTTCCTCGTCTGTAAAATGGAAATCATCTATTGTACCTATTCAGTGAGCTTGCTTGAGGCTTAAATGAAGTGATTCTTGTAAAGTGTTTAGCACAGTGCCAGCCTATGATCAGTGCTGGCATTTCCCTGGGGATTCTATGTTCACTCTTGGGGGATTAGCGGTAAAGCTACTTTCCTTTGCTTTCCAGGTCCAGTTTGGCCATGCTGGAGCTTGTGCCAACCAGGCTTCTGAAACTGCAGTAGCCAAGAATCAGGCTTTGAAGGAAGCAGGAGTGTTTGTGCCCCGGAGCTTTGATGAGCTTGGAGAGATCATCCAGTAAGTGGACCTTGGGGAGGATGCCGGCCTCCCTCTCCTTTCCAAATCCCTCCTGAGACAGCAGCCTCTCCCACACAGGGACATCCCGTATTCCTGGTCCCTCTCGGTATCTAGCGCAGCTGTATGGATGGTTCAAAATCCTCTTTCTCTTTGGCTTTCCTTTTGTTTTATTTAGTTTGTGGAAGCAGTAGGTCTAGGCTGATGTTAAAACGTGTTGAGTTTCTGAGCCTACCTATTTGGCTGGGAGGTGGCAGCCATAGATGAGAGCTCCACATGAAGATGTTTAGAGAGTGTTACCTATGATTGATAAAGAGTTATTAGATATCCTGTGATCCCTTCCCATTTCTACCTCTTAAACCTGCCTGGACTCCCGGCTGTGTCCTTCCTTGCCATCCAGAGATTGGGACGTGAGGTAGTAGGGAGCAGAGGGGCAGGTTCTTGGCTAGAACTTCTTTTCATTTAGTTCTCAGAATTCAGCAGGTAAGAGTAAACTAAGAAACCTACAGTGTTTGGGTTAGATAGAGCATTCTTGGGATGTCTTACAGGAGCCCAAAATAAGAAAATCCACGTGGATGTCTTTTTTTTCCTGCCTCCCAGGTCTGTATACGAAGATCTCGTGGCCAGTGGAGTCATTGTACCTGCCCAGGAGGTGCCGCCCCCAACCGTGCCCATGGACTACTCCTGGGCCAGGGTAGGTGCCTTGAATGTCCCTAACAGTGTGAGCAAGGGAGATCTGGGGGTCTATGGTGGTGGGTTTCGCGTTGATTTGCCTTGAACTCTTGGAAACCAGGCCTTCTGTATTAGTCGGGGATCTCTTAGAGGGACAGAACTAATAGGATGTATATATATAAAGGAGAGTTTATTAAGTATTAACTTACATGATCACAAGGTACCACAATAGGCTGTCTATAAGCTGAGGAGCAAGGAGAGCCAGTCCAAGTCCCAAAACTGAAGAACTTGGAGTCCAGTGTTCGAGGGCAGGAAGCATCCAGCACGGGAGAAAGATGTAGGCTGGGAGGCTAGGCCGGTCTCTCTTCTTCACATTTTTCTGCCTGCTTTATATTCGCTGGAAGCTGATTAGATTATGCTCACTACACTAGGGGTGGATCTGCCTTCCCCAGCCCACTGACTCATATGTTAATCTCTTTTAGCAACACCCACACAGACACACCCAGGATTCATACTTTGTATCCCTCAATCCAGTCAAGTTGACACTTTTGGAGGTCAAGGTGGGAGGATTGCTTGAGACCAGGAGTTGAAGGCTGAAGTTAGCCATGACTGTGCCGCTGCACTCCAGCCTGGGTGACAGAGTGAGACCCTGTCTCTAATTTAAAAAAAAAAAAAAAAGGGCTGGGCCCGGTGGCTCATGCCTGTAATCCCAGCACTTGGTGGGAGGCCAGGGTGGGCGGATCACCTGAGGTCAAAAGTTCGAGACCAGGCTGGCCAACATGGTGAAACCCCATCTCTACTGAAAAAATACAAAAATTAGCCAGGCGCAGTGGTGGGCTCCTGTAATCCCAGCTACTCGGGAGGCTGAGGCAGGAGAATTGCTTGAACCCGGGAGGCAGAGGTTGCAGTGAGCCAAGATCGCGCCATTGCACTCCAGCCTGGGCAACAAGAGTGAAAGTCCGTCTCAAAAAAAAAAAGGAGAGAGAGAGAGATAGAGAACATATTCATGTTGTTTTTGTAATAAAAATGTAACTGTAAAGCATTTTAAAAATTCATAGAGGATAATTGGAGAAATAGGATTGGACTAAATTGGCTAATTTGCCTCAACTCTGGAAATAGGAAATTCAGGAGTTCAGTCCCCGTCCCCTGGGTAAAAGACATATTGAAGGGCTCCCCCATTTCTGTAGCCACGTATCTCGTCCCCCTTTTTTTTTTTTTTTTTTTTTTTTGAGACGGAGTTTCACTTTTGTTGCTGAAGCTAGAGTGCAATGGTGCAATCTCTGCTTACTGCAACCTCCTCCTCCCAGATTCAAGCGATTCTCCTGCCTTAGCCTCCCGAGTAACTGGGGTTACGGACGCATACCACCACGCCCGGCCAATATTTGTAGTTTCAATAGATACGGGGTTTCACCATGTTGGCCAGGCTGGTCTCGAACTCCTGACCTCAAGTGATCCGCCCATCTCGGTCTCCCAAAGTGCTGGGATTACAGGCATAAGCCACTGTGCCCTGCCCCATTACATTATTGTTATGGTTGGCAGCTGTATCTGAAGTGTATGTAAGATTTTCCCTTTGGATTCATTTTACTATTTCTTACCCAGGTGACCTTGGGCTGGTTACTGAGCCTCTCTAAGCCTCATTTTTTTTTGCTATAACACAAGGAATGCTTCTCCTTTGTGAGGTTAAAATGAAGCAATGGGCTGGATGCAGTGGCTCACGCCTGTAATCCCAGCACTTTGGGAGGCCGAGGCAGGCGGATCATGAGGTCAGGAGATTGAGACCATCCTGGCTAAAATGGTGAAACCTCATCTCTACTAAAATTACAAAAAAATTAGCTGGGCATGGTGGCAGGTGCCTGTAGTCCCAGCTACTTGGGAGGCTGAGGCAGGAGAATGGCGTGAACCCGGGAGGCGGAGCTTGCAGTGAGCCAAGATCGCACCATTGCACTCCAGCTTGGGCGACAGAGAAAGACTCTGTCTCAAAAAAAAAAAAAGAAGCAATGGACTGGGTCTCACGCCTGTAATCCCAGCACTTGGGGAGGCCGAGGTGGGAGAATTGCTTGAGCACAAGAGTTTAAGACCAGCCTGGACAGCATAGCAAGACCCTGTCTCTACAAAAAAATTTTAAAATTAGCCAGGCGTGGCGGTTCGTGCCTTGTTGCCCCAGCTACTGGGAGGCATAGCTGGGTGGATCGCTTGAGCCTAGCTAGGAGTTTGAGGCTGAAGTGAGCTATGGTCTCACCAGTGTACTCCAGCCTGGGCAACAGAGAGACTCTGGTTCCCCTCCAGAAATGAAGCAATGGATATAAACTGCTTAAGCTATTTCCTAGCCCAGCAAATGCTCAGAGAAGGACAGAAATAGAGCTGATAGTGCTGATGCCAAGTGGTATCCTGGGTTCTCCTGTTTTCTATGTCCAAAATGATCTAATGAAAGGGCTTTTGCACTTCTTTCTTGGGAAAACTTTGAGAGTTGTTACTTGGCTGCCAGAGTTTAAGACATTCCTGGGGTGCTTTGGTTCTGAAAGTACACACAGCAGGGCAGTCCTGGAAAAATCTGTGGTGGTCACCAGGGCCCTGCTTCCCTCTGCCCCATCTCTGCCCAGGAGCTTGGTTTGATCCGCAAACCTGCCTCGTTCATGACCAGCATCTGCGATGAGCGAGGACAGGAGCTCATCTACGCGGGCATGCCCATCACTGAGGTCTTCAAGGAAGAGATGGGCATTGGTGGGGTCCTTGGCCTCCTCTGGTTCCAGAAAAGGTGAGCATGGAGGGCAGAAGATGACAGGGCCCTGCAGCTCGGAGTTAATGATTTTCCCCCCAACAAAGGGGTGGGAGTGGACAGGCCTGGGGAGTGTGTCCAAGGTCAATCTTTGGGGCCACAGGTCAATTGAACGTCCAGAGGAAGGACACATAAGCTATTCCTAAGTTTTCCAAGGACAGAAAGTCCAGTCACATGAGCCACCGCACCCGGCCAAATGCAGATCTCTTGACAGCAAGATAGAGGTTAGGCAGGAGAGAACTGGAAAGATGTGGTGGCCTAAGGAGTGTGGGCCTGGTGGAGCTGCTGAACAGATAGAAAGTACCTTATGGGCCAGGCGCGGTGGCTCACGCCTGTCATCCCAGCACTTTGGGAAGCTGAGGTGAGTGGATCACCTGAGGTCAGGAATTCATGACCAGCCTGGCCAACATGGTGAAACCCCATCTCTACTAAAAATACAAAAAATTAGCTGGGCATAGTGGTGTGCACCTATAATCCCAGCTACTCAGGAGGCTGAGGCAGGAGAATCACTTGAACCCAGGAGGTGGAGGTTGCAGTGAGCCAAGATCGCGCCATTGCACTCCAGCCTGAGCAACAAGAGCAAAAATACTCCGTCTCAAAAAAAAGAAAAAAAGAAAGAAAAAAAAGAAAGTACCTTATGTTGTGTTCGCTTTGCAAATTTGTTTCTCCCATCAGCTTGAATGTTAGAAAAAATTGGTTTTCTCTGTAACTTGCAATCTTAGCCCTCCTGTGGGACTGATGGCTGGGCAGGGGAGCCAGTGAGTATGTGATTCACAGAGTCCTGGGCTTAATGTGGTGCTGGGCAGAAGGCCAGGTCAATGTCTTTGGTTGTGTCATGCCCTCACCTGCAGAGAGATGGGTCTTGGTCCTGCTTTGGACCCTTCCTGGGAAAAGTTCATGGGTTATAACACCTGAGCAGGTCTCTCTCTGTCTGCTTCTGCCTCCCACCTCTCCATACTTTGTTCCTGATTCTTAGTTGGGAGGTTGAATACTACAGGAACGAGGCATGGGGCCTCTTACACTGTGAAGGGACAGGGTTCTCACCTCCTGTCTGTCTGGCACATGGAGCATAACCACAAATATAGGTCAAATCCTGGTGCAGGCAACTCATGCTGAAAATCACTAACCAAAGAATAGATTAAAAACTCTGGTTTCAAACTCTATTTTACAAACAGTATTCGGGGCCGGGCGCGGTGACTTATGCCTGTATATAATCCCAGCACTTTGGGAGGCCGAGGTGGGCAGATCACTTGAGGCCAGGAGTTCGAGATAGCCTGGCCAACATAGCAAAATCTCATCTCTACTAAAAATACAAAAATTAGCCTGGCGTGGTGGTGTGTACCTGTAGTCCCAGCTACTTGGGAGGTTGAGGCAGGCAAATTGCTTGAACCTAGGAGGTGGAGGTTGCAGTGAGCCAAGATCTCACTACTGCACTCCAGCCTGGGCAACAGAATGAGACTCTGTCTAAAGAAAAGAATCAGGAGGTTTTGCCTTAGAGTTGTGTGGTAGTATTAGACTTGGATTGGTAGTTACCGTTCTTGGATTTGAATGACTTGTTTAGGGAGATGGGAGAAAGTACGAGCATGGCCTTGTCGACCATCTCCTGGCCTTTGTTCCCCCCGCTCCAGGTTGCCTAAGTACTCTTGCCAGTTCATTGAGATGTGTCTGATGGTGACAGCTGATCATGGGCCAGCTGTCTCTGGAGCCCACAACACCATCATTTGTGCGCGAGCTGGGAAAGACCTGGTCTCCAGCCTCACCTCGGGGCTGCTCACCATCGTAAGTACTGTCATCATGGGAGGTGAACAGTGGGGACACTGGGCCTTGGCCTTTTGCTGCTTTGCCACAGCAGGGCCCTAGAAGGAGCCCCTGAGTGTAAAACCCAGTGCTCAGGGCCATTCGGGACACACTGGGTTGGTTTGCCCAGCTGAAGGAAACTCTTAAAGCTCAAGGCAACATGCACTTGTTTCTCCTTCAGGGGGATCGGTTTGGGGGTGCCTTGGATGCAGCAGCCAAGATGTTCAGTAAAGCCTTTGACAGTGGCATTATCCCCATGGAGTTTGTGAACAAGATGAAGAAGGAAGGGAAGCTGATCATGGGCATTGGTCACCGAGTGAAGTCGGTGAGTTGTTACTCTCCTAAAAAAGTGGGATGGAGGCCAGGCGCGGTGGCTCATGCCTGTAATCCAAGCGCTTTGGGAGGCCAAGGCAGGTGGATCACCTGAGGTTGGGAGTTGGAGACCAGCCTGACCAACATGGAGAAACCCCGTCTCTACTAAAAATACAAAAAAATTAGCCAGGCGTGGTGGTGCATGCCTGTAATCCCCAGCTGAGGTAGGAGAATCGCTTGAACCCAGGAAGTGGAGGTTGTGGTGAGCCGAGATTGCGCCATTGCACTCCAGCCTGGGCAACAAGAGTGAAACTCCATCTCAAAAAAAAAAAAAAAAAAAGTGGGATGGATCTACTGGGTGGGTGGTGATAGTGGGGGCATTAATTTATTTGGGAGAATATTTAAGCTTTCAACTCCCAACATACAAAGCTTTGGATGCGTTGACAGATGCCAAATACAAAGCAGCTATGTTTTCCATGTTCTAATACAGATTGCCCTTAACAGTTTTTCTGTCGTTCGCTTGCAGTATGGAAATAGCAGTTGAAATTAGATGGAAAACTCGGTAACTTTGGTTTCCCAAATGAACCTTATGGGAAAAAGGACCAAGGTCAGGTTGAGGGGACATATTGGTCACCTTAGGCTAGATAATACCTCGTTCCGCAGTAACAGACAACTCCAAAAATCTCAGTGGCTTACCACAGCAAAGGTTTATGTCTCATTCACACTACATCCACTGAGGGTTTGCTGTGCCTGTTCTCTGCCATCTGTGCCGAAGGAACAGCCCCTGTCTGGGATGTGCTGGCCTCACGTCAGCAGGATAACAGCAATGGCAGGACCACGTGCAGGCTCTTAAAGCCTTACATGATTCACCTTCACTCACATTTCATTGGCCACCGCAAGTCAAGTGGTTATTTGTGACATCACTGGGGCAGGAAGAGTGATAATATCAAGGCATATCTGATTGGGAGAGACCAGTGGGAAAGGACAGTAAATATTTGAAACAGTTTATATAGTCTCACACAGGGCCGGTCATTTCTATGTCCTTACAGTGTGCTATGGTTAGAAACCGAAGAGCAAGAGATGAAGGTCACTGGCAGCTGCTCAGGGCCTTATGGGGACAGCTCCTTAGTAAATCCCTTTACCCTGGGCATCTTGGCTCTGTAGCTCCAGAAACCTCATTTATTTGGTCACTCCATTGGCCTAGGTGGGGAGTATTAATACGAAGGTCATGCATGTGATTCAGGACACCACCTTCTAGGCAGCCAAACACTTGGCCATCTCAGGTGATACCCAGAGGTTGCTTGATGAGCAAGGACCAGCTCAGAACCAAGCAGGGAAGGTGGGTGGCTCTGAGGGACATTCCATCCAGGACTTGCTGGACTTTGCTCAGCCAGCCCCAGCTCCTGAGCATATAACACCTTTCCCATCTACAGCACAGAGCCTCTTTCTAAGATAATGCTAGACTTGCACTCCACACTCACTCATTCACTCTTTGAGCTCCCCGCTTTCTAGAGGATGTACTGACCCAGCTATCTCTTTGCTGAGGGCAGAAGTTGCTTTGGTATTCGATTTAGTGTGTCCCTAGATCATCTTCCTCCCCCACTGACAGGTGGTTAATTTCATTCACAGCAGGTCTGGAGTTTTTCCTAAAATTTTGGGAATACTTTGCCTCCCCACACTCAACACATGTTTGTTTAGTGTTGAACTTTGTCACAGCTTGAGTAGGCACAGAGCTGGTGGGGGCATGGCTGGAGGCTAGAACCTAAGACTCTTGAGTTGGAGAGTGGTTAACTTTCAGACCTCTGCTGCTCAACACTATAGGACCTGGCTAGTTCCCTGAACATCACAGGGCTTAGTTTCTTCTTTGCAACTTAAAAGTGAGAACCTACCAAGGTTGTTTTGTGTCCCAATTGAGATATGAGAAGACTTCAAAAGCCAGCCTCATGGCATTAGCACAATTGGTGCCACATGGAATTGTACACGTGGGTCAGGTTCCTGAATCGCCTCTGGGATATGTCCAGTTCTACCCACCTGTAACACAAGTATGAACAAACACATCCCAGCAGTGTGTGAGTGTTCGTATGTACTGTTGGGTTCATTTCTAGATAAACAACCCAGACATGCGAGTGCAGATCCTCAAAGATTACGTCAGGCAGCACTTCCCTGCCACTCCTCTGCTCGATTATGCGCTGGAAGTAGAGAAGATTACCACCTCGAAGGTAACAAAGAAAAAACTTCCTAATTCTCTAATATTACGTTGGACAAGTTTATTGGAGGAAATAGGAGCCAGGTTACATTTTGATTATGCAGCTAAAAGCAAACCTAGTTTTCTGGAAATGTTATTTTTGTTTCATAACTAAATTTAACAGACATGCACTAAATGTCAACTAGGTGTTGGGTACTTTGCTAGATGCTGGGAATTGAAGTGAGTCAGACACAGTGTCAACCAGTGGGGCTGGTAGAAGGTTTTTAAATGATGGTCACAATTTGTAGTAATAGTAGTAACAGTGGAAAATTATGAAGAAAAAATGAGAAATAATGATAAATGCTTTGAATTTTTTGCCTTCCCAGAAGCCAAATCTTATCCTGAATGTAGATGGTCTCATCGGAGTCGCATTTGTAGACATGCTTAGAAACTGTGGGTCCTTTACTCGGTGAGCATTGCAGTTGTTTCCTTCTTCATTACGTTTGTTGATTTTTGTTGTTTCCTCCAAACTATAAAAGTAATGCATACTCATAATAGAATATTTGAAAAATAAGGAGAGGTATAAAGAAGAAAACAAAAATTGCCTGTAATGCTATCACCCAGAGCACCCTTTTTCTTCTCATTCCTGGGCAGTAGTAGTACTGTCTGTGGGGAGGAGGGCAGTCACGTGAGCCTTTTAAAACTACAAGTTGATTGTGTGTTGCAGGGAGGAAGCTGATGAATATATTGACATTGGAGCCCTCAATGGCATCTTTGTGCTGGGAAGGAGTATGGGCTTCATTGGTGAGTCCATTCGTTGTTGTTTTAAGTGTTTTTTTTTTAAACCCCTACAGTTCAGCTACACCACTTACCCATGGGGTTGAGTTTTTTTTTGGTTTTTTTTTTTTCTTTTTTAATTCTCTTTTTGTGGTTCAGTTTCTACAGAAGAAATGTCATATCTTCTTAATCATTGTTCTTAATCTTTCCTTTCTTACTTTAACCTTTCCCCTTATCTTTATCATTGTTCCTTTGTTCTTAGAAATGATTGCTAGCCCAGGAAAATTTTTTTTTTTTTTTTTTTTTTGAGACTGAGTCTTGCTTTGTCACCGGGCTGGAGTGCAGTGGCGCGGTCTTGGCTCACTGCAGCCTCTGCCTCCTGGGTTCAAGGGATTCTCCTGCCTCAGCCTCCCAAGTAGCTGGGACTACAGGCGCGTGCCACCACGCCTGGCTAATTTTTTGTATTTTTAGTAGAGACGGGGTTTCACCGTGTTAACCAGGATGGTCTCGATCTCCCAACCTCGTGATCCGCCCACCTTGGCCTCCCAAAGTGCTGGGATTACAGGCGAGAGCCACCGTGCCTGGCCTATTTTTATTATTTATTTAATTTTATTTTTTCCCTTTAAATTTTGTTTTAATTTAAAGGAAAATAGAATGAGATCCAACAGCTCCCTTGTACAAAGTCCACCTATACAGTGGATTTGGACTAAACTTCCCACTGCTTTGTGTCTACTTTTTTTGTGTGTTAGATTTCCCTTCCTTAGCCTCTTCCTCTCACCAGGCTTATGAAGCTCTAATAAAAAAGACGTGTTTGCTTCATTTTAGGACACTATCTTGATCAGAAGAGGCTGAAGCAGGGGCTGTATCGTCATCCGTGGGATGATATTTCATATGTTCTTCCGGAACACATGAGCATGTAACAGAGCCAGGAACCCTACTGCAGTAAAGTGAAGACAAGAACTCCTCCCCCAGGAAAAAGTGTACAGACAGCTGGCACTGGAGCCTGCTTTATTAAGCAGGGGCCTGGAATGTAAACAGCCACTGGGGTACAGGCACCGAAGACCAACATCCACAGGCTAACACCCCTTCAGTCCACACAAAGAAGCTTCATATTTTTTTTTATAAGCATAGAAATAAAAACCAAGCCAATATTTGTGACTTTGCTCTGCTACCTGCTGTATTTATTATATGGAAGCATCTAAGTACTGTCAGGATGGGGTCTTCCTCATTGTAGGGCGTTAGGATGTTGCTTTCTTTTTCCATTAGTTAAACATTTTTTTCTCCCTTGGAGGAAGGGAATGAAACATTTAAGGCCTCAAGATACTATACATTTAAAGCACCCCAAAGTCTCTTTTTTTTTACTTCCCTTTCTTCTTCCTTATATAACATGAAGAACATTGTATTAATCTGATTTTTAAAGATCTTTTTGTATGTTATGTGTTAAGGGCTTGTTTGGTATCCCGCTGAAATGTTCTGTGTTGCAGACCAGAGTCTGCTTATGTCAGGGGGATGGGGCCATTGCATCCTTAGCCATTGTCACAAAATATGTGGAGTAGTAACTTAATATGTAAAGTTGTAACATACATACATTTAAAATGGAAATGCAGAAAGCTGTGAAATGTCTTGTGTCTTATGTTCTCTGTATTTATGCAGCTGACTTGTCTGTCTGTAGCTGAAGTGTGGGTCCAAGGACTCCTAACTACTTTGCATCTGTAATCCACAAAGATTCTGGGCAGCTGCCACCTCAGTCTCTTCTCTGTATTATCATAGTCTGGTTTAAATAAACTGTATAGTAACAATGAAGGCATACTGCTGGCTCCTGGTATCCATATCCTTTGATCTGTATTCCTTTGTAACTGTACTTTTTTCCAGACAGGGTCTCACTCTGTCGCCCCAGGGCTAGAGTACAGTAGCACCATCACATCTCACTGCCGCCTCCATCTCCTGGGCTCAAACAATCCTCCCACTCCAGCCTCCCAAGTAGCTGGGACTACAGGAGGGTACTACCACTCCAGGCTAACTTTCGTATTTTTTGTGGAGATAAGGTTTTGCTGTATTTCCCAGGCTGGTCTGGAACTCATGGACTCAAGCAATCCATCCTCCTTGGCCTCCCAAAGTGCTGTTACAGGCGTGAGCCAGTGTGCCTGGCCTGAACTGTACTAAATGCTCATCTACGGTCAGGCGTGGTGGCTCATGCCTGTAATCCCAGCACTTCGGGAGGCCGAAGCGGGCGGATCACGAGGTCAGGAGATCGAGACCATCCTGGCTAACACGGAGAAACCCCGTCTCTATTAAAAATACAAAAACAGCCGTGCATGGTGGCGAGCGCCTGTAGTCCCAGCTACTCGGGAGGCTGAGGCATGAGAATGGCATGAACCTGGGAGGCGGAGGTTGCAGTGAGCCGAGACCGCGCCACTGCACTCCAGCCTGGGTGACAGAGCGAGACTCCGTCTCAAAAACAAAAACAAAAAAACAAAAAAACCGGATAACGAGTAACTCATTCATCCCTCATCCACTTGGCTGGGGCTAGATCTTATAAAAATCCTGTATTGCCACTCAAGGCTTTAACAACAGGTGATGGTCTAAGGTGGCTTTTACTCCACAAAATGACTGCAGAGAGCATGCTACCCACTAAGTAAAGGGAGCGAGCCATCCTCGCACCGACGTCCTGGGGGCAGGCCTGGGGCGAAGTCTTCTGGACCGGGCGACTGTTACTGCCGGACCTCACCAAGGTAGGCAAGGCTGCTGGAGGCGAGGCGGCGCATGCGCGGCCGGCGGGCGACCTGGCCCCGCCCCGCGCGCACTATTTAATCCCAGAATCCCTCTGTGGCGCACCAAACGGCCGCATCGTTCCGAGGCTGTGGGGGCCGGGCGCAGCGGCGTCAAGATGGCGGCTGCGGCAGTGGCGGCGGCGGCGGCGGCGGCCGCGGCTGCATCTCTTCAGGTACTGGAGATGGAGAGCATGGAGACGGCCGCCGCCGGCTCGGCAGGACTGGCCGCCGAGGTCCGAGGCAGCGGCACGGTGGACTTCGGGCCTGGGCCGGGGATTTCTGCAATGGAGGCGAGCGGGGGCGATCCGGGCCCAGAAGCCGAGGATTTCGAGTGCAGCTCTCACTGCTCAGAGCTGTCCTGGCGGCAGAACGAGCAGCGGCGCCAGGGCCTCTTCTGCGACATTACCCTGTGCTTCGGCGGGGCTGGAGGCCGCGAGTTCCGGGCCCACCGCTCGGTACTGGCTGCCGCCACCGAGTACTTCACGCCCCTTCTCTCGGGCCAGTTTTCCGAGTCCCGCTCGGGACGGGTGGAGATGCGCAAGTGGAGCTCCGAGCCGGGGCCCGAACCCGACACGGTGGAAGCCGTTATCGAGTACATGTACACCGGGCGCATCCGCGTCAGCACGGGCAGCGTGCACGAAGTGCTGGAGTTGGCCGACAGGTAGGCGAGGGAGGCGGGAGCGCGGAGGGCGGCGGGCGCGGAGAGGGGGAGATGCTCGCCGGCGGAGGGGAGGGCAGTGCCTGCCACGGCAGCTCGCGAGTCCTGAGTGAACGCATTGGTTTCACACTCGCTGAGCGCCTGCTTGGGGGCAGCCACCGCGGTGGGCGAGGAGGATGCACCATCAGGTCCGGCGAGGGCGCCCCGCGCCCAGGGAGCTCAGATACTAGGTGGCAGGACAAAAGTGATGAATAGGAAAGTCAGTATATGGTAACTGTTGTGCTGACGTTCAAAAGGAGTGAAAGGCTAGGGATTGAATAAAGATCTTTCTGAGGAGGTGAAGTTTAGATCGACCTCTGAATGTCAAAAAATAACTGACCGTGCAAAGATGGGGAATGAATATTCCAGACAGCGCAAAGGCCCTCAGGCAGGATCCAGTTTGGCTTAGAGAAGAGAATTAAAATACAGTCCAGTGAGGCTGGATCTAGTGGATGAAGGGTAGAAGGATGCGTGAGATGCTTTGGAATAAGGAGTTTGGATTTCACTAAGTGTGATAGGAAGCTGGGTAAAGAAATATCTGATTTAAATATTTTAATATTATTCTGCCACTGTGGTAAACGGATTGTAGGGAGCAGGAATGCTCCAGAGACTGGTTAGAAGGCAGGTAATACCGTTTATAAAGATGGAGAGGCGTTTGTTTTGGCAGTTATCATCTTACAGATACGTTAACAAAAATGCCTGTTGAGCGCCTGTTACGCATCAGCTGAGATGCGGGATTCTAAGGTGCTAGGGTTTCAGCAGTGATCAAAACAGACAAAATTCCTTCTCCTTATCGCACTTAGGTTGGTAGATGGACGGTAAATAAGTAAAATGTATAGCCTGTTGGATGATTGTTAAATGTATAGCCTGTTGGATGATTGTTAAATGTATAGCCTGTTGGATGATTGTTATCACTGATGAAAAATAAAGCATGGGGGGAGTACATAGAAAGTGCTGGGGGAGAGGAAGTGCTTTTCAAATTGGGTGGATAGAGAATGCCCTATGAAGAAGACGTTTTGCTAAGAACCGAAGGAGGTAAGGTAGACTGTGTCAGGTAGGGGACACAGGTACAGAGGCTCTGAGGTTGAGCTTGTATGTTAGAGAACAGCGGGGAGCCAGTGTGGCTGTATCAAAGGGATGCAGGATGAGAGGAACAGGAGAAGCCCCAGGATGGTAATGGGCATGGATCCGGATCCCGTAGGGCCTTGATGGCCTGTGGAAGGATATGAGCTTTTACTCTGATTGAAATGGGAAGGTTTGGGGCAGAGGAATGATGCAGTCTGATTTGATGAATAGTGCTGTGTTGAAAAAAGGATGTGGCGGCCAGGCGCGGTGGCCCACGCCTGTAATCTCAGCACTTTGAGAGGCCGAGGTGGGTGAATGCTTGAGGTCAGGAGTTCGAGACCAGCCTGGCCAACATGGTGAAACCCCTGTCTCTACTAAACGTACAAAAATTAACCGGGCGTGGTGGCGTGCCTGTAATCCCAGCTGTTGGGGAGGCTGAGACACCAGAATCGCTTGAGCCTGGGAGGCGGGAGGCTGAGGTTGCAGTAAACTGAGATTGCGCCACTGCACTCCAGCCTGGCCGACAGAGCAAGACTCTGTCTCAAAAAAAAAAAAAAAAAAGAACAAAGGATGTGGCATTGGGGAGGAGGGGGCACGAAAGGCAGACGCAGAGAGACTAGTGTAGGAGGTTGTGGCAGTGGTGGTGGAGGCTTCGATTGAGGAGGGAGAAGTAAAGGTGATGAGAACTGCTCTGGTTCCAGATATATTTTGAAAGTGGATGAGATGAATTTGCTGATGGATTTGACGTGGGGTATAAGGGAAAAGACTGCTACCTGTTTGACCCAAGCAATGGGAAAGATGGAATTATTAAAATGTGGAAGATTGCTGAAGAGCGGATTTGGGAGTAAGATCAGGAGTTTTTGGATTTGGTTAAGGAGATCCCTGGGAAGTGCATGGGAGCTAGAGATACAGATAGGGAAAATTACCGTATAAATGGTAACTAAAGCCTTGGGGCTGGATGGTATTACTTAAGGCCTATACATAGAAAAGGGGCAGGGGGAGAGGGTAGGCAAGACTGAGCCCTGGGGTTCTCTAGAATGTAAAATAGCCGGCTGAGCGAAGTGGCTCACGCCTGTAATCCCAGCACTTTGGGAGGCCGAGGCAGATGGATCACTTGACCAGCCTGGCCAACATGATGAAACCCCGTCTCTACTAAAAATACAAAAAATTAGGCCGGGTGCAGTGGCTCACGCCTGTAACCCTAGCACTTTGGGAGGCCGAGGCAGGTGGATCAGGAGGTCAGGAGATCGAGACCATCCTGGCTAACATGATGAAACCCCGTCTCTACTAAAAATACAAAAAAAAAAAAATTAGCCAGGCGTAGTGGCGGGTGCCTGTAGTCCCAGCTACTCGGGAGACTGAGGCAGGAGAATGGCGTGAACCCAGGAGGCGGAAGTTGCAGTGAGCCGAGATCGTGCCACTGCACTCCAGCCTAGGCAACAGAGTGAGACTGCATCTCAAAAAAAAAAAAAAAAAAAAAATTAGCAGGGCGTGGTGGCAGGTGCCTGTAATCCCAACTACTCAGGAGGCTGAGGCAGGAGAATTGCTTGAACCCAGGAGGTGGAGGTTGCAGTGAGCTGAGATCGCACCACTGCACCCCAGCCTGGGCAACAGAGTGAGAGACTCGGTCTCAAAAAAAGAGAGTCTTAAAGAGGAGACTGATCTCATGGAAACGTAGAAAGGAAGGATATCAAGGAGGGAGTAGCCAATCGTGTCAACTCTGTCAACCCATAAGTGATGGTTGCAGGTCAGAGATGCCGTTGACAAGAGCTAGTTAAGCTTTGCTTTATAAAGAGGATCAGACACGTGTAAATGTTTTGGGGGACAATCCCACCAAGGTAAAAGATACTAGAGCATGTCTGTGTGCTGCTGAAAATGATTCAGTAGAAGATGAGTAATTGGTGTTACAGGAGCAGGGGAATAATTGCAGGTGTAAAGTCCTTGCAAGCAAGAAGGGAACCGTCGGGATGGAAGAGGGGTGATCCCTTTCCTCCCCCTCATAAAGGGGTCACAGCTGACATTCTTTTTTTTTTTTTTTTTTTTTTGAGACAAGAGTCTCGCTCTGTTTCCCAGGCTGGAGTGCAATGGCGCAATCTCGGCTCACTGCAACCTCTGCCTCCCAGGTTCAAGCTATTCTCCTGCCTCAGCCTCCCAAGTAGCTGAGATTACAGGCATCTGCCACCACGCCCTGCTAATTTTTGTATTTTTAGTAAAGATGGGGTTTCACTATGTTGGCCAGGCTGGTCTTGAACTCCTGACCCGCCTTGGCCTCCCAAAGTGCTGGGATCACAGGCGTGAGCCACCACACCCAGCCACAACTGACATTCTTATAATAAAAGACAGGTTATATAGGACAGAGAAAAGCATAGCAGATTATTACAGGCACATTTGTGCTCGAGAGTCATACAAAATATGAAAACTCTAAGGGTGACTGAAGTTTTTATACTTAAACATCCTGTGGTTATAGAAAGAATAGGGGCTTGGAATGCATCAAGACAGGTTATGGGAGAGCCAGGAGAGGAAAGCTTGGCAAGCACAGGCTGTCCTGTTATGCAGGTGAAACCTCACGGGCAGCAGCTGTCAGAAAAAATGGATGTAGCCTGTGGGAAAAGTTTCTGTCAGATCTTTAAAGTGTCAGACCTTAGCCTCCTTAGTTTTTCCTGTGAGTGCGTCTTTCCTCGATCTGAGTAAGGGGAGGCCTCAGAGAAAGCCTGTTTGCATCCCTGTTTTCCTTGCTGTTTACCTCATTAATGTAGATTTTCTCTACAGATGCAAATCGCCCCCACAAAAGACAGCTCTTCAAAGCTATTACTGTGGTTTCGGCCCCTCTGAATATGTCAAATGAGTATATTTTGGGTTGAAATATTCTGGTTATTCTTCAGTGTAGAATCCATATTAAAATTGGAACGGTTGGACTGCAAAGTATAGGGAACAACTGCTGGTGGATTGGGTGGTGGGAAGATGAAGTTCCTGCTTGATTGTCTCTGTTTTCTCAAGAGGCTGGGTCATCAATGAGAAGGTGGAGTGGGATGGGCATAGCTCTGAGGGAGAGAGGTTTGTTGCATGAAAATGGGTGGAAAAGGGTCATTGCACTCACTCAAAGGTATGTTTGATTCTGTCATATCATCTTGAGTTTGTCAGATTTGCTCCTGCTCTATTAGGGAGTTAGAGGAGAGGAGAGGATACTCCAGGCATTTTACTAAAAACTCAACTTCTTCTCTCCATCTGTCAGCAGCTAAGCCAATGGCTTTTGTCAGGCACTGTTCAAAGTGCCCTGCAACCATCACATTTAATCTTCCCATCAGCTCTGAGGCAGGACCCGGCCCCCACCCCCAAACCCCTAAATACATATATCTGTTGATGCCTGCCTCACTGGGCATTTGTAAGGATCAGAAATATGATAATAGGATATGCACAATGCCCCTCACATGACAGATGCCTAGTGTATGACAGCTATTTTCATAGAGCATTGCTTCCAGACACCTAAGGGAATTTGTCTCCGAATTACCTGGAGTGCCTGCTAAAACTAGGAGCCCAGGGCAGCCTGGGAATCAGGTGACACTGGCACCTAGACATGTCTCGGAGCCACTGTATCCCATACCACTCTACTTTGTCTTTGTTTTATCTCTAAAATGATATGTTCTCTTAAAAGGGTGAAGGGAGCCTGCCTTATTGATTTTCATATCATAGTTAAGACAGTTACTAAGCACAGTCACTAATAACAAATGGTTACTGAATTGGGAGAGGCCTGAATTGATGAAGTGATTCTTAATCTTGTTTAAGGTTCTTCTCAGTTTTGGGGACTTAGTCTTTTTAAAGCAGTGGTCTCAAATTGGCTATCCTCAGGCTGATTGCTGCCAGATTTATGAATTTGTCTGAAACGATTGTGGTTTTTTTTTAAATTAAACTTTAAATGGATTTAGGTGAGCAGACAATATCTAGTCAGCTACATGCCAAATCACTTTCTTTTGTTTTTTAACCTACACATGTTTTGTACTATGTCGCCCAGGATGGAGTGCAGTGGCGTGATCTCAGCTCACTGCAACCTCTGACCCCAGGTTCAGGCAATTCTTGTGCCTCAGGCTCCTGAGTAGCTGGGATAACAGATGCACGCTACCACACCCAGCTAATTTTTGTTGTTGTTGTTTTGTTTTTTGTTTTGTTTTGTTTTTTGTTTTTTGAGATAGCATCTCATTCTGTCGCTGGAGTGCAGTGGCGTGATCTCGGCTTACTGCAACCTCCACCTCCCGGGTTCAAGGGATTCTCCTGCCTCAGCCTCCTGAGTAGCTAGGATTATTGGCACCTGCCACCACGCCCAGCTAATTTTTTGTATTTTTAGTAGAGATGGGGGTTCATCATGTTGGCCAGGCTGGTCTCGAACTCCTGACCTCAGGTGATCCACCCACCTCTGCCTCCCAAAGTGTTGGGATTATAGGCCTGAGCCACTGCACCTGGCCTGAACCACTGCGCCCAACCCTACACATTTTTTTGTTGTGTTTTTCTTTTGTTTTCTGCTTCCGATGTTTGAGTTTGCTTTGCATCCCTGCCTTGATGAGAACCCAGTTCAGGACAAATCTTCTCAGTACCCCATCCCCTCTGGCTGCCCAAAGAAAAAGCTCTGGTGATGAGATTAAAACCTCTGACACAGGGAGTATATATTCAGGGCAACTTGAATCTATGATCCTGGAGAAAAATTTAAAAATGAAATAAAACCTCTAGCAGAAAGCCTAGATCTGAGTAAAGGGGGCCATTCCTTCTGATATCTGACCGAACAGACCCCCAAAGAAGTTCCTGCCTGGCTGTTACTTTATACCATAAAGTCCCTTCACTGAGACCCTGTTTCATTTAAGAGGAGACTGGTGGGCTGGGCGTGGTGGCTCACACCTGTAATCTCAGCACTAAAGTGGGCAGATTGCTTGAGCTCAGGAGTTTGAGACCAGTCTGGCCAACATGGCAAAACCTTGTCTCTACAAAAAAATTAAAAAAAAAAAATTATCTGGGTGGCCAGGCGCAGTGGCTCACGCCTGTAATTCCAGCACTTTGGGTGGCCGAGGTGGGTGGATCACCTGAGGTCAAGAGTTCGAGACCAGCCTGGCCAACATGATGAAACCCTGTCTCTACTAAAAATACAAAAAGTTAGCTGGGCGTGGTGGCAGGTGCCTATAATCCTAGCTACTCGGGAGGCTGACGCAGGAGAATCGCTTGAACCCAGGGGGCAGAGGTTGCAGTGAGCCAAGATTGTGCCATTGCACTCCAGCCTGGGCAATAAGAGCGAAACTCCATCTCGGGGGGGAAAAACAACAACAACGTTCCTGTAGTCCCAGCAACTTGGGAAGTTAAGGTGGGAGAATCACTTGAGCCCTGGAGGTCAAGGTTGCAGTGAGCCATGATTGCACCACTGCACTCCAGCCTGGGTAACGGTGAGAATCTGATCTGTCTCAAAAAAAAAAAAGGGGACTGGTGACTAGCAAGGAATTAGGAAAGGATGGCAAAAACAAGTTTGGATAGGGATTTGCCTTTGCCATGGACAAATTAAAGTGAAAATAAGGTGTGTGGCCGGGCGTGGTGGCTCACGCCTGTAACCCCAGCACTTTGGGAGGGCGAGGCAAGTGGGTCACCTGAGGTCAGGAGTTTGAGACCAGCCTGGCTAACATGGTGAAACCCTGTTTCTACTAAAAATACAAGAAATTAGCCAGATGTGGTGGCGCGCGCCTGTAATCCCAGCTACTCAGGAGGCTGAGGCAGGAGAATCGCTTGAACCCAGGAGGCAGAGGTTGCAGTGAGCCGAGATCGTGCCACTGCACTCCAGCTTGGGCAACGAGAGCGAAACACTGTCTCAAAAAAAAAAAAAGAAAAACCTCCAGCCAGACACAGTGGCATGTGCCTGTAGTCCCTCCTACTCTGGAAGCCGAGGCAGAAGGATTGCTTGAGCCCAGGAGTTTGGGGCTGTAGCGCACTGTAATCGCACCTGTGAATAGCCACTGCAGCATAGCAAAACCCTGTCTCTTAAAATAAAAACTCTATTTTGTGTTTTTATATATGTATATGTGTGTATATATGTATGTATTTCACATATATGATAGGTAATTATATAAAGTATATAATATAAATAATACTTTATATTTTATATATAAATAAGATTTTTATATATGCTTTTTTTTTTTTTTTCTTGAGACACAGTCTTGCTGTGTTGCCTAGGCTGGAGTACAGTGGCACAATCCCAGCTCACTGCAACCGCTGCCTCCCAGGTTCAAGCCATTCTCCTGCCTCAGCCTCTGGAGTAGCTGGGATTACAGTTGCCTGCCACCATGCCTGGCTAATTTTTTTTGTATTTTTAGTAGAGACGAGGTTTTACCATGTTGGCCAGGCTGGTTTTGAACTCCTGACCTCATGATCCACCCGCCTTGGCCTCCCAAAGTGCTGGGATTACAGGCATGAGCCACTGTGCCCGGCCTATATATGCTTTTTTTAAGAGACAGTCTTGCTATGTTGCCCAGGCTGGAGTGCAATGGCTATTCACAGGCACGATTATAGCTTACTGCAGCCTTGAACTCCTGACCTCAGCCAATCCTCTTGCCTAAGCCTCCTGAGTAGTTGAGACTACAGGCATGCATCTCCCTGCCCAGCTCTATATGTGCTTTTTATTTTTATTTTTATTTTTTTTGAGACAGAATCTTGCTCTGTCACCCAACCTGGAGTGCAGTGGCACAATCTCAGCTCCCTACAACCACTGCCTCCCAGATTCAGGTGATTCTCCTGCCTCAGCCTCCCGAGTAGCTGGGATTACAGGTGCCCACCACCATGCCCAGCTAATTTTTGTATTTTTATTAGAGACAGGGTTTCACCCTGTTGTTGGCCAGCCTGGTCTCAAACTCCTGACTTCAAGTGATCTGCCTGCCTCAGCCTCCCAAAATGCTGGGATTATAGGTGTGAGCCACTGCGCCCAGCCATGTGCCTTTTTTTAAAGAGACTTGGGACTTGGTTTTGCCGTGTTTCCCAGGCTGGTCTTGAACTCCTGGCTCAAGCGACCCTCAGGTTCCCAAAGTGCCGGGATTATAGGTGTGAGGCCCCACGCCCAGCCTATATGTGCTTTTAAACATACTTTGCCAGCACAATATTTTCTAATTTGGTGGTGGTTTTTTTGTGTTTGTTTGTTTGTTTTTCAGATTTTGTGTATAAAGTGAGATTAATCTAACTATTTCAATATGTATAATTTAGATGCTCTCGAAATGTGACCATAAGCTGGGTGTGGTGGCTCACACCTGTAATCCCAAACACTTTGGGAAGCAGAGGCAGGAGGATTGCTTAAAGCAAGGAGTTCAAGACCAGTGCAGACAATATAGTAAGACCCCATCTCTACAAAAAAATAATAATTTTTTTTAATGTAGGCCATGGCCAGGCACCGTGGCCCATGCCTGTAATCTCAGCACTTTGAGAGGCCGAGGTAGGTGGATGCTTGAGGTCAGGAGTTCGAGACCAGCGTGGCCAACATGGTGAAACCCCGTCTCTACTAAAAATACAAAAATTAGCTGGGTGTGGTGGCACACACCTGTAATCCCAGCTACTCGGGAGGCTGAGGCAGGAGAATTGCATGAGCCTGGGAGAAGGAGGTTGCCGTGAGCCAAGATTGTGCCACTGCACACCAGCCTGGCCGATAAAGAGAGACTGTTTTTTGGGGTTTTTTTTTTTTTTTTTTTTTTTTTGAGATATGTAGGCCGGGCATGGCAGCTCACACCTGTAATCCCAGCACTTTGGGAGGCCGAGGCAGGCGGATCACTTTGAGGTCAAGAGTTCGAGACCAGCCTGGCCAATACGGTGAAACCCTGTCTCTACTAAACGTACAAAGATTAGCCGGGCGTGGTGGCACACGCCTGTAATCCCAGCTACTCGGGAGGCTGAGGCAGGAGAATTGCATGAGCCTGGGAGACGGAGGTTGCCATGAGCCAAGATTGTGCCACTGCACACCAGCCTAGCCGATAAAGTGAGACTCTGTCTGGAAAAAAAAAAAAATGTAGGCCGGGCACGGCAGCTCACACCTGTAATCCCAGCACTTTGGGAGGCTGAGGTGGGTGGATCACTTTGAGGTCAGGAGTTTGAGACCAGCCTGGCCAATATGGTGAAACCCTGTCTCTACTAAAAATGCAAAAATTAGCTGGACATGGTGGCATGCCCCAACTACTCAGGAAGCTGAGGCAGGAGAATCGCTGGAACCCAGGAGGTAGAGGTTTCAGTGAGCCGAGATCATGCCACTGCACTCCAGCATGGGTGGCAGAGTGAGACCCTGTCTCAAAAAAAAGAAACAAGTAACCACATAAAATATGCACATTTGAAAAATTAATCTTTTCTCTTTTTCTTGATTTTAGGTTCCTACTCATTCGTTTAAAAGAATTTTGTGGAGAATTTCTCAAGAAAAAACTTCATCTCTCAAATTGTGTGGCAATTCATAGCTTAGCACACATGTACACCCTGAGCCAACTTGCTCTGAAGGCTGCTGATATGATACGGAGAAATTTCCACAAAGTGATTCAGGATGAAGAATTTTATACATTACCTTTCCATCTCATTAGAGACTGGCTTTCAGATTTGGAAATTACGGTTGATTCTGAAGAGGTTCTCTTTGAAACCGTTTTGAAATGGGTTCAGAGAAATGCTGAAGAGAGAGAGAGATACTTTGAAGAACTTTTTAAATTGCTCAGGTTGTCCCAGATGAAACCTACCTACCTTACTCGACATGTCAAACCAGAGAGGCTGGTAGCCAATAATGAAGTTTGCGTCAAGTTGGTCGCTGACGCAGTGGAGAGACACGCTCTGAGAGCTGAGAATATGCAATCTGGCACATGCCAGCACCCCACTTCTCATGTCTCACTATTGCCTCGTTATGGGCAAAACATGGATGTGATCATGGTTATTGGAGGTGTGTCAGAAGGAGGGGACTATTTAAGTGAATGTGTGGGATATTTTGTTGATGAGGACAGATGGGTAAATCTGCCACATATTCATAATCACCTTGATGGACATGCTGTTGCAGTAACAGAATCCTACGTGTATGTTGCTGGATCAATGGAGCCAGGGTTTGCTAAAACTGTAGAAAGGTATAACCCAAATTTGAATACATGGGAACATGTTTGTAGTCTGATGACAAGAAAGCATTCTTTTGGACTAACAGAAGTCAAAGGGAAGCTCTATAGCATTGGAGGACATGGCAACTTTAGTCCTGGTTTTAAAGATGTGACTGTTTATAATCCTGAGCTTGATAAATGGCACAACTTGGAATCGGCACCAAAGATTCTTCGGGATGTAAAAGCACTAGCCATTGAAGACCGGTTTGTATACATTGCCGCCCGCACTCCTGTAGACCGGGACACTGAAGATGGATTAAAGGCTGTAATTACTTGCTATGATACAGAGACTCGACAGTGGCAAGATGTGGAATCTTTGCCGCTTATTGACAATTACTGCTTTTTCCAAATGTCTGTGGTCAATTCAAACTTTTATCAGACAGCATCATGTTGTCCCAAGAGTTACTGTTTAGAAAACGAAGAGGCAGTAAGAAAAATTGCCAGCCAAGTGTCTGATGAGATCCTTGAAAGCTTGCCTCCAGAAGTCCTAAGCATTGAAGGAGCAGCCATTTGCTATTACAAAGATGATGTCTTCATTATAGGAGGCTGGAAAAACAGTGATGATATTGATAAACAGTATCGGAAAGAAGCCTACCGATACTGTGCGGAGAGGAAGAGGTGGATGCTTCTTCCTCCTATGCCACAACCTCGTTGTAGAGCCACTGCTTGTCACGTGAGGATCCCATACCGGTACTTGCATGGCACACAGAGATACCCTATGCCTCAAAACCTGATGTGGCAGAAGGACCGCATCAGACAGATGCAAGAGATACATCGTCACGCCCTGAACATGAGGCGAGTGCCAAGCTCTCAGATTGAATGCTAGGTTCTCTCAAGCGTGCCGATTAAGACTGTTATACGCGTTTCGTGAAGCTGAAGATAACCCAGGCTGTTACTTGAAAAAGTATGTCGATAACTTATTTTCTACATGAACTGATTATTACCCCATATAAAGGAAATAGAGTTAAAAGCTAAAGAACAGGAGACTCAGTTCAATACATGGTCATTTTGTTAGCTTGCAATTTTTGTCTTTGGTTTGTTTGTTTGTGCTAGCTAAATAAGATCTTATTAAGGACAAGTGGAAAAATCAGGTGTAGTTGCTTTGCTGTTTTCCTGCCAACGAGTTATAACCCCTTTGTCTTGGGGACTTATGTTTTGAACATGCTTTAAGCAGCAATTTTATTTGCACATTTACTTTGATATTCTTTTTCATTTTTTATTAAATGATTGATTTTGGCAAGATCTGACTTCTGCATTGAGCCCTCATCTGCAGGAGGCATGTGCAATAGTGAGACTGAAATTTGGATGAAAACACTCAATATTTCAGCAAGATAATTTGAGAATGTTTGCATTGATATTTTTTATGTTTATCTAGAAAGCCACTTTCCTTCCTAGAAGATGTGACTGATGAGAAATTTTTTATTGGCTCATGCATTTTTTGAATATTTTTCATTAGCAGCTGTTTATAGACTTTAAGCCTTCAGTCTGAGGTGAGGGTAGTTGGCAAAAGTATAGATCTTTAGCTAATTGACTAAATACAGAGCAAGTTACATGTGTGAACTTTGTTTCTCTAAGAAGAAAGGTATTAGTGTAGACTGAGAAATCAAAGGCATTTAAAATTTTTTCAACATTTTTTTCAGGAGTTGCAGGATTATTTGAGAATATGTTAATGAGTGTAAATAATGCCTATGACAATCGACACTCAATGCCTTCCATTTTAATTTTTGCTCTAATGCATATTATATAGAATCTTCATTATTCCTTTTTTTTTTTTTTTGACTCTTGTTGCCCAGGCTGGAGTGCAGTGGTGCAATCTCGGCTCACTAGCTCACTGCAACCTCTGCCTGCCAGGTTTGAGTGATTCTCTTGCCTCAGCATCCCGAGTAGCTGGGATTACAGGTACCCGCCCATCACGCCTGGCTAATTCTTGTGCTTTTAGTAGAGATAGGATTTCACCACGTTGGCCAGGCTGGTCTTGAACTCCTGACCTCAGATGATCCGCCTGCCTCAGCCTCCCAAAGTGCTGGGATTACAGGCATGAGGCACCGCACCCAGTCCATTACTCTTTTCTACAAGAAACTGTTTTTTTCCAAAATGGGAAGGAAGTCCCAATTTAGAGAAATGTTGCTAAAGAGAAGCCTTATTATTTCTGATTGTTATATTTTATCCAGTTGCCCTACACTTTTAAACTTTGCCTGAGCCTAGGATACCAAATTTGGGTACATAATTTTGGCTTTTAAAGGTTTATGGGCTGGGCACGGTGGCTTATGACTGTAATCCCAGCACTTTGGAGGAGGCTAAGGTGGGCAGATTTTGAGCCCAAGAGTTCAAGACCAGCCTGGGAAACAGCAAGACCAGCCTGGGAAACATAGCAAGACCCTGTCTCTACAAAAAGTACAAAAATTAGCTGAGTGTGGTAGCTGGCACGTGCCTGTAGTCCTTCCTAGTTGAGGCCAAGGTGGGAGGATCACCAGAGCCTGGGGAGGTTGAGGCTGAAATGAGCCGTGATCATGCCACTCTACCTTGGGTGACAGAGAGACAGTGTCTCAAAAATTAAAAAGATCACTGAAGCTATCTTTTATTTAGTTTTATACATTGTTCTAATTCTCTTATGTCTCCTGAGCTTTATAAAAGTTAGCACTCAAATTGACTTTTTTTTTTGGGGGGCCAGGGGATGGGGTCTCACTTTGTCACCCAGGTTGGAGTGCAGTGGTACGATCTCGGCTCACTACAACCTTTACCTCCTGGATGCAAGCCATCCTGCCACCTCAGCCTACTGAGTAGCTGGGACTACAGGCACGTGCCACCACGCCCAGCTAATTTTTTTTTTGTATTTTTGGTAGAGACAGGGTTTCTCCATGTTGCCGAGGCTGGTCTCCAACTCCTGGGCTCAGGAGATCCACCCATGTCAGCCTCCCAAGGTGCCAGGATTAGGTGTGAGCCACCATGCCCGGCCTCAAATTAACTCTTTTTTTTTTTTTTTGAAACAGTCACGCTTTGTCACCCTGGCTGGAGTGCAGTTGTGCAGTCTCAGCTCACTGCAACCTCCACCTCCTGGGTTCATGCGATTCTCCTGCCTCAGCCTCCTGAGTAGCTGGGATTGCAGGTGTGTACCACCATGCCTGGCTAATTTTTGTATTTTTAATAGAGATGGGGTTTCACCATGTTGGTTAGGCTGGTCTCGAACTCCTGAACTCATGATCCGCCCACCTCGGCCTCCCAAAGTGCTGGGATTATAGGAGTGAGCCACCATGCCTGGTCCTCAAATTTACTCTTAATGCTCAGTTAATATAAAGGATTCCTAACAGTTTACAACGTGGTTTTCTTGTTTTTGTTGTTGTTTTGGTTTTTTAAGATATGAGGTCTCATCTTATTGGCCAGGCTGGTCTCAAGCTCCTTTCCTCAAGCAATCCTCCCACCTTGGCCTCCCAAAGAGCCACCTGTCCAATGATTTATCCTGTTTCTTCAGGACTGTCTTTACCTTCTTAGACATTTTGGCATACCATTCTAGAAGTCAAATTCCAAGTGCAGTGATTTTTTTTTCCTAGTCCATTATAGTTAATCTTCTTGTTAGTGATCAAATATCAAAAGAGAAAAGCACAACCAGAAATTTTGGCTATTTGCTGCAAGACTAATAGTTGTAGGTCTCTATACTAAGTTGTTGGGCTCTATACTAAGAACTTGAAATTTTTAAATTAGTATCCCTGCCTAGGTGAAAAGTTTTTAATAAATGTGTGGAAAATCAATTTTAAATCCATTTAATTTAGACTGGAGTGGGCGTGAGAAACTGCAAGTCTATTTCTACATATAAGGATATATTATCCTATCCCACCACTACCTTTTTCTCAATTTCTATTTCTTTGTAGTTATTTTAATAAAAGCCATTTGGATTCTGAGAAGCACTAATTCTTAGTTGTGAGAGGTCTATGCAAGTAAGACAGAATCATTAAATGAAGCTCACTAAATGAAGTTCTCATTTCTCTCTAATAGACTATGCTAGCAAACTTCGTTTTCTTGATGGTGTTTAAATAATTTAGTATCTCACTACAATAATAGTTTTTAACTGGAAGGGTGTGATGTGTTTTTTGTTTTTTGTTCTCAGAGTTGTCTTCTGAGATAATCATTACCACATCATTTGTGGGGTTGTGTTTTTTTCACATGATGTGACAGAAATTATAACTCATAAGATTTAGGCATAATCTGGTTTTAAAACCTTGATTGAAACTGTTGTTTTTTAACTTAGCAGGCAGCCTAGGCCATGGCTGAAAAGAAGGGGTAAGTCCTTCATTGCATGATGATGTGTGCAGGTTTTCCTGATTTTCTAATTTTTATATTTGAATTCACATGTGTAATTTCACATCAATAACTTGTGTTTCTGAAATATCCTAACTAACTTGTTAATAAGGAAAGAAACCAGATTTGCTTAAATCTGTTCAAGGCTGACATTCTGAAATTCTAAACTGGAAATAACTTCCCAGAGTATTTGGAAAGGTTCTAATTACGAGGATCAGGCCTAAAATAGCTCCTTGGGAAAGAAATTTCCTTTTTGATGAGAAAACTTAAAATATTGTTTTTGGTAATGTAAGCAGTTAAAAACATGACTTTAGAAAGACAGCTTAATGTGTATTAAAGCAAACCTTTGTTTTGTTGCTTTTGCTTTTGTTTGTAGAAGACAGAGGAAGTCATTATACCAAAAAGTAATAGTATATGTAATTTTGAGTGAGGCTACTTATATCTTAGAATGGGTATCCTTGAACTATATCTACCCCACCATGGCTTAAAAAATCAGTGGTATATATTGAGAATGTCAGTCATGAGCTTAGTGTTTAAGTAACACATCCCACTTACAGTTGTTTGCATGATTAGTCTTGTGTATCATGATGTTCAACTTTGCTTTTGCTGTGCCAGTTCAAAAATAACTTTTTGCTAAAAACTCTTAAAATTCATGATATGAGTTTTGTTTTGATCACCTGGTTTTCTATAGTATTTCTGGGACCAAAAAATTTAAATATACCTTTTTAATATAAAACAGAAGTTTGAAGCTGGAAAGATAGTGTTTATGGAAGATTTGTGTGCTTTTGTGTTTTTTAAACCCGTCAGGCTGCTGGTAAGGCAGTTTCTAGGGCTCACTTTTCCTCCTTACCTCTTGACTAGTGTAGCATGTGGTATGTTTAAAATATTTCATTTTCTGCTTTGTAATTCTAACGTCAACACTATACTGTATGTAGACAGGAGAGCTGATTTGTATATTTTAGTTATTTGGTCTAATCAAGCATAACTAAAGGGACTTCTTTTTTGATACTTTTCTCAAGTTAAGTTTAAATATAGCATACTGGCCACATTTCATGTCTTTGAAAGTGTTGTACATTACTGTAAACCAAGTACTCTCTCTACACCAGAGGGTGCTTTAACTGTAAAATATTTGAGAAACAATTCAGTCTCTCAAACATTTTGGCACAGTTCATCGCTCCAGTTTGTTACTTTCTTGAGAATAGTCCATTTTTTTGTTTTTGTTATTATACCGTGTGTTCTGGTCATTGGAAACAGAACAGCTCATAGTTGAGTGATGTAATATAATAACAGTAATATAACCTAGTGGTCATTTTGCTTCAAGTAATTTAATTAGATAGCAAAATCACTGCTGTTTGTTTATTACATTTGTAGGGCTTTTTGTCTTACTCAGTGACCATCACTACGAATGTCTTACATTGAAGCACAGACTGCAGAGCACTTGTTAACTTAGTCCTCCTGCATAATGCACTTGTGAAAAGTAGTGCTTGCTAGGTGTTTGAAGATTTTATGATCCGTGTGCTTGGGCTTGTTGAGTTATTTGTAAAATAAACATTTAGTTTGAGTTGATGCAGTAAGTTTTTTGGGCTAGTAGTTTCCAGGTCCCTACTCTACTGAAAATATAATCTTCACTATCTCCCCTTAAGTCAGAAGAGATGTAGTATTTAGAACACCTTGAGACATGACATTGTAAAATAGCTTGTTTTATGTTCCTGAAGCTATCTTGTTCTCTGTTAAAGCTACTAATTGTCTCAGTGTAAGTTTTAAATAAACATATTTCTTTAAAGCTGGTTTGTACTGTGTGACTTTTTTTTCTTCTTTATGCACTGTCGGATATAATTGCCTTCTTCCATCCCTCCTACTCCCTCATTCATCCAGCCATTGGCTCTCTTAAGTTGAACATTATCCAGTACTCTTCAAAGTTTAAACACTGCATTTTTTAAAAAAAGAATTAATTCTTATTGCTTAGACTTTTTATTAGCTAAATGAAGAGGCTTATACAGGTAGGGTACTTGTCGAAGCAGAATATTTTACTTCATCTCGCAGTGCTAATCCTGGGAAGTTGTCCCGTCTAGCTGCATATTCCTCAACATTGGCCAGCCCTGGTACTACACAGCAGCTCAGAGCACTGCGGTATATACTCATGTCATGAGCATCATACCACTCATCGGTCTTTTCATCATAGCACTCAACATTAAAGGTGGTGGTAAAACCATTAAAGCCACCCACCACAAACAAGAGGTCGTCCACCACCTCGATGCCAAAATTGCTACGAGGATTAAACATAGTGGGGATTGTGCGCCAAGTGTTAGCCACAGGGCTGTAGGCTTCGGCACTCCTAAGTCGATTAGCTCCATCAAAGCCACCTACCTGTGGATAGCAAAAGAAACACAGTTGACTGCTAACCATTGATTCTGTTCACTGAGGAAGCCCTTGTTGGGGGTACCAGTGATTTCATAACTCCCTCTTCCATTATCTTCCATGAAAAAAAGCTTTTCAGCCGGGTGCAGTGGCTCACGCCTGTAATCCCAGCACTCTGGGAGTCCGAGGCAGGTGGATCACAAGGTCGGGAGATCGAGACTATCCGGGCTAACACAGTGAAACCCCGTCTCTACTAAAAATACAAAAAATTAGCAGGGCATGGTGGCGGGTGCCTGTAGTCCCAGCTACTCGGGAGGCTGAGGCAGGAGAATGGCATGAACCCGGGAAGCAGAGCTTGCAGTGAGCTGAGATCCTGCCACTGCAGTACAACCTGGGCAACAAAGCGAGACTCCATCTCAAAAAAAAAAAAAGAAGCTTTTCAAATACTTACCAGTAGTAGCATAAACCCATTTACTAATACAAAATCTAGGGGTAATGTGTTTTTTTTTTTTTTTTGTAGTACTAGATAAACTTACTGCATATACATGTTCTCCATAAGCAATCACGCCTATTCCACTCCTCCTGCTTCTCATGGGTGCTATGACTGTCCACTGATTACTTTCAGTGTTGTACACTTCTGCTGTAAACAGGCACTCGTTTCCATTAAACCCACCACATATGTAGACCTGTGTGAAGAGTTCCAAGATTATTAAAATTCCCACTCTAGGGAGTAGAAAGAAAGGATATGTGTGTGGTGGTAGTGGGCACTTAATTCCAGTCTGTACAGTCTGAATTTCTTTTTTTCATATGTGCATGCATTGCTTTTTATTTATTTTTTAGAGACAGAGTCTTGCTCTGTCACCCAGGCTGGAGTCCAGTTGCGCCATCTCTGCTCACTCCGCCTCCCAGGTTCTAACAATTCTCTTGCCTCAGCATCCGGAGTAGCTGGGACTACAGGTGCACACTGCCACGCCCCGCTAATTTTTTGTATTTTAGTAGAGATGAGGTTTCACCATGTTGTCCAGGCTGGTCTCGAACTCCTGAGTTAAGGCAATCCACCCCACTCAGCCTCCCAAAGTGCTAGGATTACAGGCATGATACACTGTGCCCAGCCTATTTATTTTTATTTTTTGAGATGGAGTCTCACTCTGTTGCCTGGGCTGGAGTGCAGTGGAGCTATCCCGGCTCACTACAACCTCCACCTCCTGAGTAGCTGGAATTACAGGTGTGCGCCACTGTGCCTGGCTAATTTTTGTATTTTTAGTAGAGACCGGGTTTCACCATGTTGGCCAGGTTGGTCTCAAACTCGATCTCAAGTGATCCGCCCACCTTGGCCTCCCAAAGTGCTGAGATTACAAACACAAGACACTGGGCCCTGCCACATTACTTTTTTTTTTTTTTTTTTTTTTTTTTGAGACGGAGTCTTGCTCTGTCATCCAGGCTGGAGTGCAGTGGTGCAATCTTGGAGCACTGCAACCTCTGCCCACTGCAGCCTCTGCCTCCCGGGTTCAAGCGATTCTCCGTCTCAGCCTCCTGAGTAGCTGGGACTACAGGCGCCCGCCACCACACCTGGCTAATTTTTTGTATTTTTAGTAGAGACAGGGTTTCACCATGTTAGCCAGGATGGTCTCGATCTCCTGACCTCGTGATCCTCCCGCCTCAGCTTGCCAAAGTGCTGGGATTACAGGCGTGAGCCACCGAGCCCAGCCTGCATTACTTTTTTTTTCTTTTTTCTTTTGAGATGGAGTCTTGCACTGTCACCCGGGCTGGAGTGCAGTGGCGCCATCTTGGCTCACTGAAATCCTCTGCCTCCGGGGTTCAAGCGATTCTCCTGCCTCAGCCTCCCCAGTAGGTGGGATTACAGGCGCCCGCCACCAGGCCTGGCTAATTTTTTGTATTTTTAGTAGAGACAGGGTTTCACTATGTTGGCCAGGCTGGTCTCGAACTCCTGACCTAGTGATCCGCTCGCCTCGGCCTCCCAAAGTGCTGGGATTACGGGCTTGAGCCACTGCGCCCGGCCTTGCATTACTTTTTAATAAGCAAAATAAAAGACAGTTGCAACTAGTCACCTTGTCAATTGAAGAAAGAATGAGTACTCCAAAGTGAATACTGCCACTGCGTCTTCCATCCACCCCAAAAAAGAGGAGTATCATTTCTGGGCTTGTACTTTGCATCCACATCTTCCCCTCCCACCTTGGTCCTTTACCTTCCCATAGAGTGTCGTGGCGCTTGCATCACTCCTCTGTTCGTGCATGGGGGCGATGAGTGTCCATTGATTGGTCTCTGGCTCATAACGTTCAGCAGTGTTTAGACGCACATAGCCATCAAATCCTCCCATGGCATAAATAAAATTGCTGAGGACAGTCACACTGACATAGCAACGTCTGGAGTGCATCGGGGCCACTTGATGCCAAGTTTTCTTGACTGGGTCAAAACGCTTAACACTATTGAAATAGTCTACACTATCAAACCCCCCAATGATATACACATAGCCTTTCAAATAGGCTGCCCCATGGTAGGCACGGGGACTCTCTTCCTCACAAGTAACATTCACCCATCTGTCTGCCCGAGCGTCATATGCCTCAATGGCATTGGTGGGGCTCCCACCACTCCAGCCACCAATTGCAAAGAGGATGGCATAGGGCAAGCGTGGTCTGGTGAGTGGGTTGGTGAAATCAGAATTAGAGGGCCCATTCATGTTGAGGTCATACATGGCCTTTAGGGCATTAATGATGACTGGTTTGCATTCCTCACTGTCTTTGACATAGTCATTCATCTTAACATTGTTCATGAAGTACTCAGCATGCATTAGGGCCAGGCGAACCTAAGAAGCAAACGCAGAAAGTCATTCAGGTGACGTGAGGGTGCCAGGAAATCCCACATCCTTAACTCCCATTTTACAATCTGCCTTTGAATTGCTGGAAATATTTTGGTTTGTTTTTGAAATGTATAAGTCACACTTTAAATAGTCGATTTTGAGGCTCACACCGTAATCCCAGCACTTTGGGAGGCCGAGGCAGGCGGATCACTTGAGGCCAGGAGTTTGAGACCAGCCTGGCAACATAGCAAGACCCTGTCTCTACTAAAAATACAAAAATCGGGGCCAGGCGAGGTGGCTCATGGCTGTAATCCCAGCACTTTGGGAGGCCGAGATGGGCGGATCACCTGAGGTCAGAAGTTCTAGACCAGGCTAGCCAACATGGCAAAACTCCATCTCTACTAAAAATACAAAAATTAGCTGAGCGTGGTGGCACGCACCTGTAATCCCAACTACTCAGGAAGCTGAGGCAAAAGAATCGCTTGAGCCAGGGAGGCAGAGGTTGCAGTGAGCCGAGATTGCCCTACTGCACTCCAGCCTGGGCCACAGAGCAAGACTCCGTCTCAAAAAAAAAAAAAAAATACAAAAATCAGGCTGAGTGCAGTGGCTCACGCCTGTAATCCCAGCACTTTGGGAGGCCGAGGTGGGCAGATCACTTGAGGTCAGCATTTGACACCAGCCTGGCCAACGTGGTGAAACCCCCATCTCTACTAAAAATACAAAAATTAGCTGGGCGTGGTGGCAGGTGCCTATAATCCCAGCTACTCAGGAGGCTGAGGCAGGAGACTCGCTTGAACTGGGGAGGTGGAGGTTGCAGTGAGCCAAGATCACGCTACCACACTCCAGCCTGGACAACAGAGCTAGACTCCATCTCAAAAAAAATTAGCCAGGCATGGTGCCGCGTGCCTGTAGTCCCAGCTACTCTGGAGGCTAAGGCATGAGAATTGCTTGAACCCAGGAGGCAGAGGTTGCACTGAGCTGTGATCACACCACAGCACTCCAGCCTCGGTGACAGAGTGAGACTTGTCTCAAAATAAATAAATAGTCGTCAGCCAGGCACAGTGGCTCACGCCAGTAATCCCAGCACTTTGGGAGGCCGAGGCAGACAGATCACGAGGTCAGGAGATCAAGACCATCCTGGCTAACACGGTGAAACCCCGTCTCTACTAAAACTACAAAAAGTTAGCCGGGCATGGTGGTGGATGCCTGTAGTCCCAGCTACTGGGGAGGCTGAGGCAGGAGAATGGCGTGAACCTGGGAGGCAGTGGTTGCAGTGAGCCTAGATCGCATCACTGCACTCCAGCCTGGGCGACAGTGAGACTCCTTCTCCAAAAAAATAAATAAAATAAATAAATAAATAAATATATATATATAATTTATTTATTTATTTATTTATTTATTATTTATGGGGAGGTGGTATATACATTTGGAAGCTGAGAATGAGCTAGATAGAAGGCACCTCAAGTGGCCAGAAAGCAATCCCATTCCTTCGCCAATGGCCAGTACCATTAGACCAGGAGAAACCATGGTAATTGTTCAGTAATTGAATATGTCTGTATATGTAAAATAATGCTTATTAGCACCAACTGACAACAATTGTATGCAATACTTATGTTTTTTTTTGTTTTTTGTTAATTTGAGAGCAAGTCTCTCTCTGTCGCCCAGCTGGAGTGTAGTGGTGCGATCTCGGCTCACTGCAGCCTCCGCCTCCCAGGTTCAAGTTATTCTCCTGCCTCAGCTTCCCGAGTAGCTGGGATTACAGGCATGCACCACCATACCCAGCTAATTTTTGTATTTTCAGTAGGGACAGTGTTCTGCTATGTTGGCCAGGCTGGTCTTGAACTCCTGACCTCAGGTGATCCACCCGCCTCCGCCTCCCAAAGTGCTAGGATTAAAGACATGAGCCACTGTGCCAGCCATGATTTCTAATTCAACTTCTATCTTGGGTATGGAGAAATTCATAGAAAGGAAAAAAGCTGAAAGGAATTTCAGCCCTTTAGAATTTTTTTTTTTTTTTTAGACAGGGTCTTGCTCTATTGCCCAGGCTGGATTGCAGTGAGGTGATCACAGCACACTGCAGCCTTGACCTCCGAGGCTCAAGCAGTCCTCCCATTTCAGCCTCCCACCCAGTAGCTGGAACTGCAGGCATGCACCACCAAGCCTGGTGAATTTTTAAATTTTATAATTTTTTTTCTTTTTTTTTGAGATGGAGTCTTGTTCTGTCACCCAGGCTTGAGTGCAGTGGCATGATCTCAGCTCACTGCAACCTCCGCCTCCCAGGTTCAAGCGATTCTCCTGCCTCAGCCTCTTGAGTAGCTGGGATTACAGGCACCCACCACCATGCCCAGCTAATTTTTGTATTTTTAGCAGAGATGGGGTTTCACCATGTTGGCCAGGCTGGTCTCGAACTCCTGACCTCAGGTGATCCACTCACCTCGGCCAAAGTGCTGGGATTACAGGCGTGAGCCACTGCACCTGGCCAAATTTTATAATTTTTAAATTTTATAACCTATGTTGCCCAGGCTGGCCTCAAACTCTGGGCTCAAGTGATTCTCCCACCTCGACCTCCCAAAGTGAGCCACCACACCCCACCTAGAATTATTTTGAAGGCTCTCTTCTTCCCCCACCACCAGGAAGGATTTTGGTCAAAGAATATAACTTAGGTAAAAAGAACTAGTAATGCCAAGGGAAAAGACAGTTGCAAAATTCCAGAGAATAGTAGATGCCTTCTATCTAAGGACATGTAAATACAGCCTTGGGATGTGTCATATGTCTGAATTTTGCTTTTAGGACAATCTCTCTGTGATAAATGAATCAAGAGTGAACACTGACCTTAGGAAGCAAAATTGAAATGTGCTGCTTTCTATTTTGGGGGTCATGAGAAATCCACTTTAAAATGGCCTCAAATACAGCATCTTCCTGTTTGACATTCAGCTCATCTTTCTCGATAACATCCTTAAGTTCAGTGACCGAGAGCTCTAAAAATTCCGCCGAGACTTTCACCATCTCCTCGAAGTTGTGCAGTATGAACATGTAGGCCTTCTGCCTCAGCTCAGGACAGTAGTAGTAGTCCGTGAACTTACAGATGCCAATACAATTATCCAAGCACAGCTCTGACTTGAGGAACTCGCAGCAACCCCTGACGATACCCATGATGTTAAACTGGTCTGCAGCAGCAAGCAGTTTCTCCACATTGTCTGGTGTGATAGGCACGGTCCGGGTGTATGCATACTCAATGATTAGCTTCATCATGTCGGGAGAAATGCCAGGGATGTTGTATACCTTCTTTTCAGTGTTGTTCCAGCCACTTGTAAACAAAGCTCTGGAAAAAAGAAAGAAACTAGCAGCCACGGAAACATTTCTCTCCTGTTAGGTGAGTACATTGGAAATGGCCTGAGGAAGTGGGGTGCAGGCATGTGCTATATACAGTGGACAAGAAGAACACCTTTCCAAGAACTCTGACTTTGGTCACTCTTACCTTGTGGATGGAGAAATTAAGAGCTAGAACTGAGAGTAAGACCCAGGTCTCTTGGGCCAGGCATGGTGGCTCACGCCTACAATCCCAGCACTTTGGGAGGCCGAAGCGGGTGGATCATGAGGTTAGGAGTTCAAGACCAGCCTGGCCAACGTGGTGAAACCCCGTCACTACTAAAAATACAAAAATTAGCTGGGTGTGGTGGCACGTGCCTGTAGTCCCAGCTACTTGGGAGGCTGAGGCAGGAGAATCGCTTAAACCTAGAGGCAGAGGTTGCAGTGAGCCAAGATCACGCCACTACATTCCAGCCTGGTGACAGAGTGAGACTCCATCTCAAAAAAAAATTTTTTTTTCACATAAAATATGAGATTGGGGTGGGGCGGGGGGGTCTCCCTATATTGCCCAGGCTGGTCTCGAACTCCTGGGCTCAAGTGATGCTCCCGCCTCAGCCTCCCAAAGTGCTGGGATTACAGGTGTGAGCCACTGCATCCAGCCTAGTTTATGTAGTCTTATCCCAGCAGCCAGGGTGATTCTTATGAGTTTATGTTTCTTTTCTACTTGAAATCTTCCACTGAATTCCCTTCTTGCTCAGGGTAAAATACAAAGTCCTTACCCAGGGAATGCTTAGGCCTCTGAGGTCTGGACCACTAATACCTCTCTTACCCTGTCTTCTCCCACCTTCCCTTCACTCTGTGTCCAGCCCTATCGGCCTCCTTGCTGTTCCTTAAGCACACCAGAGCTGCTTCCACCTTTGGTCCTTTGTACTTGCTGTGCCCTCTGCCTGGAAGGCTCCCCCACATTCGCATATTTCTTCCTCCTTCATCCCCTTGAAGTCTTTGTTCAAATGTTACTGTGTCAGCAAGACCTTCTCCAACAATCCTAACAATGGGGCAGGGTGCACTGGCTCACACCTGTAATTCCAGCACTTTGGAAGACCGAGGCAGGCAGATCATATGAGGCCAGGAATTCAAGCCCAGCCTGGCCAACATCTCAAAACCCCATCTCTACAAACAATACAAAAATTAGCCAGGCATGGTGGTGCATGTCTGTAATACCAGCTACTTGGGAGGCTGAGAATCACTTGAACCTGGGAGGTGGAGGTTGCAGTGAGAGCCAAGATCACACCACTGCACTCCAGCCTAGGGGACACAGCGAGACTCTGTCTCAAAAAATAAAAATAAAATAAAAATAAAATGGCCACTTACTGCTTTTTATCTTCCTTTTCTTATTTTCCCAGGCATTTACGATGATTTGATATGCATTTTACTCATTTAATGCCTATTTCCCCATCCAGAGGGTAAACTTCATGAGAACAGGAATGCTTCTCTTTTTATTCATTGTTTTCTTTTCTTTTTTTCTTTTCTTTTTTTTTTTTTTTTTTTGAAACAGGGTCTTGCTCTGTCACCCAGGGTAGAGTGCAATGGCACGATCTTGGCTCACTGCAGCCTCCAACTCCTGAGTGCAAGCAATTTTCCTGCCTCAGTCTCTTGAGTAGCTGGGATTATACGCATGTGCCACCACGCTCAACTGATTTTTGTGTTTTTTAGTAGAGATACAATTTCACCATGTTGGCCAGGCTGGTTTCATCATATTGGTCAGGCTTGTCTCGCACTCCTGACCTCAGGTGATCTGCCCGCCTTGGCCTCCCAAAGTGCTGGGATTACACGGGTGAGCCACCGTGCCCAGACTTTGCTTCCTTTTTCTAAGAGGTTTAAGGAAATGTGGTCTTAGAAATCAAATTCTTCCTCTAGAGCAGGGGTCTACAAACCTATGGACTCTGTCCAAATTTGGCCCACCTCTTGTTTTCATGCTGCCCACAAATTAAGAATGATTTTTACATTTTAAATGGCTGGAGGAAAAAATCTTTTTTTTTTTTTTTTTTTTTGAGGTGGAGTCTCGCTCTGTCACGCAGGCTGGAGTGCAGTGGCTTGATCTTGGCTCAGTGCAACCTCTGCCTCCCAGGTTCAAGCAATTCTCTGCCTCAGCCTCCCGAGTAGCTGGGATTATAGGCGCCCACCACCATGCCCGGCTTTTTGTATTTTTAGTAGAGATGGGATTTCACCATCTTGGCCAGGCTGGTCTTGAATTCCTGACCTCATGATCCACCCACCTCAGCCTCCCAAATTGTTGGGATTCCAGGCATGAGCCACTGCGCCCGGCTGGTTGGGGGAAAAAATCAAAAGAATATTCTGTGACACCTGCAAATTATAATACATTTAAATTTCAGTGTCCATAAATAATCTTATTGGAACACAGCCACACCCATTCATTTAGTATTGTCTGTGGCTGCTTTTGTGGTATAAAAACAGAGTTGAGTAGTTGCAACAGACTGTGTGGCCTGCAAAAACCTAAAACAATTACTATTTGGTCTATTTCTGGACTCAGCTGAGCGCGTTGGCTCACGCCTGTAATCCCAGCACTCTGGGAGGCTGAGGCAGGCAGATCACCTGAAGTCAGGAGTTCAAGACCAGCCTGGCCAACATGGTGAACCCCGTCTCTACTATAAATACAAAAAAATTAGCTAGGCGTGGTGGCAGGCACCTGCTCCCGAGTAGCCTCCCCAGCTACTCGGGAGGCTGAGGCAGGAGAATTGCTTGAACTTGGGAGGCGGAGGTTGCAGTGAGCAGAGATCGCGCCATTGTACTCCAGCCTGGGTGACAAGAACAAAACTCCATCTCAAAAAAAAAAAAAAAGAAAAATTAGCCAGACGTGGTGGCACACAGCTGTAATCCCAGATATTCAGGAGGCTGAGGCAGGAGAATCGCTTGAACCCGAGAGGTGGAGGTTGCAGTGAGCTGAGATTGTGCCACTGCACTCTAGCCTGGGTGACAGAGCAAGACTCCATCTCAAAAAAATAAAAATAAAAAATAAATTGTGGACTCTGCTCTGTGGTCTACCTGAATGAGAAGTTTTAGCAACAGGTAGGACACATTGATCATATCTTCATTGGAATTGATTACTCAAACATTTTCAGCTCATGAACAAAATAGCCCTTCTACCTCCTGGGTTACAATGGTTTTAGCCCAAACTCTCTTTTTCTTCTGATATTTCCCGGGTATTTCCCCCTCATCCCCCTTCCCATCCCCTTAATCCTTGTTAATTTCACCCTGTTTGAAATGGTCTCTATTGGGATGGGGTACAGGGGGTTCCCTGAAGTGGCATTGTCATCTGAAATCCAGTAGGGATGTCCAACCTTCCCAAAGGTTGGTTTGGGTGAGAATCAAAGATGAAAGCACCTGGCCCACCAATAATTGGTTGAAATCCAGTTGAAAAATCAGATCTTAAAGGCTGGGTGCAGTGGCTTGCGCCTGTAATCCCAGCACTTTGGGAGGCCAAGGCGGGTGGATCACGAAGTCAGGTGTTCGAGACCAGACTGACCAACGTGGTGAAACCTGACCAACGTGGTGAAACCCCGTCTCTACTAAAAATACAAAAATTAGCTGGGCATGGTGGCGGGAGCCTGTAATTCCAGCTACTCGGGAGGCTGAGGCAGAAGAATTGCTTGAGCCTGGGAGGCAGAGGTTGCAGTGAGCTGAGATCACGCCACTGCATTCCAGCCTGGGGGACAAAGCGAGACTCCATCTTAAAAAAAGAAAAATCATATCTTGCCAGGCGCGGCGGCTAATGCCTGTAATCCTAGCACTTTGGGAGGTCAAGACGGGCAGATCACCTGAGGTCAGGAGTTTGAGACCAGCCTGAGCGACATGGCAAAACCCTGTCTCTACTAAAAATACAAAAATTAGCCGGGTTTGGTGTCAGGTGCCTGTAATCCCAGCTACTCGAGAGGCTGAGGTGGGAGAATGGATTGAACTGGGGAGGCAGAGGTTGCAGTGAGCCGAGATGGCACCATTGCACTCCAGCCTGGGTAACAGAGTGAGACTCATCTCAAAAAAAAAAAAAAAAAAAAAGACAAAAATCAGATCTCTCAAGAGCAAAAGGAAAAAAAAAAACAAAACAAACAAAGAAAAGAGAAAAAAGGCCCTGACCCTAGTCATGCCTCTTCAGAAGGCAAAGGAGTCAGGCAGGAGCTCCTGCCTGGACCAGAGTTGACCAGGCACAGTGGTAATCCCAGCACTTTGGGAGACTGAGGCAGGAGGATCGCTTTGGGCCAGGAGTTCAAGACCAGCCTGGGCAACATAGCCAGACTCCCTCTCTATAGAACATTTCAAAAGTAGCCAGACGTAGCGGCATGTGCCTGTAGACCTAGCTACTTGGGAGGCTGGAGTAGGTGAATTGTTTGAGCCCAGCAGTTCAAGGCTGCAGTGAGCTATGATTGCATCACTACACTCCAACCTGGGTGAAAGAATGAGAGCTTATCTCTAAATTTTTTTTTTTTTTAATTTTTAAGGAGCCCAGAGCTTTGACAGTGTCCCTAAAGTTAAGGTGGTGGGGTGGGAACCAGAAAATGGATCGAAGTGTCTCAAAATGAGCCCAATTACCCCTTTGGCTTAATTTGGCAACCCTGTTATACCTAAAGTAGGAACTGCAGCTACAGAGGATGTTCTTATGGGCACTGAACTCAAAGCCATTGACCTTGATGACCACGTCGCAGAGCTTGCCCTCTAGTCTAAGCTCGTTGAAGATCTCACAGGCCATCGCACTCATCTTCCTCTCCATGTGAGGCTGGTGGAAACCTGTGGAGGCCGCCGCGCTCTCCATATCCATGGCACCCTGGGACAGCGGAGAGAGGCTGCTTTCCTAGGGTGTCGGGGAGGGTTGTGGGGGGCCCCTTTAGCCAGCTGTCGCTGCTTTTCCCTACTACATCTTTCGTATAGGGTCTATCAGGCAACCCATGTTCCAGAATCCTGGCCCTGCAGTGAGATCACGCAGGATTGTGCTCTCAGGTTCTGGAACTGCCTCCTGGACTTGTCCTCTTCCTTCTCCCCTCCTTACCACCCCACTTAGGCTGAAAACCACCTCACACCTCCTTCTGTGACCTCAAACCCAGAACAGAACCATGACCACTAGCACCATCTGAGTGTTTATTGATTCCAGCTCCTGTTACCCACCTGATACAGGTCTCTATCCCTGGAGCATCCATCTACCTTCCACAGCCCAACACTTGGCTCCCTAGACACCGAACTCAAGGAAATCCAAGTCAGTTGAGGCTGAAGGGAGAAGTAAAGCTGATTAAATTTCTTTCTTAGGCCGGGCCCGGTGGCTCACACCTGTAATCCCAGCACGAGGTGGGCGGATCACGAGGTCAAGAGATCAAGGCCGTCCTGGCCAACATGGTGAAACCTCGTCTCTATTAAAAATAAAAAAATTAGCTGGGCATGGTGGCACATGCCTGTAGTCCCAGCTACTTGGGAGGCTGAGGCAGGAGAATTGCTTGAACCCGGGAGATGGAGGTTGCAGTGAGCCGAGATCGCACCACTGCGCTCCAGCCTGGTGACAGAGTGAGACTCCATCTCAAAAAAAAAAAAAAAAAAATCTTTCTTTTCCTAGGGACGGGTCTCGCTCTGTCACCCAGGCTGGAGTGCAGTGGGGTGATCATAACTCACTACAGCCTCGACTTCCTGGGCTCAAGTGATCCTCCCACCTCAGCCTCCTGAATAGCTGGGATTACAGGTGCTCCGCACTGTGCCCAGCCAACGCTGATTACATTTCAGAAAGCTGTCCCGGGTCTCCCAGCCCCCTGGATAGGTTAGTCACTCAGTTTCTTCTGGAATAAGGAATGGCCTAGTTAACAGAGCCCCTTCTGGGTGATTAACAGAATTCAGTTTATGGCTCCTTTATCTCTCCTCCCATCCAGCCGTGTGGTTTTTCTGTTTTTGTTTCTTGAGACATGGTGTTATCTGTCACCCAGGCTGGAGTGCAGTGGTGTGATCTCGGCCCACTGGAGCCTGGACCTCCCGGGCTCAAGTGATCCTCCTGCCTCAGCCTCCCGAGTAGCTGGGACTACAGGTGCGTGTCACCATGCCCGGCTAATTTTTGTATTTTTTGTAGAGACAGGGTTTCGTCATGTTGCCCAGGCTGAACTCTTCGCCTCAAGCGATCCTCCTGCCTCGGCTTCCCAAAGTCCTGGGATTACAGGCATGAGCCACCGCACCCAGCCCCAGTCATGTTTTTGTCACATAAACTTTCAGCCTGGAAATGACCACGCTTGGCAAGGCTTTTCCTCCACAAAAAGTGGCAGAACCCTACCTACCCACGTAACCCCAACACCTTGGGACCTTCACCCTGCTCTTCATAATAAATAGAACCCTCCTCCAGTTTGCCTAGCGCACCCGGCAAGCCCACCCGGATCGCGGCCATCTCCGGGACCACTCGATTCTCGGCCCCGCCCACTCCCCGCCCCCTTCCCCACCAACGCCCCGCCTCCGGCCCCACCACCCCCGCCCGGGCTCTAGGCGGGAGGCGACGCCTGCGCAGTGCGGTCGCGGGGGCTATCGTTGTCCCCCGAGCCGCCGACCGGGCCTCGAACGGGATGGCAGAGGAGGTGAGGAGGGAGAAGCGTCCGGAGTGGGGCGGGCCCGGACTCCGACCCCCGGGGCGCTTCGAGCCCCCCAGCGGGTCACCGAGGCACCGCCGCTCCACCCAGGCCAGTAGCCGCCCCCTCGCGCACCCCGGCCCCGCCTCACACGCGCGCCCGAGCGAGCCCCGAGCTCCCCTCGGGCCCAGCGCGGCGCAGGGGTCAGTGGTTCTCTCGGGTCTCGGGACAGGTGAGCACCCTGATGAAGGCCACAGTCCTGATGCGGCAGCCTGGGCGGGTGCAGGAGATCGTGGGCGCCCTCCGCAAGGGCGGCGGAGATCGGTTACAGGTACCTCTGGGGCGTGCGGGGGCCGGCCGGGCTGGGGGCGGCTGGAGAGGCTTCCTGCCCATTGGGCCTTCCCGCTTTGCTCTGCCGCGGACCCCTCCTAGCTCTCTGCCCCAAGAAATGGCCGGGAGCTTGAAGGAGAGCGGGTTGGTTCGCCTGTCCTAAAACCCAGATTTCAGATTGCTCAATATGGTCATGCTGCTTCCCCTAATTGGACAGAAGGCGCCCACACCAGTACTTAGGGCCTTATCCTCCCCAAGCCAGGGGCTCCCCAGTAAGTTGAAGATGTCCAGATGGGCCGTAATGGTAGAGATCTCTTAGGAAGGACCTGATATTGAAGGAGTCGGAGAGGTCCTGAGTATTCGCCCTCGCCCCTACACTAGGAGACTGCGTTTTCCTCAGGGTTAACGGGTACTAATTAGGATCACTTCCCCTCTATCCCTCTGTGTCACTCGGTAACTCCCCTAGGGCTTTGCCTACATCCTGGCCACTGAGCTGTATTGATTTCCATAATCATCCCCCAGGCTGAGGCAGGGCCACACTAGAATTCTGGTGCTTATTTAGGCATCATCTCTCTTTTGCTTTATAGGTGATTTCTGATTTTGACATGACCTTGAGCAGGTTTGCATATAATGGAAAGCGATGCCCTTCTTCTTACAGTAAGTCACATTTTAGCTTCCCTTGTTGAGCTTGATAAGACGATGGGTTCTAAGGGACAAGTAAAAGGAGTTTTCTCTTTTTCCAGATATTCTGGATAATAGCAAGATCATCAGTGAGGAGTGTCGGAAAGAGGTGGGTTGCTCCCGTCCTTTGCACAGAAATGGTTGTCATTTGCTACTTCAAATGGTTCCTGATTGGAACCAAAGATTCCAGTATAGAGACCTTAGAAAATTAATTTTTAAAAACTTGTTGTTTTGCTAAGGAGGGTCTAGTTTTAATACATTAAGACAGCTTTTCCTTACTGGGCAGGACATATGATGATTAATGGTTGGAACTGGACATTATACTTACTGTTGGCTATAGAGCTTACAAGAGATTTGAACATTCTGGAGGTTCAGCAACTTACCCAGGGTCATGCAGCCAAATGGCAGAGCTTGTTTGTTTGTTTGTTTTGAGACAGGGTCTCACTCTATCACCCAGGCTGTAGTGCAGTTCCTTGATCATTGCTCACTGCTGCCTTGACCTCCTAGGCTCAAGCAATCCTGCCTCAGCCCTACTGAGTAGCTGGAACGACAGGCATGTGACATTACACCTAGCTAATTTAAAAAATTTTTTGTAGAGATGGGGTCTCACTATGTTGCCTAGGTTGGTCTTGAACTCCTGAGCTCAAGCAATCCTCCTGCCTCAGCCTCCCCAAAGTGCTGGGCTTATAGGCATGAGCTACCACACCTGGCCTTTTTAAAAGAAAATGTATATTCTTCTGTTGGGTTCTAGTGTGTGTGTGTGTGTGTGTATTTTTTTTTTTTTGAGACAGAGTCTTGCTCTATTGCCCAGGCTGGAGTGGCATAATCTCAGCTCACTGCAACCTGGGTTCAAGCAATTCTCATGCCTCAGCCTCTCGAGTAGCTGGGATTACCAGCATGCATCACCACGCCCGGCTAATTTTTGTATTTTTAGTAGAGACGAGGTTTCTCCATGTTGGTCAGGCTGATCTCGAACTCCCAACCTCAGGTGATCCTCCCACCTTGGCCTCCCAAAGTGCTGGGATTACAGGCGTGAGCCATCTCGCCTGGCCTGATTTTTAGAGAAATGTTCTCACTCCAAAAAAACACACACATTGAGAATCTTAATACATTTCAGAAGTTTTCTGCCTTTGTTACTATGTCATCTTTGCATTTAATCTTCTTTTGAACAGATGGACAGGGATTCCATTTGATCTTGTAATGTTCCTAAGAATCATGCATGTATTAAAATTCTTTACTTGGTCAATTCTCATTTTTACTAGGCACTGTTACGGACTGGCTCTGTGTGACCCATGATCACTGGAACAGCCCCTTTAAAGTGTCAAAGTCTTGGCACATAGGAGGAAACCTTAGAGGAAACACACGTAGACGCTGTGCATTCACGTGATATTGACACTTTTGACAGAATTGTCCACCAACATGCTGTGTCCCAAAGTACAGTCTTCTAGTTATATTTCATTTTTTTTTGCCATATCTGTATATCACCTTTACTAAATCTTTCTCTAAATTGGCCTGCTTTTAAAAGTTGTAATTAACTTATAAAGAAACAGGCCAGGTGTGGTGATTCACGCCTGTAATCCCAGCATTTCTGGGAGGCCGAGGCGGGCAGATCAGTTGAGGTCAGGAGATCGAGACCAGCCTGGGCAACATGGCAAAACCCTGTCTCTACTAAAAATACAAAAAATTAGCTGGGTGTAGTGGTACATGCCTGTAATCCCAGCTACTCGGGAGGCTGAGGCAGAAGAATTGCTCGAACCCGGGAGGCGGAGGTTGCAGTGAGCCAAGATTGTACCACTGCACTCCAGCCTGGGCAACAGAGTGAGACTTCGTCTCAAAAAAAAAAAAAAAAATTGTATATGAAAATGAATGCAAAACTTCTGAGTTGAAAAGTGCTTCTCCATGAATTCCCTAAAGTTATCTTACCTATCACCTGAGAAAGTGGACCACATTCTGGGAGACACAGCATTAAGTAAGTTCTTACTGGTTAAGCTCTGACAATTGAGCTAATTAATAACAGCAAAAAAATCTTAGTACCTTTCTTCTCTGATAGTAATCTCATATTGCTGACTTTTAGACCTCACTCTCAGGGTCAGTGCAAAGGAATGACCAGCTGTGTGGATCCAGGTGCTCCCTGGACTTCACCAAACAGGTAAAAATGTGAGTGTATTGAGCGATTATGTTGGAAGATAATAAGAGAAACTTAGGTCTTATAAATGACATGTCCCCAAAGGAAAGCTTGAAGAAAATTTCATGTAACACTCTCTTAGATGAAGTTGCGTCTTCTTTTTATATGAGACACAGTTTTACTCTGTGGCCCAGGCTGGAGTGCAGTGGTGTGATCTTGTCTTGGCTCACTGCAACCTTCACCTCCCGGGTTCAAGCGATTCTCATTCTTCAGCCTCCTGAGTAGCTGGGATTAAAGGCGCATGCCACTACACCCGCTAATTTTTGTATTTTTTAGTAGAGACAGGGTTTCGCCATGTTGGCCAGGCTGGACTCGAACTCCTGACCTCAAGTGATCCACCTGCCTCAGCCTCCTAAAGCACTGGGATTGCAGGTGTGAGCTACCGCCCCTGGCCATGAAGTTGCCTCTTCTAGGTGACTTTTTTCTCATACTAAGCTGTAGGATGTTGCTGGGAAGAACTTGATATAGACTAATGGCCTTTCTCCCCATTTGGATATCCCAGCTCACAGCACTCCTTCACCACTATTACCCAATTGAGATCGACCCACACCGGACCGTCAAGGAGAAGCTACCTCATATGGTGGAATGGTGAGTGATGGTGGTGGAGAAAAGCTTCTGGGCCCTTGAGATGGAGTAGGCTGGGAGGGGCATATTTTTCCAGACCCTTGATGAGATGACAGGCTCCCTTACTTCACTGAGGGCTTAATTTAATGCTATTAGTCCAGCTATTGGAACAAACTTTTCAGATGAACCCAGGGCTTTTTGTGGCTGCTGCTGGAGTGGAGACCCTCAGATAATCCTTGGAATAAATTAAAGACGCTTGGTGTCGGGGTCTAAGTGCTTTGCGGAAGTGACTCTTAGTCTGTTTTGTGCTGCTGTCACAGATTAACAGACTAGGTGATTTACATATTTTTTCTGTTTTTTGAGACAGGGTCTTGCTCTGTTGCCCAGGCTGGAGTCCAGTGGCATGATCGTGGCTCCCTGCAGCCTCGACCGCCTGGGCTGAAGAGATTCTCCCACCTCAGCTTCCCAAGTAGTTGGTACTACAGGCACGTGCTACTGTGCCCAGCTCATTTTTTCTATTTTTTGTAGAGATGGGGTCTCACCATGTTACCCAGGCTATTTTCAACTCCTGAGCTCAAGCGATCCTCCCACTTCGGCCTCCCAAAGTCCTGGGGTTACAGGCATGAGCCACTGCACCTAGCCTAGACTGGGTAATTTATAATGAATAGCAATTTACTGGCACACAGTTCTGGAAGCAGGGAAGTCCAATATCAAAGGACTGGCTGGCATTTGGTGAGGGCCTTCTTGCTGCATTATCTCACTGTGGAAGGGCAAAGAGAGTGGGGGAGAGAAAAAGAGACAGAGGGGAGTTCTTTTTATAAGGAATCTGTGATAATGACATTAATCCATTCATGAGGACGGTGCCCCCATGACACCTCCCATTAGGCCCCATCTCTCAACACATCCACATTGGGGATCAAGTTTCCAACACATTGAAACCACAGCAACCGTCATCACTGGACAGAGCCCCAGTTCTCCAGATAGAGGGGTCACGGAGGAAGGGATTCAGAAGAATGCCAAATGCCGACTTCAGCAGTCAGCTTGCCCAGCACTTGTCTCTGTTGGGTTGCTTTTCTCATCCTCTTCCTTTTTTTTTTTTTTTTTTTTTGAGACGGAGTCTCGCTCTGTCACCGAGGCTGGAGTGCAGTGGCCCGATCTTGGCTCACTGCAACCTCCCTCTCCTGGGTTCAAGTGATTCTCCAACCTCAGCCTCCCGAGTAGCTGGGACTACAGGCGTGCACCACCATGCCCAGCTAATTTTTGTATTTTTAGCAGAGACGGGGTTTCACCATGTTGGCCAGGCTGGTCTCAAACTCCTGATCTCAGGTGATCCACCCGCCTTGACCTCCCAAAATGCTGGGATTATAGGCATGAACCACTGTGCCCAGCCACCCTCTTACTTTTAAGGGCAGCTAACGTAAGGATGAGGCCTCTGTCGGCAATGCTGTCAGAGAGTACTTGGCTCTGTAAAGGGAAAGGATGAGTTATTTACTTCAGTGATTTGAATTTGGGTTTTTCTGGGGTGTCTGTTTCTAGGTGGACCAAAGCGCACAATCTCCTATGTCAGCAGAAGATTCAGAAGTTTCAGATAGCCCAGGTGGTTAGAGAGTCCAATGCAATGCTCAGGTAAGCGTCTAGCTCTGGAAAACATTTCTCTCAGACTATTTAGAACTGTTTTGTTCAAAAAAAGGGGGCAGGGGAAGAGTAGAGAGGAGTTAGTTGCTTAAAGGACTGGAAGGGACATGGCACTATGAACAACTGATGTGATACAGCTAAAGCATTTCTTACCCTTGCTAGGAAACATTCAGCAGGTAGTGGATGTAGTACAAAATGGCCAGGGCACTATCTCCGAGAACAAACCAAGTCTAGCTCTTCTTTCTTTCTCTCTCCTTCTCTTCTCTTCTCTTCTCTTCTCTTCTCTTCTTTTCTCTTCTCGAGACGGAATCTCGCTCTGTCACCAGGCTGGAGTGCAGTGGCGCGATCTCGGCTCACTGCAACCTCCACCTCCTGGGTTCAAGCGATTCTCCTGCCTCAGCCTCCCGAGTAGCTGGGATTACAGGTGCCCGCCACCACGCCCGGCTAATTTTTGTATTTTTAGTAGAGACAGTGTTTCACCATGTTGGCCAGATGGTCTCAATCTCTTGACCTTGTGATCCGCCCACCTTGGCCTTCCAAAGTGCTGGGATTACAGGCGCGAGCCACCGTGCCCGGCCAAGTCTAGCTCATTTTTCACAATGATAAAAGACTTTTGGGGTCTCTCTGGTGACTGGTGTTCTTCATGGCGACTGGGAGTTGGCTAGGCTGGGATGCTTGATCACTGGCGGCCTACACTGAACAGCTATCTCTGCTGGAGATTTCTTTCCTGGAGGAAAGAAATCCTCACAAAGGAAGGAGTGACATGGATGCCTGCCCTCAAGGGTTGTACATCCTAATTGGGGAGATTGGCTAGCTCCTGAAAAGTCAAGACGGTAGAGACGTGTGCTGACCCAGTAAGTGCTGGGGTGGGAGTGCGTGTACCCTAGTGAAGGTGCCCAGGTTAGCTTCCTGGTTGTATGGACAGCAACAGAAAACATATGCCTACCTTCCACCACAACAGCATCTCTCCCAGGTATGTACCCCAGAGGAATGAGGGCATGTAGCCACTATAAGACATGTGCAGGGTATTCATGGCAGCTGTATCCATAACAGCTGAAATCTGGAAATCTCTCAGCTGTCTATCAAGGAGAAGCTGGGTAGATAAACTGTGGCATATTTGTATGGTGGAATAATGCTGCATAGCAGTGACAAAGAATAAACTCATTACCTGCAAAATACAGATAAACTACATAGCATTATGTTGAACAAAATAAGCCAGGCACAAAAGAGTACATTGTGTATGAGTCTATTTATATGAAGTTCATGGACAGGCAAAGCTAATCAATGGGAGGGATGATATTGACTGGGAGAGATCACGAGGGAGCCTCAAGCTAGTTAGTTACATGGGTGTATACGTATGTCAAAATTAACTGAGCTGAACACTTAGGATTAGCACACTTTAACCGTTTATTGAATATATCGTCTGCTCTATTTTATTTATTTATTTTTTGAGATGGAGTCTCGTTCTCTTGCCCAGGCTGGAGTGCAGTGGCGTGATCTCGCCTCATGCCTGTAATCCCAGCACTTTGGGAGGCCAGGGTAGGTGGGTTGCTTGAGCCTAGGAGTTCGACCAGCCTGGGCAACATATGAAAACCCCATCTTTACAAAACATAAGGCCGGGCGTGGTGGCTCACGCCTGTAATCCCAGCACTTTGGGAGGCCGAGGCGGGCAGATCACAAGGTCAGGAGATTGAGACCATCCTGGCTAACACAGTGAAACCCTGTCTCTACTAAAAATACAAAAAATTAGCCAGGCGCGGTGGCAGCGGCTGTAGTCCTAGCTACTCCGGAGGCTGAGGCAGGAGAATGGCGTGAACCTGGGAGGTGGAGCTTGCAGTGAGCCAAGATCATGCCACTGCACTCTAGCCTGGGCGACAGAGCAAGACTCCATCTCCAAAAAAAAAAAAAAAAAACATAAAAAAATTAGCTAGGTGTGGTGGCATGCACCTGTGGTCTCAGCTACTTGGGAGGTTGAAGTGGGTGGATCACTTGAACCCGGGAGGTTGAGGTCGCAGTGAACTGTGATTGTGCCACTGCACTCCAGCCTGGGCAACAGAGCAAGACCCTGTCTCACAAAAAACCCAAAAAAGAAATAACCCAAATATGAAACAAAGAACAGCAGTAGAGGCAGTGCCATTTCAGAATTTCTCGATCTCTTTTCAGGGAGGGATACAAGACCTTCTTCAACACACTCTACCATAACAACATTCCCCTTTTCATCTTTTCTGCGGGCATTGGTGATATCCTGGAAGAAATTATCAGACAGATGAAAGTGTTCCACCCCAACATCCACATCGTGTCTAACTACATGGATTTTAATGAAGATGTGAGCCAAATCCTGTTTGGGCTGGGAAAGGACGAGGGGTGGGGACCACCAGCCAGGGCAGTTAACTCTGCATGAACCCTAACCTGGGGAAGAAGGGGAGGAAAGCCACACTGGCTTCTTCACCCTCAGGCAGTTGTTTATGGGTTACTCTTTGGCCAGGCGCGGTGGCTCAGACCTGTAATCCCAGCACTTTGGGAGGCCGAGGCGGGTGGATCACTTGAGGTCAGGAGTTCGAGACCAGCCTGGCCAACATGGTGAAACTCCATCTCTACTAAAAATACAGAAATAAGCCGGGCGTGGTGGTGTGTGGCTGTAATCCCAGCTACTCGGGAGGCTGAGGCAGGAGAATCGCCTGAACCCAGGAGGCAGAGGTTGCAGTGAGCCAAGATCACACCACTGCACTCCATCCTGGGCGACAGAGTAAGACTCTGTCTTCAGAAAAAAACAAAAACAAAAAAACTTTCAAAGGATCCTCTCTCTTTGGTGTTTGCCTGACAGTCAACTCTCTGCCCTGGGGTACCTAATTTATGGGCCTGCCCTGCCCCATGTCACTGTCATATTATTATGTGCCATTCTGGGTCCTAAAGGGCTTGGGCTTTGATTTGTTTTTCCCAAGCCAGAGGTGGGCTGCTCCAACTCATCCACATTCTGACTTTTTTCCCCATAAAACCGATGGTTGGAATTTTCATCACGTTGACCTGCAGTGAGGATGTGGCCCGCAGCTGAGCATTAGCACACGTGTAACCTGAGCGGCATTTATATCACAGCTTCGTGCATCCACCAGAACAGATGATCTGCAATATTGGATGGCTCCTTTTCATTTAAACTAGGAGTTACAAACTTATGCTGTAAAAGGCCCTGTCGTCAATATTTAGGCTTTGTGGGCTGTGGCATCACTGTCGCAACTGCCCAAATTTGCCTTTATAGCACAAAAAAGCAGCCATAGGCATCATGTAAACAAATGAGTTTGGCTGTATCCCAATACAACTTTATTTACAAAAGCAGGCCAAGTCTGGCCCATGGGCCCTAGTTTAGGCTACAGTGAAGTTTTGGCATTATCTATCACTTTTGGGATTCCCTTTTCTCTGTGACAGAGACAGTGGAGAGCTGGTGCCACATGGGTCCCTGCAGCCCTTCCATCTGTCTCTTGTCTTCATTATTTAGGGTTTTCTCCAGGGATTTAAGGGCCAGCTCATACACACATACAACAAGAACAGCTCTGTGTGTGAGAACTCTGGTTACTTCCAGCAACTTGAGGGCAAAACCAATGTCATCTTGCTGGGAGACTCCATCGGGGACCTCACCATGGCCGATGGGGTTCCTGGTGTGCAGAACATTCTCAAGATTGGCTTCCTGAATGACAAGGTGGGTAGAGGACCAGAGCTGCTTCTCTTCATGGCTTTTTTCTCTTTGAATGCCCATTAAAAATACCTTTGAACACATTCTTTTTTTATTTTTATTTTTATTTTATTTATTTATTTTTTTGAGACGGAGTCTCGCTCTGTCACCCAGGCTGGAGTGCAGTGCCGTGATCTCGGCTTATTGCAAGCTCCGCCTCCCGGGTTCACGGGAGCCTCAGGCTCCCAAGTAGCTGGGACTACAGGTGCCCGCCACCACTCCCGGCTAATTTTTTGTATTTTTAGTAGAGACGGGGTTTCACCGTGTTAGCCAGGATGGTCTCGATCTGCTGACCTCGTGATCTGCCCGCCTCGGCCTCCCAAAGTGCTGGGATTACAGGCATGAGCCACTGCACCCAGCTTTTTTTTTTTTTGAGATAGAGTCTCACTCTGTCGCCCAGGCTAGAGTGCAGTGGCGCGATCTTGGCTTACTGCAACTTCCACCTCCCAGGTTCAAGTGATTCTTCTGCCTCAGCCTCCTGAGTAGCTGAGACTATAGGTGCACGCCACCATGCCTGCTTATTTTTGTATTTTTTACTAGAAATGGGATTTCACCATGTTGGCCAGGCTGGTCTTGAACTCCTGACCTCAAGTGATTCGCCCACCTTCGCCTCCCAAAGTGCTGGGATTACATGCGTGAGCCACTGCGCCCAGCCACCTTTGAACACCTTCTGTATGCTAGACACTAGGTAAAGTATTATGGGCACAGAAGGAAGCTGTATTCTCTTGGAGCACATAATCTCATAGGAAACAGAAACCCAGTGATTACAGCTTTGTCTTACCACATGACCTGACAGGCATTCAGAGAGAAGATGAGGCCGGGCATGAGATCCTAGCCTCAGTTTACTGATTGTGCACTGCACTGTCACTCTTCTCAGCATTTCATGGATATTAATTCATTTGATTTTTATGATAACTCCTTAAGGTAGTGACTGTTATCCTCATTTTACAGATAAGGAAACTGAGGCCTGTGGTTAAGTAACTTGCCTAAGATGATACAGTTCAGGAAACAGTGGGGCTAATTACCAGTCCTAAATCCTACTGGAAGGCATGATTGAGATGGGAGATGTTGGTAGTGAGGACATGGGTTTATAATTTAGAGAAAAAAAATAAGAAGAAATCAGGGACTGACAGGGGTGAAAGCAGCATTGTCATAAAGGGGCCCAAATATGGGGTGAAGCTAGGCAGCTGCCAGGGTGCTTCCCCACAGCCTGCAGGCGCTGGAGCCCACCAGGTTGCTTCAGCCATATAAAACTGGGTCCTGCTGGGTGCGGTGACTCATGCCTGTAATCCCAGCACTTTGGGAAGCCGAGGCAGGTGGATTACCTGAGGTCGGGAATTCGAGACCAGCCTGACCAACATGGAGAAACCCCGTCTCTACTAAAAATACAAAATGAACCAGGTGTGGTGGCACATGCCTGTAGTCCTAGCTACTCGGGAGGCTGAGGCAGGAGAATCGCTTGACCCCAGAGGTAGAGGTTGCAGTGAGCTGAGATTGCACCACTGCACTCCAGTCTGGGTGACAGAGCAAGGCTCCGTCTCAAAAAAAAGTGGGCCGTGGTCAGGTGCGGTGGCTCATGCCTGTAACCCCCCCACTTTGGGAGGCCAGGGCAGGGGGATCACTTGAGGCCAGGAGTTTGAGACCAGCCTGGGCAACATAGTGAGACCCTGTCTCAACAACAACAACAATTAGCTGGGTGCGGTTAGCATGCCTGTAGTTCTAGTTACTCAGGAGGCTGAGGCAGGAAGATCACTTGAGTCCAGGAGGTCGAAGCTGTAGTGAGCCAAGATTATGCCACTGCACTTCAGCCTACGCAGCAGAGTGAGATCCTATCTCAAAAAAGAAAGAAAGAAAGAAAGAAATTCAGTCTAGATGGATTAGAGGCAACATCTGTTTTGGTTTTTTTTTTTTTTTTTTTTTTTTGAGACAGGGCCTCACTCTGTCACCTAGGCTGGAGTGTCGTGGCTCAGTCTTGGCTCACTGTAGCCTTAATTTCCTGGGCTCAAGTGATCCATTCTGCCTCAGCCTCCCGAGTAGCTGGGACTACAGGCACCCACCCCCATGCCCGGCCAATTTTTGTAGAGATGGGGTTTTGCCGTGTTGCCTGGGTTGGTCTCAAACTCTCGGGCTCAGATGATCCTTCTGCCTCAGCCTCCCAAAGTGGCAACATCTGGTTTTTTGTTTTTATTCCTTGTTACTGTCCTTTGGTATTGACCCAAGGGTTAATTGTGATAGCCCATGCCCATCCCTCGTCTGTCTCCAAAGGATAGGTCCGGTAACCTTGAACTCCTTTGGCTCTCAAAAGGGAGCTGGGAGTTGCTGCTTAAATGCTCTCCTCCCCAGCCCCGGGGGCTTTGAGAGTGAGCTACGGAGGGCAGGGCATTTGGGGACCCTCTGGCTTCTTCCTCTCGTTCCGGGCAGGTGGAGGAGCGGCGGGAGCGCTACATGGACTCCTATGACGTCGTGCTGGAGAAGGACGAGACTCTGGATGTGGTCAACGGGCTACTGCAGCACATCCTGTGCCAGGGGGTCCAGCTGGAGATGCAAGGCCCCTGAAGGCACAGGCTCCACCCTGGCCTGCAGGCCGTGGTGAGGAGGGGGCGCCTCCCCAGAGTGCGCTCCCCCGTGAACACAGAGCAGAGGCCAGGGTGGCCAGCAGTGGCTGGGTCCTTCCATGCTCCCTCTCCGTCCTCCTTTCCCTGAGCACCTTCATCACCAGAGGCTTGAAGGAACCCCGCCATGTGGCAGGGCACAAGCACTGTTCCTGGTGAACCTTGGACCACAGCATGTCAGTGCTCTAGGGATTGTCTGTTCCAGGGATTTTTTTCAAAATTTTTAAACATGGGAAGTTGTTCTTCAAACAAATATAATGTGTGAAACAGATGAAAATTTTTAAAATGAAAAAAAAGCTGTTCTGATTCGGGGGATGTGGGTGGGGGTAGAACCTGGACCTCTTGGCCCTGGGGGCACATGCGATGCTTCTAGGAACACAGTTTGAGAACCACCACAAATTGGCCTGAGACCCCATCCGAGCACAGCCTGATTGTGTCTGGTTCAGCGTGGGGCTGAAAGGGTATGTTCTAGCCTACAGTGGTTTGACTTTATTCTGATTCAGCCATCAAAGTTGAAATTCATTTGGGATCGGTGGGGTTGAGGCAACCCTGTCTGAGAGCCCCCTCTTTAGGGATCCCTGAGGGGATGCATTTGGGTGTGGCTGCCCCCCTATGCCTTAGGCTCTCCTTTCCTCTCCTCTTATGGGTTGGGGCCACTAAAGTGGATGACCTGAAAAGGGGAATTTAGAGCAGGGACCTGAGGGAGACTGTGCCAAGGTAAAACAAGTGATGTGTGCACTGTGGTCTTGCATTATTGGGCCGACCCTGAAGAGCCAGTTCAGCATTGTCTTAGCCTTAGAGGAAATCACCAGCACCCTTCCTGCAGTGTTCGGCTAGCCATTGGAAAGTTCTGTTATTCTGCAGATGTGAAGCAGGAGGTAATACAGATGTTACTGAAGGCCTGCGGTGTGCCAGGTGCCACTCTGGGCACTTGGGTGCCTGCCAGTTGACCCTCACAATGACCCCACAAGTAGGTGCAGCTCCTCCTGCTTCCAGATGGCTCAGGCAGGATGGGTAACTTGCCCAAACTCCATAGCTAGGAGCTGGAGCCAGGATTTGAATGTTGCTGGCCAAAGCCCATGCCTTTTGCTGCCTTTCTCTGCTTCAGGCCTGTTCCATTTGTTTTTGGGAGGAGGGAGTGGCCACCATTTGAGGCTGGGTTAGTAACCACTTCCAGACTTTAATCAAGGAGCTTTCTTGGCCGGCGCAGTGGCTCACGCCTGTAATCCCAGCACTCTGGGAGGCTAGGGTGGCAGATCACTTGAGGTCAGGAGTTTGAGACTAGTGTGGCCAACATGGTAAGACCCTGTCCCTACTAAAAATACAAAAATTAGCCGGGCTTGGTGGCCCGTTCCTGTAATCCCAGCTACTCAGGTGGCTGAAGCAGGAGAATCACTTGAACCTGGCAGGCGGAGGTTGCAGTGAGCTGAGATCATACCACTGTGCTGTGGTGACAGAGCGAGACCCTGTCTCAAAAAAAAAAAGACTTCAATCAAGGAGCTTTCTGGATGCTTCGGGGCCAGAGAATGTCGGTCATTGCCCGTGGGGAGCAGTCACGTGTTTTAGGGGACCCTGGGCAAGAAGTGCTGATGGGGGCAGTTTGCTGTATGAGTCCAGTCCTGTCATTTTCTTTCCTAAGTCCCCACCCCGTCCTCAGAATGCTCGAGTCATACCAGGCAAGCGAGGACAGATGGCCTGGTTGGCGGCTGAAGTCCTCCTGCAAGACACTGTGGAGATCTGAACTCCATTACCTTTCCACTAGCAAGAGGGAGAAGGGTGGACAGGTACTAACAGGTGGTGGCCAGGAGCAGGGAGAGATGGGAATATCGTAGTATTGGAAATGATCTATGGAAAAGGATAATCTGACTTGTGTGGTTTAATTTAATCCTTGAACTTTGTAGGTTGTGTTTGAGGTCAGGGACCTTGTCTTTCCCATTCAATGGGGACAATTAGAGGATGAGGATCATCTCTCCACACCCTGCTGGAGGCGTCCCCCCTTTACACATTCACCCCCTCCACAGACCAAGGTTCCCTTCCCACAGCGAAGACCCCAGGTTAGGCCTAGGGCAGGCAGGAAACCTCCAGATGGGGAGCCCCTGATCTGGGGACACACTCCCTGGAGCTAACGAGGCCACGGAAACAGCCTGGTTTAACTTTTTCCCCAATCTGTGGGCCTAAAGGCCTCCCACAACCCCCACTTCATCCCCTAGCCATTCCCGCCTGCCCCTCAACCTGTTCCAAAAGACACCCTAAGGCCATTGGTTTAATCTTTTATTTGGAACAAAGGAAAAAAGGACTGACACCAGTTTAGCCTTTGAGTGTGCAGAGCTCTGCCCTCCCTCCCACCCCTCAGCCCCAAATCCAAGATTTCGTAGCCCTAACACCCACCCAAGCAGCTTCCCTCACACATGCCCTTTGTTTTCTTCTTCTTCTATGGTTCCTCAGGGAAAGGAGCCTTCTTTAGGGATGAAAAGCTAACTACAGCCCAGTCCTGCCTCCAGCAGCCCAGGGTCAGCTCAGCCTCCACTGGAGGCGAGGGAGGAGGGCAAAGGGTATGGGAGAGGTAGGGCTGCCCTCCAGGAGCCGTCCCCTTCCCTAGGAGCCAGTCAGGATTGGGGAGGAAGGCGGAGGGGTCCTGGGGAGCTGTCACATAGAGGAATAGGGGCTGGGAGTGGGGATGACAAGAAGTACAAATAAAGAGAAAGTTTAGGGAGATGGATAACAAGCTCAGCTGTGTCAGTGATGTGGAGGAGAGGTATGGTGGGGGACCAGTCATGGCCCTATCCAACCCCAGGCTCCACTGGCCCCAAATTGGCTTTGCAAATCCAAACATTTTAAGGAAGGGGTTTAGGGATGGAAGAGAAACACAGTAGAGGTCTGTGCTGTGGATTTTCATCTAGGGTGGTGGGAACACCAGAGATGTCTCCTCTGCCATCGTTTTAGTTGGCTCCCGGACCTCATCCCAGCAGAGGGAGGGTGACTGTCAGCAGGTCAGTCCCACCGCCACTGTCCCCCTCGCAGTGGGCCTCTGTCTCAGGCCTGGCCAGGCTCCCTGCCCCTCAGAGCTCCTCGTGGACCCGCTCCTCGTCCTCATCTGACTTCAGCTTGAGCTCCTCGACTGTGATCTTGCCGTCCTGGTTGCGGTCCTGGTTCTGGAACATGTCTCCTATGGTTTTCTCAGGGTCCTGCCCAGGCATGAGGCGTCCTTTGCCCTCACTCACTTGAGCCTTGATGAATGTGGAGAACTGGGGGAGGGGAGAGCCGGGGAGTGGGCAGTGAGGGTCATGGCCTTGGGAGGGGACGCGGGTGGAGGCCAGTGAGTGCTTTCTTTTTCTTCTTTTTTCCCAGGCTCCCCCGCACCCTGTAACTCAGGAAGGGCTGGGAAAGGCACTGGTGCTGGGGTCCTGGTGGGGGCTGGGGTGGAGGCGTGGCATGGGGGATAGTCTGTGACTGGTCTCAGGTAGGGAACAGCCTGCATGTGTGCCCAGGAAAAAGCAGGGATGAGGAGCCTGAGGCGCGGGACTCAGCGCAGGCAGGAGCACCAGGGCGGGTGGGCAGTCCGGACGGGGGACGTCTTCTTCCTCAATGCTTCCTGGGTGCGGGGATTGTGTGGGCATGGCTATTAGGACTGAACCTTCACCCACCTCCTCCGGAGGGACCTCGCCATCCTTGTTGAGGTCCATGTCTTCAAACAGGTTGGCAGGAGGGTCCTCGTGCCACACAAAGAGGTAGCCTGTGGGCAGCCCATCCTCCCGGGACACCAGCTCCACCTCAAACAGCAGCACAGCACTGCCTGGGACTCCCCGGGCTGGAGAGAGGGTAGGAGAGAAGGGAGAGGTCCTAGTCAGGCCAGGGTCTGGGCCTGGCTTCACTGTTTCCCAGCCCACAGGCCAGTTTCCCCTCCTGGGGCTGGGCTGGACAGTGAGGCATGGGATGTTTAAGGAGCCATCCTGAAGGCATTCCTGACTCCTCCCGCCAGCCATCAGACCCACAATGCGCAGGAGCAAAAGGGACAGATGCCAGTCAGATTACGGTCTCAGGCCGGGCGCAGTGGCTCACGACTGTAATCCCAGCACTTTGGGAGGCCAAGGCGGGTGGATCACCTGAGGTCAGGAGTTCAAGACCAGCCTGACCAACATGGCAAAACCCTGTCTCTACTAAAAATACAAAAATTAGCTGGGCACGGTGGCAGGCGCCTGTAATCCCAGCTACTCGGGAGGCTGAGGCAGGAGAATTGCTTGAACCTGGGAAGTGGAGGTTGCAGTGAGCTGAGATCACGCCACTGCACTCCAGCCTGGGTGACAGAGTCAGACTCCATCTCAAAAAAAAAAAAAAAAAGATTATGGTCTCAGCCCCTCACCTCCACTCTCCCCGTGGGCCAGGTGCGGGGGTACGATGAGCTGCCGCCTCTCTCCCACACACATGCCCTGCAGGCCCGTGTCCAGGCCTTCGATCACCTTGTTGGCCCCCAGAGTCGCCTCCTGGGGGGCCCCGTAGTCATGCCTGGGGGAGAGCAGATGCCCAGGTCAGCAGCCACCCTATCCCCTGCCGGCGCACACCCCACTCTCTCTGAGGTGGGCCCAGAACAAGCCCTCAGTTCCGGAGTTACTCCCACTGGTGACTTGGGCCATGCAGCAGAGTGCAGGGGCCTAGCGGTGCAGACGTGGGGTTCCCTTCTCATCTTGCCTTTGCCCCCTAAAGTGTGGCCTCAAGGGCTCATGGCTCCCTGCGTCAGTTTCCCCTCTGTGAAATGGAAAGAGCAGTTCTCCCCCAACTGTTGGCTTCACCTTCCCTTCCCCTGCAAGGCAGAGAATTTCATCTCCTCACGGCCCCCCGACATGCTCTGAGATGGGGACTTACAGAAGCAGCAAGAGGCTGAATGCTCCCCTGGTGCTCGAGGACCAAGAGGGAGGGGTAGGCATCGGGGGTGCGCTGAGGAGGACTCCCCATGCCTGTGCCCACCCACCTGCCCAGTCCCGGCCCCACCCCGGACCCACGAGGTGAACAGCTGGGTGCCGTCCAGCAAAGAACAGTTGTAATGGTATCGAACAAAGTCCCCAAGCTTGGTGGTCTCATTGCAGGTCTCAGATGGCCGGGACAGTGTCCTGATTTCCACCACATCCGCAGGGTTGTGGAAGTCAATGACATGGACGTTGAAGATTAGCACGGCAGAGCCAGGAATCTTGTCTCCTGAGGCCAGAATGGGGGAGTGTGGTCAGCTCAGAGCACTAGGAGAGGCTCCTTGAGGTCTCTCCATGGAGGTCCCCAGACCTGATACCCCTTCCCGACCCTGAGGATCCAAAGGAGGATGGGACGGGATGTTTGTCCAGAGTCAATTCTAACAAACTCTCATTGGGGCAGGGGGCAAGGGAAGGCGGCTTTCCAGTAAGAAAGCCCTTTTCCACTCACCGTCTTGCAAACTCCCAGTAACTTACCCTGCGGATCAGCATGGCTTGCCCATTTTACAGGTGAGGACACTGAGGCTCCCAGCACAGCTGGGTCCTGAGGATATGCTGGTTCTGTTTTTCCGTAACCACCCTCCCTCCCCAAACTCAGGAGTTGGCTGCGCTTCTCCACTGCAGAAGGGGAGAAGTGGGGCGCTGCCCTGGAGGAAACCGATGGAGTCTGTGTGGCAGGAATCAGATGGGGTGACCAGATGTAAGCTGCATGCATGTTTTTGTGATGAGAGGGGCCGAGCGGTGGCTGGAATCCCACTGTGGGAGGGGGCGGCCTAGCCACAGTGGGCAGTTCGAAGGAGGAGCTGAGGTGGTGGCTGGGGAACGCCCCTACCAGTTCCATTCTCCCCGTAGGCGAGGTGCGGGGGGATGGTAATTCTCCGGCGCTCCCCCATGCAGGCACCCTGCAGCCCCTGGTCCATCCCGGGGATGATGTAACCCTGCCCGATATAGGTATTGTAGGTGTGGTTGCGGGAGTAGCTGCAATACAAGGCGGGAGAGCCAGGAAGGGAGTCAAAGGGGCCCTCCCCTTCCAGGCGGCTCAGAGTGACCCCCAGCTTCGTCCACGTTTCACCCAGCCCCCACCCTCCCACCTCAAGCCCCTCCTGACCTGGAATCGAAGAGGGTGCCGTCCATCAAGGAACCATTGTAGTGGTAGCGCATGAAGTCCCCGGCCCCGGCTCTGCGGACACAGCCCGGGGGAAGCTCCAGCGTCTCTAGCTGGACAGTGTCCTTCGGGTTGTGCACGTCAATCAGGAGGACGTGAAAGACCAGCGAGGCCTGTGGGGGGATCACTGTCCCTGGGGAAGGGATAGGGTTTGAACCATACAGTTGGGGAGCAAGCCGAGGCTTCTTCTTGACTCAGGAAGGCCCAGTGGGCACCATGCAAGAAGACACTAGCCCCACTCTCCAGAGCCCTTTCCTGCCCATCAGCAGCCCTGCTTCTTGCTCCTCCAGTAAGGCCTGAGCTGGGTTTTCCCCAGGGCCACCACTGGCTCATACTGAGCCTTCGTGTGAATCAGAATAAAGCACCCCTTCTTAGTGAGGTAGCACCAAGAGTAGATTTCATCCCGCCTTGAGTCCTTGGTTGGATGCCCTCGTGCAGTATACAACCTGAGCAACTGTATATGGAGGCCTGGTTTTTCCCTCTTCTGCAGAATTTCCCCTTGTGTCCTTGCCCCCCTCACCATAGCCTTTCTCGCCATAGGCCAGGAATGGAGGGATGATAATCTTCCTTCTCTCTCCAGGACACATGCCCAGCAGCCCCTGGTCCATGCCCTTGATCAGCCAACCAGAGCCGACGTAGGTGTCATAAGTGCCGCCCCTACTGTAGCTGCAGAAAATGAGGTAGAGGTGGGAGAGGCAGGCTGGGCCCTGGACTCCCGCTCCCCATGCCACAGTCCCCAGTGCCTCAGGGTTCCCCTCCAGCCCCTTACCTGGTGTCGAAGGAGGTGCCATCCAGCAGGGTGCCGTTGTAGTGGTAGCGGACAAAGTCGCCGTCCTGGACCATGCGGGGGCAGTGGGGCGGGCGCAGCAATGTGCTCACCTGCACGGTGTCTTCCTTGTTCCACACATCCAGCAGAACCACATCGAAGTAGAGGGTGGCATCCGGTGGAATGAGCCCCGCTGTGAGGGCGCAGCAGCGTGGAGGTCTCAGAGTTCTGCTCTGCCAACCACGATCCCAGCCAGGGCCCTGTTATTCCCCTTCCTCTCATCCCAGCACCAAGAGACCCAAACCAGGCACAGAGCTGCCACTATTTTTGTTTTTTTTTTTTTTTAAGAGATAGGGGGCCGGGCACAGTGGCTCATGCCTGTTATCCCAGCACCGTGGGAGGTCAAGGCAGGTGGATGGCTTGAGCCCAGGAGTTCAAGACCAGCCTGCGCAACATGGCGAAACCCCATCTCTACTAAAAATACAAAAAATTAGCCAGGTGTGGTGGCGTGCACCTGTAGTCCCAGCTATTTGGGCGGCTGAGAGGGAGGACTGCTTGAGCCCAGGAGGCTGAGGTTGCAGTGAGCCGAGATCGCACCACTAAACTCCAGCCTGTGCAACAGAGTGAGACGCTGTCTCAAAAAAAAAGATGGGGTTTTGCTCTGTCACACAGGGTGGAATTCAGTGGCATGATCATGGCTCACTGCAGCCTCCCGGGGTCAAGCAATCCTCCCACCTGAGCCTTCTGAGTAATTGGGACTACAGGTACACACCACCACACCTGGATAATTTATTTTATTTTTTGTAGAGACGAGGTCTCACTATGTTGCCTAGGCTGGTCTGGAACTCCTGGGTTCAAGCAATCCTCCCACCTCGGCCTCCCAAAACTCTGGGGCCATATATGTCAGCCACTGCCCCAGTCAGAGCGGCCACTCTTCATACTGCGTGCACAGTGTGACATTGGGCAAGTCACTCCTCATCTCGGCACTTCAGTTTTCTCACCCCAGGATCTCTGATTCCGCCTCCTGGTCTCCTCCACCCCCGGCCTGTGCCCCAGCCCTTCTCACCCAGGCCGATGCTCCCATAGCCCAGGTGGGGAGGCACAATGAGGCGTCGCCGCTCGTTGACACACATGCCCATGAGGCCTCGGTCCATGCCAGTGATGAGGCGCCCCACACCCACCACGATGGCCACCAAGGTGTTGCGATCATAGCTAGGGGGGAGGGACAGATGGGATACAGTGACCTCAGACACACACACTGCCCATGGTGGCATAGGTGCACAGGTGTGCCTGCACACATGCACACAATCCCCCCTCCCTATACCCAGGTGTGGATATGCACACACACTTCTCACCTCCTTTTCAAGTCCCCCTCCTAGGTCGGCCGTGACGCCCACCTTAAGAGAATGGACTGTTGTGAAAGGCAAGTCCCTGGGGAGGACAAGGGCGGCTATTGCCCTGGGACGGGGTTATTGCCCTGGGACGGGGTTGGGTGGGATGCACGGGCCTGATGGCTGCTACTATTTGCTGACAGCAAGTGGGGAGTGGTCGGTGCAGCATGGAGGGGCCAAGGAGCATTACTATATGGGATTAAATGCTTGGCATTTTACATTCCATATCTTCTTTCTCTCCCCTGTGAGGTGGGCATTCTTGTTCTCATTTTTCTTATGAGAGCAATGGAGACTTGAGAGACTCAGTGCCTTGCCCAAGGTCACACAGCTAATATGTAGTCAGCCGAGTTCTAAAATTTGCCATTATACTATTCACTCTCCAAGGAAAAGATGGGAGAGCAGAGGTGGGGTGGGAATTGGTTTCACATTTTGAAAAGGCCTATTCTACAATCCTGGCTAACCCCGTCTCTACTAAAAATACAAAACATTAGCCAGGTGTGGTGGCGGGCGCCTGTAGTCCCAGTTACTCAGGAGGCTGAGGCAGGAGAATGGCGTGAACCTGGGAGGCGGAGCTTGCAGTGAGCCGAAATCGCGCCACTGGACTCCAGCCTGGCGACAGAGTGAGACTCCCTCTCAAAAAAAAAAAAAAAAAAGCCTATTCTAAAAGTGCCATGGCTTTTGTTTGTTTTTAGTTATACACTTTTAATTAATGTATTTATTTTTACTTATACCTATGTATTTTTGGAGATGGAGTCTTGGCTCTGTCACCCAGGCTGGAGTGCAGTGGTGCAATCTCGGCTCACTGCAACCTCCACCTCCCGGGTTTAAGTGATTCTCCTGCCTCAGCCTCCCAAGTAGCAGCTGGGATTACAGGCATGCACCACCATATCTGGCTAATTTTTGTATTTTTAGTAGAGAGGGCTTTCGCCATGTTGCCCAGGCTGGTCACTCTTGGCCTCAAGTGATCTGCCTGCCTGGGCCTCCCAAAGTGCTGGGATTACAGGAGTGAGCCACTGCGCCCAGCCAATTATATACACTTTTAATTTATTAAGTTTTCAGAAGTAAAGTGAGGATGGGAGTTTTTTTTTTTAATTGAAGGGGCCATGGGTTAAGAAAGTTTTCTGGCCGAGCGCAGTGGCTCACGCCTGTAATCCCAGCACTTTGGGAGGCTGAGGCGAGCAGATCATGAGGTCAGGAGATGGAGACCATCCTGGCTAACATGGTGAAACCCCGTCTCTACTAAAAATACAAAAAAATTGTGGTGGCGCCTGTAGTCTCAGCTAATCTGGAGGCTGAGGCAGGAGAATGGTGTGAACTCGGGAGGTGGAGCTTGCAGTGAGCAGAGATCGCGCTACTGCACTTCAGCCTGGGGGACAGAGCAAGACTCCGTCTCAAAAAAAAAAAAAAGTTTTCTAAGTTGTGTGGGTGCGGGGGCTCACGCCTATAATTCTAGCACTTTGGGAGGCTGAGGAGGGTGGATTGCCTGAGCTCAGGAGTTTGTGACCAGCCTGAGCAACATGGTGAAACGCCATCTCTACTAAAATACAAAAAATTAAGGCTGGGCGCCGTGGTTTACGCCTATAATCCCAGCACTTTGGGAGGCCGAGGCGGGCGGATCACGAGGCCGGGGTGGCATGTCCGACTGTGTGACACGTAGACAGACAGGGCCTCTGCAGGGAGCCATGCCCTACCCCCAGGTCCAGCTGGCTGTCTTCTTATAATGCCCACCCGCCTTTTTTGAGACCAGTCTGGCCAACATAGTGAAACCCCTCTCTACTAAAAATACAAAAAAATTAGCCGGGTGTGGTGGTGTGCACCTGTAATCCCAGCTACTCGGGAGGCTGAGGCAGGAGAATCGTGTGAACCTGGGAGGCAGAGGCGGAGGTTGCAGTGAGTTGAGATTACTCCATTGCACTCCAGCCCAGGCAACAGTGTGAGACTCTGTCTCAAAAAACAGAAACAAACAAACAAACAAAAATTAGCCAGGCGTGGTGGCATGCGCCTGTAATCACAGCTACTTGGGAGGCTGAAGCAGGAGAATTGCTTGAACCCAGGAGGTGGAGGTTGCAGTGAGCTGAGATCGCGCCACTGCACTCCAGTCTGAGCGACAGAGTGAGACTCCAACTAAAAAACAAAAAGTTTTCCAAGCTCAACACTCATGAGCTGGGCTCCCAGAGTCCCCATCAGGGACGACAACCCCTAAATCCCAACCCCTGCCTCACTCCTAGCAGTCAAGGGCTCAGGGCTGTGCTTCTGGCTACTACCCTATATCTGAATTTGCCCACCAAGCAGACAGGTTTTAAGTCTGGACTGTCTGCTTCTCAGTGTTGTTATGAAGGCTTAAGCTCTGCATGAAGTTTCTACAAGTTCAACAGCATCAGGTCATATGGTTTTCCTCAGGGTCAATGTTAATGTGTGCTGAACTGGCTGGAGGACTGCCAGGCCCTGCGAGAAGCCTACGTTCATTCATCCATGTCCTTGGAGTCCTAACATCAGCCTTAGCAAGTAGGTCCTGTTTTTGTCTCCACTTTTCAAATAAGGAAAGTGATGCTTAAAGAGACAAAATTCTCTGTCCATGGTCATAGCCTGGATTTGAACCAGGGTCTTGGGACTCCTGGAGTTTGTAGGCTGCCTGCCTCTAAAGTCATGGCCACTAATTTCCTGTGGGCTGAGTTGTGTGTTTCAGAGGAGGGTCTAAGAAACACTGACTTCTTTCAGTGTGCTGTGGGGTCTGTGTGTAACTGGGACCCTAGGTTTACCCCTGAGGCTGGCACACAGCCCTGCCCTGTCCCCGCTAACAAAAGCGGACTTGCTGGAGCAGACCAAAGGCCTGGATCAGACCAGGAGGCCACCTTAAAAACCCCAAGGCTGGCAAAAATGGGCGACCTGCGTCCCTGGCCTGGTGTACCTAAAATGGAAAGAGATGAGGGTTCCAGGAGAACCAGAGAGGGAGGAATGAAATTCCTCCAAGGAGCCCAGGGTGGCATGTCCGACTGTGTGACACGTAGACAGACAGGGCCTCCTCAGGGAGCCATGCCCTACCCCCAGGTCCAGCCAGCTGTCTTCTTATAATGCCCACCAGCCTTTTTCCCTGCCCACCGGCCGCTGAAAACTCCCACCCCCTCCAAAAAAAAGTTCTATTCCCTCATCTCTGACCACAAAGGCACTGAAAACAGCGGAACCAGAAGGGGAGTCAGGGTGGGTGGAAAGGTGCAGGGTCCAGGCTGATAGACCATCCCAGGGTTCTTAAGCAGCAGGGACCACCCCCTTTCCCCGAACGCTGTAGACCAGAACACCCCTCTCCATCAGGTCATTAAATACAGCCCTGGTAACTACACAAGGCAGTTCACCTTGATTATCGAGTCCTTTCCGGGATGTGGAGAGCTTGTGAGAAAGAAATGGGATCCTTTGAGAAGTGAGGGTTTGGAAGTGGGGGCAGGAGGGTATCTTTGGGGAGATGGGTGTCTGGGAGGCCCCAAGGGGGGTGTCTGGGAGGCCCCAAGGGTGCTGTCTAGGGTTAGAGTATTGGGATGCAGAGCTTAAAAGAGGCAACAAGGAAACAAGACCCCGGGTTCAGGGGACGGAGTGGTGAATCCGGGGGCGCCCAACCTGGGTTACCTTGAATCAAACTTCTTGCCATCTTCAAAAGTGCCGTTGTAGTGGTAGCGCACAAAATCCCCCATCTGCACTTCCCGGGGACAGGCCCTGGGGATGTGGTACCTCTCGATGACCACATCTTCCAGGGGGCCCCCGGCAGGGCTGGCGCGGCCCAGCCCCCTCCCCACGGCCTGCACCACCAGTAGCAGCAACTGCAGCAGGGGGAGCCGGAGGAGGCTGTGGCTGGGGGGGCCCGCGGTGAACATGGTGCCTGGAGTTGGGACCGCCGGCAGTGAGGGCAAGCGAGGGAGTCGCCGCCAACCTCCTTTCCCCCGCCTCCCAGAACTGGCTCCCCCCCTTCCTGTCCTCTTTCCCTACCCCCGCCCTGGCTGGTCCACGTGGAATGGGGGCTGGGAGACTGAGCTGGCCTGGCCGGGAGGAGCGGGGGAGGGGGTTGCAATAGGAGGAGGGTGCCAGGCTGAGTGTGTTAGAGTCGGAGGGAGGCACTACAAAGAACTCCAGGTTCCCCCTCCCCCCATCTCCATCCCTGGCTGCGAGACCTGGGGCCTGGCCAGGGAGAGAGGCTCTGGAAAGATGAGAACTCTGAGTGGACACCAAAGGAAAAAAAAAAAAAAAAAGTTCAATGTCTTTTTCCGGAGCCCCCGGGTCCTAAAGCCGGACGGAGATGAACCTTGCTTCTTTCGCGGGCACTTCCAATTCTAGTCCCCTCCAGGTGGGTGGTGGAGCCTAGGAGTGTGAGAGGCATCTCCGTGCTCATCCGTGACCCCAGCTGTACTCCAAGGGAAGGCATCTGCAGGGAAGAGCAGCTTGGTCCCGCAAAAGCTGGACTGCAAGAAGGACTTTGTGACTTGGGATGTGACGGGCACGGAGATGGAGTGGGGGGTGGTGGCAGCGCAAGGTGTGCAGGTGACAGCACGTGTGTGCCTCCGACGTGGGCGGGGGAGACACTCGGAGGGTGCAGGAGGGCGCCGCGACGGAAGGCCCGGCTCCAGGGCTTCCCTCTCGTATGGGCAGCGCAGAGGAGGCGGCCCTAACTCAGTGTCCTGATCTCAGGCGGGGGCACTGTTTGCGTGGGGAGGGGCTTCCTGGGCTTCCCATCTCTGGCGGGAAGCGCTCCCCGACTCATTCGCTACCTAGGGGACACCTCCAAGGCAGGAGCCCAGGCCGACGGAGAGGACTTAGGACACTATCGGACCCTCCGGGAAAAGAGGGGAGACATCGTGACCCAGGCCCCGCCCCGCCTTGCCGCCCTTGTGCCCGGCGCTAAGACCCAGCGGGCGCGCCGTCCGCCCGGGGCCCGGCCCTGTCCCCTTACGTCCGCGGGGCAGCACGCTCAGCTCCGGAGAGCCGGCGGCGCGGCGGGCATGGCTTGGGTGGCGTGGGGGCTGCTGTGGTTGCTGCTGGGCAGCGCCGGGGCGCAGTACGAGAAGTACAGCTTCCGGGGCTTCCCGCCCGAGGACCTAATGCCGCTGGCCGCGGCCTACGGGCACGCGCTGGAGCAATACGAGGGAGAGAGCTGGCGCGAGAGCGCGCGCTACCTGGAGGCGGCGCTGCGGCTGCACCGGCTCCTGCGCGACAGCGAGGCCTTCTGCCACGCCAACTGCAGCGGCCCCGCGCCGGCGCCCAAGCCTGACCCCGACGGCGGCCGCGCCGACGAGTGGGCCCGCGAGCTGCGGCTCTTCGGCCGCGTCCTGGAGCGAGCCGCCTGCCTGCGGCGCTGCAAGCGGACGCTGCCCGCCTTCCAGGTGCCCTACCCGCCGCGGCAGCTGCTACGTGACTTCCAGAGCCGCCTGCCCTACCAGTACCTGCACTACGCGCTGTTCAAGGTGGGAGCCCGCCCCAACCCGGGGACCCGTCTCGGGCTGGGCGTCGTGGCTCCCCACCGATCGGTCGAAGGAGCGTTGCCTTCACCCGAGGCACGAAGCCCGCCGTGCGCTCGGGGCCGCGAGCTCCGGTCTTGCTGACCCGCTCCCCCACCCCCTACCCCCCGACCAGGCTAACCGGCTGGAGAAGGCGGTGGCGGCGGCCTACACCTTCCTCCAGAGGAACCCGAAGCACGAGCTGACCGCCAAGTATCTCAACTACTATCGGGGGATGCTGGACGTCGCCGACGAGTCCCTCACGGACCTAGAGGCCCAGCCCTACGAGGTGGGGTGGAGGGACAGGAGGAGGCTTGTAGAGGAGGGCTTGTAGAGGAGGGGAGATGTTGGGGGCGCCCTGACTCCCCCTGCCACGCCCCTTCCAGGCCGTGTTCCTCCGGGCTGTGAAGCTCTACAACAGCGGGGATTTCCGCAGCAGCACGGAGGACATGGAGCGGGCCTTGGCAGAGTACCTGGCAGTCTTTGCCCGGTGCCTGGCCGGCTGTGAAGGGGCCCATGAGCAGGTGGACTTCAAGGACTTCTACCCGGCCATAGCAGGTATCCGTCACCCAGACCCCGGTGGGCAGTCCTCTCACCCACAGGCCCGGTAAGGCAGATGTTCCCTCCCTGCACGTGGAGCACTGCGAATGTGGAGGAGCCAGCCGGGAGGAAGGCCTTGTCTGTTGAGAATGACGCTGGGTGCAAGGGCCCCAGCTGGGAGTGTCCAAGAGGCTGGATCAGTGAGGAGAGGCAGTGACATCCCTAAAGGGTTTGGGAAGCTTGGGTTCATAGGCCTTCCAGGCAGAGGGCAGTGCAGATGCAAAGGTGCAGCGGTTGAGAAGTAGCCCAGCAAGTGTGTGCAGAAAGCAGTTGGTAACCAGAAATCACACCTAGTCTTGGGATCTCTAACCCTGGGGTCCCTCGAGCAGGGGCAGAAAGGACTGTCCTTGGCCAGGTGTGGTGGCTCACACCTGTAATCTCAGCACTTTGGGAGGCCGAGGCAGGCAGATCACGAGGTCAGGAGTTCAAGACCAGCCTGACTAACATGGTGAAACCCCGTCTCTACTAAAAATACAAAAATTAGCTGGTCGTGGTGGCGGGCACCTGTAATCCCAGCTACTCGGGAGACTGAGCCAGGAGAATCGCTTGAACCTGGGAGGTGGAGGTTGCAATGAGCCGTGATCGCGCCACTGCACTCCAGCCTGGTGACAGAGTGATATTGTGTCTCAAAAAAAAAAAAAAAAAAGACTGTCCTTTAGCTTCTCTGTTTGGACTTCTGCCCCGCTTCTGGACCTCACCTGCTGTTCTCCCAGAATGCCCTGGCTCCCTTTGGCTTGGGGTGGTGGTTGAGTGGCGGGGGTGGTAAGTCAGCCCAGCCCACAGTCATCTTCCTCACCATCACTTGTCATATAGTATGCCAAGCACTTTACACACATTCTCTCCTGTGATTGCAACAGCAACACATTTTCTGGACAAGCAGCCTGGCTTAGTAGGCAGAGCTTGGATTTGGAGTCTTCTCCACTGGGGGGACGGAGATATTCATTGCAACGCCAGCCTCTCACTGCTGCCTCCCACCCTCAGATCTCTTTGCAGAGTCCCTGCAGTGCAAGGTGGACTGTGAAGCCAATTTGACCCCCAATGTGGGCGGCTACTTCGTGGACAAGTTTGTGGCCACCATGTACCACTACCTGCAGTTTGCCTACTATAAGTGTGAGCCCCCTGGGTGGGCCTGGGCAGGGGACGAGGTGATAAGGGAGAGGACTGCATGGGAGCCTCCCAGAGTTGTGGGGAGCTTTCCTTCAGTATTGAGGACCCTGGGTGAATAGGAGGAAAGGCTAGGGGTGGTGGGAATATGGGGAAGGCACCCTGGGAGTCTGGGGCAGGTGAGAGGCTTCTGAGTGGGAACAGACAGCAGCCTCAGGGAGAAGAAGAGGGTCTTTGGGCAAATGACTAGACAACCAACAACTGCAGAGCACTTGACAGTTTATTTTTATTTTTATTTTTGAAACGGAGTTTCACTCTGTTGCCCAGGCTAGAGTGCAGGGGCACGATCTCGGCTCACTGCAACCTCTGCCTCCCAGGTTCAAGTGATTCTCTCAGCCTCCTGAGCAGCTGGGATTATAGGTGCCTCCCACCACACCCAACTAATTTTTGTATTTTTAGTAGAGACGGGGTTTCACCATGTTGGGCAGGCTGGTCTTGAACTCCTGACCTCAGGTGATCCACTGCCTCAGCCTCCCAAAGTGCTGGGATTATAGGCGTGCGCCACCGTGCCCGGCCAACACTTGAGAGTTTATAAGTCACTTTATCTTACGTGGTGGTCCTTTCACCAACACCATGCAGCTGGCATTACTGGACTGATTTTTCAGATGGGGAAACTGAGGCTTATAGGGCAAGGGGCTGTTAGTCTCATGACTAGTAAAAAGTGGCACCAGGACTTGTGGCTCTCCTCACTGGAGAGATCCTGGCATCCACTGGGGCTGGAATGGACAGCCTCCAGTGTTCCTGCAGCTTGGAGATGCCAAGATTCAGACAGAGCCGGGAGTCAGAGCAGAGGGGCTGAGAACTCAGGGGCCAGGAGACCCTTCCTGGGTACAGATAGCAGAGAGGCTGAGGGCCTCTAATTCCCTAGAGCCATCATTCTCCAGCTGTGTGAGCTTGAGCAATTTATCTAACCTCTCTGTGACTCAGATTTCTTGACTGTAAAGTGGGGATGACAGTAATAGGCATGGCCGGGCACGGTGGTTCACACTTGTAATCCCAGCACTTTGGGAGGCCCAGCCAGGCAGATGGCTTGAGCCCAGGAGTTCGAGACCAACCTGGGCAACATGGCAAGACCCCGTGTCTACAAAAAATACAAAAAGTTAGCCAGGCATGGTGGCGCGTGCCTGTAGTCCCAGCTACTGGGGAGACTGAGGTGGGAGGATTGCTTGAGCCCAGGAGGCAGAGGCTGTAGTGAGCCGAGATCACACCACTGCACTCCAACCTGGGTGACAGAACAAGACCCTGTCTCAAAACAAACAAAAACGTACAAAAAATTAGATGGGTGTGGTGGTGGCTGCTTGTAGTCCCAGCTACTCAGGAGGCTGAGGTGAGAGGATCACCTAAGCCTGGGAGATCAAGCTTGAGGTGACCATAATTGCACCACTGCACTCTAGCCAGGGTGATAGAGTGAGACCCTGTTTCAAAAACAATAAAAAGACAATAATAGTGAGGCTTAGATGAGTTAGTCAGGGCCTGGCATAGGGTAAGTGCCCACTACATGCTAGCTGGTATTATGCTTGGGTGGGGAAAGGAGCCCATTAGGTATTCTGGGAGGTGGCTGGGTAGCAGGGGTGCTGGACTGAACTGGGAGATGGGGTTGACTCTGAAGGGGAAGTGCCAGAGCAATTCCTCACCCCTGTCCTGCTGCAGTGAATGATGTGCGCCAGGCTGCCCGCAGCGCCGCCAGCTACATGCTCTTCGACCCCAAGGACAGCGTCATGCAGCAGAACCTGGTGTATTACCGGTTCCACCGGGCTCGCTGGGGCCTGGAAGAGGAGGACTTCCAGCCCCGGGAGGTGGGCACTACTTTCTGGGGCACTTGCTAGACATGCACTTTGTAAAAAATAGACTCCTGGCAGCCGGGCGCGGCGGCTCATGCCTGTAGTCCCAGCACTTTGGGAGGCTGGAGGCAGGTGGATCACGAGGTCAGGAGATCGAGACCATCCTGGCTAACACGGTGAAACCCCGTCTCTACTGAAAAGACAAAAATATTAGCCAGGCGTGGTGGCGGGCGCCTGTAGTACCAGCTACTCGGGAGGCTGAGGCAGGAGAATGGCGTGAACCCGGGAGGCAGAGCTTGCAGTGAGTGGAGATCGCACCACTGCACTCCAGTCTGGGTGACAGAGTGAGACTCCATCTCAAAAGAAAAATAAATAAATAAATAATAAAAAATAAACTCCTGGCTTCCGTGGAAGGCAGGATGGGAAATGGAAAGAAAGAATATGAGTTGAGGTTAGAGTCCTGGCTTCAGAGCCCAGCCCCACTGCTGTGTGGTCCTGGGAAGACCATGGCCCTTTCCTAATCTATTGCCTCACCTACAAAATGGCAGTGGTACTGCCACCTCACCAGCAGTGTCCAGATGAGGCAGATGTGAAGGTACACATCCACTCCTGCCTGCTCCCCTCCCTACCTTCATTACCCTCACTGCTGACCTTTGTCCCTCTTCCCCAGGAACACCCTAGGTAACCAACGGAGGAAACCTGTTGGAGTTGAGGGCCAGGCTGGCAAATATGGGGCACATGGTGCCACTCCTGCCTTCCTTGTCAGTGGCAGACATTGTTAATCAATTGAGGGACTCTTTGTCACCAAACCCTCAGAATCCTTAACCCAGTGTTTCAAGCAGCCACGACGATCTGATTAGCTTGTGAGCTGATACCTATTCTCTGATCCTTGAGCTAGAAGAGGGCTAGTGGGCCCAGATCCTAGGAGCCCTGGCTTCTTGCCGTCTGGCAACAGGGTATGGCTCACCCCCCACCCCGTCCTTCCCTCCTTCCAGGAGGCCATGCTCTACCACAACCAGACCGCCGAGCTGCGGGAGCTGCTGGAGTTCACCCACATGTACCTGCAGTCAGATGATGAGGTGAGTGCCTCCTGCTTTCCAGGATTGGGCTGTGATGGGGACACCTTGGACCTTTTCCTGGGGCCACCAGTGTGCCAGAATTCAGCCCCAGCCCCTGGTGGTCAGCTGTCATGAAGCAGAGAGGTTTGCTTGTTCCTTGTCTAGACTGTCCGTTCCTTCCCCAGCCTTAGTATTCTCATGTCCCCCTTCTGTCCATGTCTCAATCCTGTTCCTCCCAGGCCCAGCTCACATGGTGCCTCCTCCAGGAAGCCCTTGCTGCATGTCCTGGCTCTTTGTTCTGGGCTAGCAGTGCCCACTCTGACCTGTGTGCCTCCCTGGCCACCTGTGGCCTGGACCTGGGTGATTGCAGCCCTGGTCCATCTCAGCCCTGGCCCCCTTCTCCAGCCAGTCTCCAGGAGAACCGCACTGCAGGACACAGGGCCACGTTATTCCCTGTTCTCCCATATCCTGCACAGAGCTTGGGCTCAGAAACTGAGTTTGAATGAACCAGTGAATGAATGAATGCAGGACCTCAGGACAGAAGGACCGTATTGTATTACATTGATTTATTTTATTTTATTTATTTTTATTTATTTATTTATTTTTGAGATGGAGTCTCACTCTGCCGCCCAGACTGGAGTGCAGTGGTGTCATCTCAGCTCAGTGAAACCTCTGCCTCCCGGGTTCATGCGATGCTCCTGCCTCAGCCTCCTGAGTAGCTGGGATTACAGGCGTGCACCACCACGCCTGGCTAATTTTTGTATTTTTAGTAGAGACAGTGTTTCACCATGTTGGTCAGATTGGTCTCGAACTCGTGACCTCATGATCCGCCTGCCTCGGCCTCCCAAAGTGCTGGGATTACAGGCGTGAGCAGCCGCGCCCGGCCCTATTAACACTAATTTTAAGTGAGGGTTTGACAGCCTTAATTTCTCTGAGGTGTTGCTGCTCAGTGCTCATTTATGTATCCTCTCCTTTGTTCATGCCCCCACGCCCCCACCCATCCAACCCCAGGGGAGGAGGGCAGAATCTACACTGTCAGCACCCAGGATGAGGAACTAGCCAGACCTGGCTTCATTACTTACCAGTTGGGTGGCCTCCAAACAAGTGTCAGGCAACCTCTCAAGCTTCTGTTTCTTCATCCATTGAATGGGGAGAATCATGCCCATCTCACATTGTTGTGGTGAGAATAATACAAGATCTGGCCAGGTGCTAGCTCATGCCTGTAATCCCAGCAATTTGGGAAGCCGAGGCAGAGGGATCACCTGAGATCAGGAGTTCAAGACCAGCCTGGCCAACATAGTGAAACCCTGTCTCTACTAAAAATACTCAGGTGTGGTGGTGGGCACCTGTAATCCCAGCTATTGGGGAGGCTGAGGCAGGAGAATCGCTTGAACCGGAGGCAGAGGTTGCAGTGAGCCGAGATTGCGCCACTGCACTTCAGCCTGGGTGACAGATTGAGACTCTGTCTCGAAAAAAGAAAAAGAATTAAGTGAGATCAAGTATGTTGTTTTTTTTTTTGTTTTTTTTTGTTGAGATGGAGTTTCACTCTGTCGCCCAGGCTGGAGTGCAGTGGCGCGATCTCGGCTCACTGCAAGCTCCGCCTCCCGGGTTCACGCCATTCTCCTGCCTCAGCCTCCCAAGTAGCTGGGACCACAGGCGCCTGCCGCCACGCCCGGCTAATTTTTTTTGTATGTTTAGTAGAGACGGGGTTTCACTGTGTTAGCCAGGATGGTCTCGATCTCCTGACCTCGTGATCCACCCGCCTCGGCCTCCCAGAGTACTGGGATTACAGGTGTGAGCCACAGCGCCTGGCTTATGGCAGCCATTTTGACGGCTGTCTCTTATTTCCTGTGGTTTGCCAGACACCAGACTAGGGGCTGGAGTAAGTTAGTGAAAGTCATGGTCCCGGCAGGGCGCGGTGGCTCACGCCTGTAATCCCAGCACTTTGGGAGGCCGAGGTGGGCGGATCACGAGGTCAGAAGATCCAGACCTTCCTGGCTAACATGGTGAAACCCCGTCTCTACTAAAAATGCAAAAAATTAGCCAGGTGTGGCGGCATGCGCCTGTAGTCCCAGCTGCTGGGGAGGCTGAGGCAGGAGAATGGCGTGAACCCGGAAGGCGGAGCTTGCAGTGAGCCGAGATCACGCCACTGCACTCCAGCCTGGGCAACAGAGCAGACTCTGTCTCAAAAAAAAAAAGGAAGTCATGGTCCCTTTCACGTGCAGCTCACAGTCTAGTGGGGGAAGAACAAACTGCTGCTGGAGAGGGCAGCACACGGCACCAGGGGAGGTCTCCAGCCCAGCCAGAGTAACCAGCAAGGGCTCAGCCTGGAACTGATGCCTGGCTTTGGAGGGATTAGTGCGGGCTACGCAGGCACAGGGGGACAGCAGTAGTTCCTGGCGGGGAAGCAGTATGAGCAAACATTATGCATGGACTAGCAATATTCTTGCCAGGGTCTTTATGCTGAAAAGGTGGGGCTGTGCAGGGGCAATGTTTATGCTGACACCAAATTCTACTGGTGGTGCCCTATGCAGCCACTCAGGGAGGGGCAGTTTGGGAAAAATCCTCAGGACTGTCTCATTAGATCTTGAGACTGGGGAAGGGGAGGGGCTTTGGGGACCGAGAGATGGGATGGGAAGTCCCATTGGCCAGGAAGGGAGCCCATATGGGTTTGGGCCTACTGTGACCCGGTTTCTCCCACAACCGTGGCGCTACTCTAGATGGAGCTGGAGGAGACAGAACCGCCCCTGGAGCCTGAGGATGCCCTATCTGATGCCGAGTTTGAGGGGGAGGGTGACTACGAGGAGGGCATGTATGCTGACTGGTGGCAGGAGCCGGATGCCAAGGGTGACGAGGCCGAGGCTGGTCAGTGACACAAGTCCTTGGGGGGTGGGGATGCAGCCTGGGATGGAGGTTGGGGACAGATGGATTCACCCGCTGGGCTCCAGAGCCCAGGGTGTGTGTGGGTGCTGGGGCCCATCCTCCAGGGGCCTCCAGCCTGTTGGCAACCCCTGTCCCGCTTGGGGGTGGCGGTGCAGCATCTCCCCTGGAGCTGTGACCAGCTGAGACCTGTCCTGGGGAGCCTCACCCCACCTCCCATCAGGACAGCACCTGGACATCCACTGGGAGTGGGTGGGGGACCAACCCCAGTGCTTTCTCCTTTCCTTTTCAGAGCCAGAGCCTGAACTGGCATGAGAAGGGGACACCCCACACCCCTCAAGCTTGGGAAGCCTGGTCCCGACGGCCCCACCCTCACCAGCCTGGGCAGCAGCAAGAACTATTTATTAAAAACTTAAGATGGGCCAGGTGCGGTGGCTCACACCTGTAATCCCAGCATTTTGGGAGGCCAAGGTGGGTGGATCACTTCAGGCCAGGAGTTCAAGACCAGCCTGGCCAACATGATGAGACCCCCATCTCTACTAAAATACATAAATTAGCCGGGTGTGGTGGCAGGCGCCTGTAATCCCAGCTACTCAGGAGGCTGAGGCAGGAGAATCGCTTGAACCTGGGAGGCAAAGTTTGCAGTGAACTGAGATTGCACCACCGCACTCCAGCCTGGGTGACAGAGCGAGACTCCATCTTTAAAAAAAAACAAGACGGGCCGGGCACAGTGGCTCACGCCTGTAATCCCAGCACTTTGGGAGGCCAATCACTTGAGGTCAGGAGTTCAAGACCAGCCTGGCCAACATGGTGAAACCCCATCTCTACTAAAAAATAAAAAAATTAGCCGGGCATGGTGGCGCACACCTGTAATCGTAGCTGAGGCAGGAGAATCGCCTGAACCCAGGAGGCGGAGCTTGCAGTGAGCCGAGATCGTGCCATTGCACTCCAGCCTGGGTGACAGAGTGAGACTCCATCTCAAAACAAAACAAAAACTTAAGATGGACACAGCTGACTGGGCTCCCATCCTGCCCCACCCGTGAGTGCTGCACCCCAGACCCATCCTGCCACTTCTATGTCTCTGGACCACAGGATGGTGGTGGCATTGCAGGTCGGCAAGTGGGCTGATGCGGTCCGCCCTCCTCACTGCTGAGCTCCTCACCTGGACAGTCTCCTGGACGAGGAGTTTCCAGCTACTGGCTGGAGTCTCAGGCCAAATTGCAGAGGGTCCTCCAGGGTCCTGAAAAGCATTGGACTAAGAGTCTAGTGGTTCCAGGGCCCTGACCAGTAGGTGCTCAATAAATGTTTGTTGTTGAATGAGTCATAGTATCTGTGGTCATCTCCCCGGAGTTCAGTTGTAAAGGTACAGGTCCTTCCCTCCCTCTCTCCGCACCTGCGTCCCCTCATCTGTAAAATGTGGCGCGGAGGGTCACCGTCTGGGCCCTGGCTGGTCCTCTTGCACCTGGGGCTGAAGGTTGTGTGAGAGAGGACGCAGTGTGCAGACCTGCCACCAGGGGGCGGGAGAACACAGTCCTCCCCAGGCTTGGGAAGACGATGGTTTCAGATTTCTAAGATGGGAAGTCCCGTATTTTCCTATTTCAGGATCACTTCCCTCGGGGAATGTGGCAAGTGTGGGAGGGGGCCAAGGACATTTGCTCCTAGTGTTTACTTTGTGGACATTTACTGACCCAGTTTCCTTAGAGTCACAGGTAGCTGGCCCTGCTGCTGCCTTCTATTCCCGCATTCCAGAGGGGAGTTGGGGCCCCAATTTAGCAGCCAGAGGAGCCCCAGGGATGTGGTTTGATTACCTTGGGCTTCTTGGGGTGCAGTGGGACAGCCAGATCCCTCTTGACCGATTTTACGTAGTCTCCCAGGGGCAGTGGGTCCCGGTGTGCAGGGTGTGCAGGCAACGATGGTGCCTGGTGGCTACCTCCTAGCCTGGGACTCACCGCCAAACCCCCACCCCTATTCCACGGCAGGGAGGTGGGGGCAAAGGGGGTCTCTCTGGGAGGAACCCAGGGCCAAGGCCAGCCGGGTGACAGTTCTGCCCCATATTTCCAACCTCCCGGGGGCAGGGTGGCAGAGTTGTCTTCCCACTTGAAGGTGGAGTCAAGGCTGGAAGCCAAGTTCTCACTGCCCCACCCCTACCTTCTCTCCAGATGTGCCAGGTGATCTGGCCTGGGCCCTGTCCACCTCTGTTCCCAGGAGGACTCCCTGTCCCACCCCAAGCCCCTCCCCTAGGCCTTTGATAGGGATGAGAGCTGAAAGGGCAGAGTCTGAGTCTCGAAAAAGGGCTGAGTCAAGGCTGGGGGCTCAGTGACCTCACTCCTTCCTCCCATAGGTGGGTCTTCCAGGGAAACACATCTGCAGTGGTAGCGTTTCCTGACTGCCTCCAGGTGCAGGGTGGCCCCGCCCCACCCCACCTCTTTCAAGCTGCAGTGTTGTCAGGTCCACCAAGGCCCAGCCCCTGTTTCTGGGAGGGGCTGACCCTTCAGAGGGTGGGGAGCGGGATGTGCTGCGGCGTGTCTGCGCAGACGTGAACCTGCCATGAGCACAAGCTTTGGAATCTGGACGGCTGGGTGTGGGTCTGAAAGTGCCTGTGTGCTTGTGTGTTGCGTGAATGTGCGGGTCTGGGTGTGAATGTGTGCCTGCCTGCGTGCATGCATGAATGTGGTTTTTTTTTTTCTTTTTTTTTTTTGAGACAGAGTCTTGCTCTGTCGCCCAGGCTGGAGTGCAGTAGCGTGATCTCAGCTCACTACTACCTCTGTCTCCCGGGTTCAAGCTGTTTTCTGCCTCAGCCTCCCAAGTAGCTGGGATTACAGGCACCTGCCACCACACCTGGCTAATTTTTGTGGGGGTTTTTTTGTTCTGTTTTGTTTTGTTTTTGTTTTGAGACAGTGTCTCACTCTGTTGCCCAGGCTGGAGTGCAGTGTCATATCTTGGCTCACTGCAACCTCTGCCTCCCAGATTCAAGTAATTCTCCTGCCTCAGCCTCCCGAATAGCTGGGATTACAGGCGCATGCCACTGTGCCCAGCTAATTTTTGTATTTTTAGTAGAGACGGGATTTCGCTATGTTGGCCAGGCTGGTCTTGAACTCCTGATCTCAGGCAATCCACCTGCCTCGGCCTCCCAAAGTACTGAGATTACAGGCGTGAGCCACCCCGCCCGGCTAGTTTTTGTATTTTTAGTAGAGACAGGGTTTCACTATGTTGGCCAGGCTGGTCTCAAACCCCTGACCTCAGGTGATCCACCCACCTCGGCCTCCCAAAGTACTGGGAATAAATGTGTTTTTAGAGGGATTCATTCACTCAATCAGCATATATTTATTGAGCACCTACTATATGCCAGGCACGCTGAGGCGCTGGTCATAGAAAAATGAACAGATCAGGCCAAACGCCGGGCCCACATGGGCTTACATTCCAGCAGGGAGGCAGGCAGAAAACAATAAATGTCAGAATGTATGAATTAGATAGGTATGGCATATACGGGGATGGGAAAAGGATCTGAGAGCTGAGGGGTTGCAGTTGAGGTGTGTTGGTAGCTGTGCAAGTGCGCATCTGAGCGTGGCGTCTCTGAGTGTGTGGTGAAGCAGTGTATGTATTAGGGAGCAGGCCTGCCCTCTCTAGGCACCACTCTTGTGCAGCCCTTTAGCCCAGCCCACTGGCTCAGCCTTGACTTACTCAGCTCTCCTTTCCCAGGGAGCCGCCAGCCCCTCCCGCCTCCCCTGATGCCAGCATCTCCCCATAGCCCAGCCAGTTCTGCAAACCAGTGAAACCTACTCCCAGCCAGTCCCAGTGTGGGCCCTCTGGGGCCCTCCAGCTCATTCTCCTGACTCCACCCATCCAGACAGCTTCACCTCCTCCACACCTCTGTCTCAGGTAGCCACCTCCCCACCCGCCCCCACACCCCACCCAGCGCCTCACCAGTCCTAGAATCTTGGAATAATGGGTAGGAGGTTAGGGATGACCGAAAGGGCTCTGGGGAGGCTGGCCTCATGCAGCAGGACCAGACTCGGATGCCGCAGGAAGACCCCATCCTAAGGAAATCAGAGCTACTATGATGTACTAAGTGCCTACTGTGTGCCAGGCACTTGGGAGCTTATTTTTTGAGACAGGATCTTGCTCTGTCACCCAGGCTGGAGTGCAGTGATAATCACGGCTCACTGCAGCCTCCACCTTCCAGGCTCAAGCCATATTCCCACCTCAGCCTCCCGAGTAGCGGTGACCACAGGCACGTGCCAGCACACCCAGCTAATTTTTTTGATTTTTGGTAGAGACAGGGTCTTGCTCTGTTGCCTAGGCTGGTCTCAAACTCCTGGGCTCAAGTGATCCTCCTGCCTTGGCCTCCCAAAGTGCTGGGATTATAGGCATGAGCCACCACCAGGCCTCTTGACAAATTATTGATAACCCTAAAAACAGTCCTGAGATGTACATGTCAGTTCCCCTCTGCTCCAGGTGGGGCTGAGGAGTGAGAAGCAATTTGTCCAGGGTTCCTTGAGGTGGTTGGTGACTGAGCTGGGTTTGGATCTTTTCTAACTAAATCGGTGCTGCTCAGGGAAGAGAGAGAATGCCCTGGTTGCAGGGGCTGGCCTGGTGTGTGTTTGTTCGTTTTTGAGACGTAGTCTCACTCCAGCCCAGGCTGAAGTGCAGTGGCGTGATCTCGGCTCACTGCAGCCTCCAACTCCCTGGTTCAAGTGATTCTCCTGCCTCAGCCTCCCAAGTAGCTAGGATTACAGGCACATGCCACTACGCCTGGCTAATTTATTTTTGGTAGAGACACACCGTGTTGACCAGGATGGTCTTGATCTCCTGACCTCATGATCCGCCTGCCTCAGCTTCCCAAAGTGCTGGGATTACAGGCGTGAGCCACCCCGCCTGGCCAGCCTGGTTTTGTTATAGGCTGTCAGCTGGGGCGAGGGAGAGGAGAGGGTGGGCTGCAGGATGTGGAGATAAGTCCCCTACAGGGCCATGCGCTGTGGCTGACACCTGTAATCCCAGCACTTTAGGAGGCCAAGCAAGGCGGGTGGATCAGTAGAGCCCAGGATTTCGACACCAGCCTGGTCAACATGGTGAAACCCTGTCTCTACCAAAAAATACGAAAATTAGGCCAGGCATGGTGGTTCACGCCTGTAATCCCAGTACTTTGGGAGGCCGAAGCGGGCAGATCACCTGAGATTAGGAGTTCGAGACCAGCCTGGCCAACATGGTGAAACCCCATCTCTACTAAAAATACAAAATTAGCCAGGCGTGGTGGCACATGCCTGTAATCCCAGCTACTTGGGAGGCTGAGGCAGGAAAATCTCTTGAACCTGGGAGGTGGAGGTTGCAGTGAGCCAAGATCGCACCATTGCACTCCAGCCTGGGCAACGAGAGCAAAACTCTGTCTCAAGAGAAAAAAAAAAGAAAATTAGCTGGGTGTGGTGGAACATGCCTGTAATCCCAGCTACTCAGGAGGCTGAGGTAGGAGGATCACTTGAGCCTGGGAGGCGGAGGTTGCAGTGAGCCAAGATCAGGCCACTGGACTTCAGCCTGGAGCCTGGGTGACAGAGTGAGTCCCAAAAAAAAAAATCCCCTGTAATGCCATAGCTCAGCTCTCACTGAAGGAGGCCAGGAGTGGGAAGGGAGGGGGAAAGAAAAAAATGAAAGGAAGAAAGGAGGAGGAACGGAGCAAAGAAGGAAGAAATGAAGGGAGGGAGGACAGAAGGAAGAAATGAATGAAGGGAGGCAGGGGGCCTGGGGACAGAGTTGCTGGGATCACTTAGACTAACAACTTCCTGAATCCTGAGAGTCATGATTGGGGAGGTGGGAGGGAGTCCCTTGGGCTCCCCACAAATTCAGTAAATTCCAGCAGAAGAAATTCCACTCTTAGATTTGAAAAGTAGTTCTTGCCAGGTGTAGCTCGTGTCTGTAATTCCAGCACTTTGGGAGGCTGAGGCAGGTGGATCACCTGTAGTCAGGAGCTTGAGACCAGCCTGGTCAGCATGGTGAAACCCTGTCTCTACTAAAAATATAAAAAATTAGCTAGGTGTGGTGGTAGGCTCCTGTAATCCCAGCTACTTGGGAGGCTGAGGCAGGAGAATCGCTTGAACCCGGGAAGTGGAGGTTGCAGTGAGCCAGGATCGTGCCACTGTGAGACTCTGTCACAATAAAAAAAAAAAAAAAAAAGGCCGGGCACTATGGCTCTCGCCTGTAGTCCCAGCACTTTGGGAGGCCGAGGCGGGCAGATCACAAGGTCAGGAGATCGAGACCATCCTGGCTAACACAGTGAAACCCCATCTCTACTAAAAATACAAAAAATTAGCCGGGTGTAGTGGTGGGCGCCTGTAGTCCCAGCTACTCCAGAGGCTGAGGCAGGAGATTGACACAAACCTGGGAGGCGGAGTTTGCTGTGAGCAGAGATTGCGCCACTGCACTCTAGCCTGGGTGACAGAGCAAGACTCCGTCTCAAAAAAAAAAAAAAAAAAAAAAAAACACAAAAAGAAACAAAGAAAAAGAAAAAAGAAAAGTAGTTCTTGAAGTCTCAACCTGGTTCTCTGTCTCTAGGAGAATAGAAACTCCCTTGGGAACAAAGAGTGGCCCTTCCCCTTGTCAGAAGGCTGTGGCCAGTTGTTGCTAGAGCTAATAGCTCAACATGACTGGGGAGATCCTGGCAGCCACAGGACTCAACTCTTAGACAGTTTCCCCATTCTGGGGCCTTGCTCCAGGCCTTCTCTTGTATCTTTTCTCTAAGGACAACCCGGGCAGATAGATGGCTTCCATTTTGTGGATGGGGAAACTGAGGCCCAGAGAGTCTGGGTTGGGCCTCCAGGGCTGAGGCTCACTCTAAGCTAGGCTGGCGCAGCCCTGCCCAGCTCCCTTCACAAGTTCCAAGATGACTTGGGAATTAGATGGGAGTGTGCTGAGGGCTGGGGACAGCCCCCTGGTACCAGCCCCATCCCAAATCCCAGGTCTGACCTATGGACACATCACTGCATAATCACTGCCTGCCTGGGTCCCAGCTGGCGCCAGGGTTCCTGGATAGCATCTCTTCTGTCCCGCAAACAGCCCTTGGGATGGGAATACCTCATGCCTGTGACTCAGGTGGGGAAACAGATCACTTGGAGGATAAGGTTGTTTACCCTTCCCTCCACATGCATATACTGTACAGACAGTCCCCAGCTCACAATGATTCAACTTAGGATTTTTCGACTTTAGGATGGTATAAAAGTGATAAGCATTCAGTAGCAACTGTACTTCAAGCACCCAAACAACCATGCTATTTTTTCACTTTCAGTATAGTATTCAGTGTATTACATGAGATAGTCACCAAGTTCTTCTTTTTATTTTTTGAGACAGAGTCTCACTATTGTTGCCCAGGCTGGAGTGCAGTGGCGCAGTCTCCGCTCACTGCAACCTCTGCCTTCTGGGTTCAAGCAATTCTCCTGCCTCAGCCTCCCGAGTAGCTGGGATTACAGGCGCGCACCACCATGCCAGGCTAATTTTTTGTATTTTTAGTAGAGACGGGGTTTCACCATGTTGCCCAGGCTGGTCTTGAATTCCTGACCTCAAGTGATCCGCCTGCCTTGGCCTCCCAAAGTGCTGGGATTACAGGCATGAGCCACCGTGCCTGGCCAAAATATTCAACAAGTTCTCATAAAATAGGCTTCGTGTTAGGCGATTTTGCCCCACTGTAGGCTGAAGTGTTCTGAGCCCATCTGAGGTAGGCTAAACTAAGCCATGATGTAGGTTAGGTGTATTAAGTACATTTTCTTCTTTTTTTTAATTTTAAATTTTAATTTTTTCCCCTTGTCTCCTCTTACAATCTTCTTTTTTTTTTTTTTTTTTTGGAGATAGGGTCTCGAACTGTTGCCCAGGCTAGAGTACAGTGGCACGATCTGGGATTACTGCAACCCCCACCTTCCAGGCTCAAATGAACCTTCTGAGCAGCTGAGACTACAGGCATGTGCCACCATGCTCAGCTCATTTTTTAACGTTTTGTACAGATGGGGTCTCCCTATATTGCATTTCAACTTACAATGTCTATGAGGACAATACCCCCCTCTGAAGTTGAGGAGCATCTGCACTTGATCCTTTCTTTTTTCGTGACAGAATTTCGCTCTTGTTGCCCAGGCTGGAGTGCAATGGCGCGATCTCGGCTCACCACAACCTCCACCTCCCGGATTCAAGCGATTCTCCTGCCTCAGCCTCCTGAGTAGCTGGGATTACAGGCGCCCACCACCATGCCCAGCTAATTTTGTATTTTTGGTATAGACAGGGTTTCTCCATGTTGGTCAGGCTAGTCTCGAACTCTCGACCTCAGGTGATCTGCCCACCTCAGCCTCCCAAAGTGCTGGGATTACAGGCATGAGCCACCTCGCTCAGCCTTGATCCTTTCACTCTCCAGAAGAATTTACTAAGTGAGGTCATGTGCAAAGAAGAGGCCAAGAGAACTTGACATTTTCCATTTGGGGTCACCGTTTTCACCTTTCTTTTCAGAAGAAAAGTGTGATATTGTGTTTCTGGGGTGAAATAAGGGGTAGCTAAGCCAAATTACTTTATTTTTCCTTGACTACTGGGCTAAATCCTCCTGACCTTCCTGGAGGAGGAGGCTGGGAAGGGGCAAGGTTCAGCCAATGTAGCTGGAGAATTTGGCCTTTCCTCCCTGGCCCCAGGCAGTAGGGGGTCATTTGAGGGCCTCACAGCCCTAAAAAAAATACAGCTCCCATTAAAGTTTTTTACATTATCTCCAGATGAGGTTATAAACCCAGTCACAGAGACAGGGGCAGGACTGAAGTCAGAAAACCCTGTCATATGACTTTAACCTTGAGCATAATTGTTTGATAACGCCATTTTGTTTAGTTATTTTAAAATACATCTGTATCCTCAAACACGGAAATGTCCCCGGCTTTGGAGCCCCTTTCCCCCAGCTCACACACACTTTGGACCTGGCAGCCTTCTTCTCCATCAACCCTTATTGGCAGCCTGGCCCAAGCTTCACCCTCCCCCATTCACCCACCCCTACCCCTGGCTACTTCCAGGTTCTCTACTGGGGCCATAAATGCTCCAGGAGATGTAAGTTGGCTGCTGCTTCCACTGGAGGCTGAAGTGCTGATGAAATATTCAAGGTTCTCAACTCTCAAATTCCTTGGGGGCCGTGGGAAGGGACTGGGAAAGACGGGATGAAAGTACAAGGCCAGGGGCCGCTGAGTCCTGTCCCAGTTCTCAGCCAGGTGGAGTCCAGCTCTCAGAGACCTGGGAAGCAGAGAGGGCAGGAGGGCGAGAAGCAGGGGTGGGGAAGGATCTCTTTGCATAATCGATGGCTAGAGGCTCTGGGTGGTGCCATCTGCTGGTCTGCTTAGGGGAAGTAAGGCCTGGGTCGCGGACCACCCAGAGCCACCCACCCCTCCCCCAGCCCTGGCTCTCTTAACTCCAAGGTTTTCCTGGAGTCACACCTCGGGCTGACAAAATCAAGCTGGCAAAATCGGTTCTCGTCTCCTCCCTGCCTGCAGCCCGTCTTTGCCTTCCTTGGGGTGGAAAGAGACCTACATTGGTGGGGGAGGTGAACTGGCTGGCAGAAGACCAAGGTTCAAGTCCCAGCCCTGCCAGGAATTTTCTTGTGTGATCTTGGGGAAGTCCCTCTCCTGGCTCCAGCCTCAGTTTCTTCATAGATGCAGGGAAAAGGGGGCTCCGCTTAGACTATGCCTTCTTCCTCTTCCCAAGGCTTTCCACAGGTCGGGGAGAAATGGCTGCCTCCAGCCATGTGTGCGCGTGAGAGGAATGGCCTCTCCGTGGGAAGCATGCCTTGTCAGGGCAGGCATCTCTCCTGGCTTGTGGAAAGAGGGAGGAGCGGGGCAGGCTGGCAGGGCAGGTGGGGCCCCAGCTGTGTCAGCCTGTGCGTCGAGTCGCCCAGACCAGGAGCAGGAAGCGGGTGACTCAGGTGGCAAAGGCTCGGCTACCACCCCCCACTCAGGAGGAGGGTGTTGCTTAGAGAGTTGGTGAACCAGCTCCGGAGCCCGATCTAGATGCCAGTAGTCCTGGAGTTTCAACTTGGGGGGCTTGGGGTGAATAAAGAGGGGCAGCCTGGGACAGGCATTCTCTGGAGAGGTTTCGACAGACCCTCCTCTGGCCTCTCCCTCCACCACCACTGGCCGCTGCTATCTCACCCTGGCCTGTACTATTTCTGGCCCGTCCTATCTCTGTTTTCTTGTCTCCTGTTTTCCTTCTGACATTCCATCCCCACCCACACGCCTTGCAGTGAAGTGTCGCTGGAGCTACATCTGTAATTAAAAGACACACGCCCACAGGACCAGGCTGTGGGCAGCCTCTGGCCTCAAGGCCCCTCCCCTGGACACAAGGCAGGAAAAAAGGCAGGAGTCCATCTTCCCACAGCCTCCCTCCAGGGCCCTGCACCCTCCTGCTCCCTTCCCAGCTTCTGGCCATGCTTGGGCCCACCCCAGCCAGCAGAGTTTGGGAGCCTGAAGGCTCTTCTGCAGCTGTGTCCTCCCCCAGCCCTGAAGGGGGCCTTCTGAGTAAGCCCCCACCCCCAAAGCCAGTGGGCAGGGGCAGGAGCACAAATGAGGCCCACATGCCATAGATCTAGGTAAGTTACAGAGCACACTCCCAGGCTGGTTATGGTGACTCACGCCTGTAATCCCAGCACTTTGGGAGGCCGAGGCGGGTGGATCACTTGGGGTCAGGAGTTCAAGACCAGCCTGGACAACATGGTGAAACCCCATCTCTACTAAAAGTACAAAAATTGGCCGGGCATGGTGGCGCGTGCCTGTAATTCCAGCTACTTGGGAGGCTGAGGCATGATAATCACTTGAACCTGGGAGGCAGAGGTTGCAGTGAGCCAAGATTGCACCACTGCACTCCAGCCTGGGCAACACAGTAAGACCTGTCTCAACAAAAACCCAAAAAAACAAAAAATGGAGCATGCTCCCAAACTGCTAGGTCAGATATACCTTGACAGGTGCACCCCCGTGATGACCTGAAAGTCTATGATGGAGTCCCAAGTTCTCACTGTGTCAGGGCATGGCAGCCCCATGGAGAACGGCTCCTCCCTGGCCCCCAGCCAGGGCCTGGACCATTTCCCTTTCCTTAGCACCTCTGGCTCTGCCTGCACCACGAGGTCCTCCAGCCCGTGCACGGAGATTCCCTAGCACGCGTGTCCATGCTGCCTCTATCTCCCCACCCCAGCAATAACTGCCCCTTGTCATGTCCCTAGTTTGGCCCAAGTGTGTCCATGCACCGTAGCACTGGTGCCGCTGCTCCTGGGGAGAAGGACCAGAGTTAGCGACCTGCAGGCCTAGAAAGCAGGGTCAGTGCTGGGCAGGAATTCCAGTGTTTCTGGTGCTGGTCCCTGGAGTGTGGTCTAGAAGGAGTGTGAAGTCCATGCAGGCTCCTCTGTCCCTTTGCCCCTGTGTGGAGGGGGCAACCCCAGGAGGGCCAGAGTGGAGGCTTTTTAAAGGTCAGGATTGGCCAGGCATGGTGGTTCAGGCCTATAATCCCAGCACTTTGGGAGGCCGAGACGGGCGGATGACGAGGTCAGGAGATCGAGACCATCCTGGCTAACACGGTGAAACCCTGTCTCTACTGAAAAAAAAAAAATACAAAAAATTAGTCAGGCATGGTGGCACGTGCCTGTAGTCCTGGCTACTCAGGAGGCTGAGGCAGAAGAATCACTTGAACCCGGGAGGCGGAAGTTGCAGTGAGCCAAGATCGCACCACTGCACTCCAGCCTGGGTGACAGAGCGAGACTCCAAACAAAAAAAAAAAGCCAGGACCTGGAGAGAAACTGGGTGTAAAGATGGCTCTGGCTCTGGCCAGGTGTGGTGGCTCACACCTGTAATCCCCACACTTTGGGGAGGCTGAGGTGGGAGGATCACTTGAAGCCAGGAGCTCTAGACCAACCTGGGCAACATGGTGAGACCTCATCTCTACAAAAAAAAAAAAAAAAAAAAAAAATTAGCTGGGTGTGGTAGCGCCTGTGGTCAGCTACTCAGGAGGCTGAGGCTGGGGGATCCCTTGAGCCCAGGAGGTTGAGGCTGCAGTGAGCTGTGATTTCGCCACTGCACTCCAGTTTTGGCAGCAGAGTGAGACCCTGTCTCTAAGGAAAAAAAAAAAAAAAGGCTGGCTTTCTCCCTGGGCTGAGAGATGGCTCATACCCAAGGTGCCTCTAGCTTTCCGCATTGCCTTTCTTTCAGGTCTGCCATCCGGGAAGAACCTCCCGTTGTGTGATTTCCTTTTCTGCTGCTGCAAAGCGCGGAGAAGAGGCTACTGGGTGATGAAAAGGTACCATCATCAGCCTGAAGTTTGGCAACCCAGCTCTTCACCCTGGGCTCCCCTTTATAGAAGTGGTTATGTCTTAGGCTACCTGAGGCTGAAGAGGCAGGAAGAAGGGTGTGTGTGTGTGTGTGTGTGTGTGTGTGTGTATTAGAGAGAGAAAGCTGGTGTTTGTGTATCTGAATCTGTACCCGCAAGTGTATATCCCTGAGGTGTGAGCATAGAAGGTTGTGTGTGTGTGTATGTGTGTGTGTGTGTGGCTTGTGTAGATCTAAATTTCTACCTGTCTCTGGGAAAAGGGCCCCCATAGAATAAGGACTATGGGACTATGGGTTTTCTTTCTTTTTTTTTTTTTTTTTTGAGCTGGAGTTTCGCACTTGTTGCCCAGGCTGGAGTGCAATGGCACGATCTCTGCTCACCGCAACCTCTGCCTCCCGGGTTCAAGTGATTCTCCTGCCTTAGCCTCCTGAGTAGCTGGGATTACAGGCATGTGCCACCACATCTGGCTAATTTTGTATTTTTAGTAGAGATGGGGTTTCTCCGTGTTGGTCAGGCTGGTCTCGAACTTCCAACCTCAGGTGATCCACCTGCCTCGGCCTCCCAAAGCGCTGGGATTACAGGCATGAGCCACTGTGCCCGGCCCTAAGGACTATGTTTGAATGGAGAACAGAGACTCTTCCATCTCCTTGTATGGCCCAGAGGCCTTGTGGAAGATGAGGGGGGTTGTGAGATAATTAGAGGACGGTGGCCTGGTGGTCCTGGACACTGGCTGATGGTGTGCACCCTCCCCTAGAAAAAAGCCTCCCTCCCACCAGCCCCTCACTGAACCTCTCTGCGCCAGTTACTTCTGTCTCTGCAGCAGCTTGAGATGGGCCATGTGGTACCCTTATATTCTCTACTCTGAAGCACTAGCAAGCTGCAAGGTTGAGTTACCCATATGTGTTTTTGGCAGCCCACGGACTCTGCTTCCACTGAGCCCTGGGCAAGAGGAAGGAATTGAAACTGCAGGAATAGGAATCGAGGCTGGACATTAGAACAAGGAGACAGGGGCATTCACCATAAGGGAGGCTGCAGGATCTTCTTTCCTGGACATTTGTCAGAGAATTCTTGCCTTTAAAGGTTTGCAGGCAGGGGACTGGATAAGATGAACTTTCGGCCTTTTCTTCAAGTTCAAGCTGCAGGGGAGACTGTGGTCACAGCAAACCCCCATCCTATCCCTACATACCTCCTTTCACAAGAGACCAAATTGCCTGTGCAGACAGCTGAGTCTAGGAAGCATCATTTCTGATTCTTTTCTGTATTCTCAGATACAGATGAATCTTCAGTGCCTGCCAGGCACATAGTAGGTGCTTAAAGAGAATCCCTTGATCTGGGAGGAGAGACTCAGCTCTAATCCCAGTCTTTGCCGCTGCTGCGGTCGTGCTTCCACCAGTCCCAGCCTGTGTGTTTAGCTCTGAGGCTGGTGTGATGCAACATGTTCCATGCTAAGACACGCAGGGGGCATTCTGGGGAGACACACACACACGGTTTATTCTGAAACCTTATTTCTGCTCCTCCACCCACATGGGCTCCTCCACCCTTCTCTGCAGTCAACCAGCCCTACCCTGCCTGTTTGCTGAGGTCAGGAGAAATAGGAAGGAGTTAGGCCAGGCTTGGGGCTGGGACGTATGTGTGTGTGCATGTGTGGAGGTGAGAGGTGGGCAGAAGGGGGAAGAAATGAAACCCTGGCAGCTGCAGCAGTCCAGGATTGTGAGCCCATTCCTTCCCCAGCTGTGGCCTGGCTACAGCTCTATGTGACAGGGTGACAAGCAGGTGGATGGGGCAGGGATAAGGCAGGGATAAAGATGGGGAGGTAAGCTGGAGGATGGGGAGTTGAGAAAACAGGCAAAGGGTGGTGGCCCTGGTTATGGGATGGCCACTAGTTCAGGGATGTCCATATTTCCCTGGCCCTGCTTTTGGATGGCGCAACTTCAGAAGGGAGAATGTTCAGCCACCATTCTTTTCTCTGGTGGGGAAAGTGGTCAAGGTTGCTGCCAAGGTACCTTCATCTAGCCCATCCTGTGTGCTAGCTTTGGGGCTGTAGAGCTTTGTTGATGGGGGACCCTTTTCTAAACCACCACTCCTCCAAAACCCACCCACACAGGCTGCTTCTGCTTATCCTTCTATGAGCTCTTTGAAGGTTGGGATCATTTTTATTTTCTGTGTCACCAGGTTTTATTTTCTGTGTTTACCAGTGCCTAACATACAGTTGACAATGAATACTCAAGTGTTGAATGAAGGAATGTTTGTAGGGCCCTTGGCACACCATACAGCCACGAGCAGCATTCATGTCATCAACCACAGAAAGGAAGTGCCCTTGTCTTCTTAAGCTGTCTGTGAGAAGTTCTTTTTATTTTTTTGAGACAGAGTCTCACTCTGTCACCCAGGCTGGAGTGCAATGGCATGATCTCAGCTCACTGCAACCTCCGCCTCCCGGGTTCACGCCATTCTCCTGCCTCAGCCTCCCAAGTAGCTGGCATATTACAGGTGCCCGCTGCCATGCCCGGCTAATTTCTGTAGTTTTAGTAGAGATGGGGTTTCACCGTGTTGGCCAGGCTGGTCTCGAACTCCTGACCTCAAGTGATCTGCCCACCTTGGCCTCCCAAATTGCTGGGATTACAGGCATGAGCTACCACGCCCGGCCAAGAAGTTCTTTCTGATCTCTACCCCAGGCTCTCCTATCGCAGAGAGGTGTGCTGCCCGGTTTGTTTTTTTCTTTTCTTTTCTTTTTTTTTTTGTTTGAGATGGAGTCTCGCTCTGTCACGCCCAGGCTGGAGTGCAGTGACATGATCTCAGCTCACTGCAACCTCCGCCTCCCGGGTTCAAGCAATTCTCCTGCCTCAGTCTCCCAAGCAGCTGGGATTATAGTTGCCCGCCACCACGCTCGGCTAACTTTTTGTATTTTTTGTAGAGATGGGGCTTCACCATATTGGCCAGGCTGGTGTTGAACTCTCGACCTCAGGTGATCCACCCGCCTTGGCCTCCCAAAATGCTGAGATTACAGGAGTGAGCCACTGCGCCTGGCCTGCCCCATTTCTTTCATGCCAGGGCTGGATTTCCTTCAGATCTGCTGCTTGATGTTTCCAAGCCCACCAAAGCCTCCTGACACCAATACTGTATTTTTGTGCCAATTAATTGTTCTGTCTCTCCTCCAAGTGTTTGTGCCTTTTCTCTGCCCCTTCCCCATTGCCTTGACATTTTATGTCTATACTCCTCTTCCATGAGGGGAACAGCTGGTTTGGTGGTCCTTCAAATGGGAGGAAGGAGGTTCTAGCTTGGGGTGTGCCACTTTGTAGTTTTGTGACTTCTCTGAACTTCGGTTTCTTCATCTTTACAATGAGGGTCGTTTTCTCATCCTAACTATTTTTCAGAGCTGTCACAATAATTAAAAAAAAAACCCATACCATTAATTTAAATTCTAACCTTTAGCAGTTTCTGCGTGCTTTCACAAACCTGACGTCATTTAATCCCCACATACTCCAGTGAGGTAGATATGGCTAATGTATCCAGTTTACAGAAGAGGAGAAACAGGGTGAAGTAACTTGCCTAAGATCATACTAAGTGGGAGAACACAAACCCTGGCCTTCTAATTCTAAATCCCAGGAGTACTTCATCTTTCGGGAAAAAAATCCCAACCCAGCACAAAGCCTATGAAATGCTATACAAATATGTGATTACTACTTTGGTGCAAGGATGAATAAGCCCAAAGAAGCATCATGCCTGACGCTGAGTTGGCTGGCCGGTGAAGGCGTCTGTCCCTTCCCTTGGTATCCCCCTGACTTACCTGTTGGACAGGTAGGGGGAAGGGGAGAGTAATGAGTCTCACCTGCTCAGAGCAAGGGTGGGGCAAGACACACCCCATCCCTTCCATTGGTTTTTTCCTTAGTCTTACTGACAGCGCCTTGTCCAATCAGGAGGAAGTAACTTTCTATCTGCCAATAGATGCAGTGTCAGGATGAGACCTCAAGTTAGAGTCCATCCCTAGAGCCGACTGGCAGTCCCTGGGGCCAATGGCAAGCGGATAAACAAAGGCGGCCGTGGAAGAGGACTGGAGGCGAGGCTCCGCCCCTCCACGGACAGTCAGGCGAGACAGCCAGTGAGTTCGCACCAGAGAGTGGGCGTCTCCCTCCAGGGGCGGAGCTTCGAGGTGGCGAGGGGCGTGGCTTGGCTGTCAGGTCTCTTCGCCTTTTGTTCGGTTACTGAGTTGCTGCCTTGGCCAGAGTCCGGAGCAGCCGCCGCCCGACCGCGCCGAGCTCAGTTCGCTGTCCGCGCCGGCTCCCACCCCGGCCCGACCCCGACCCGACCCGGCCAGGCCCCATACTCAGGTGCGGGCGAACGGGGGCAGGTATCGTTGGGGAGAGAAGGGGTGGCGAGCGGCCGCGGGGCCGGTCCCAGCCGTCCCTGGGCAGGTGAGGGCGGGTGCCATCGAGCGCCACCCTGCACCGGCGGCAGGGGGCGCGCTGGGGTCCTGGGCGCGGCGACTTGGGGGTCGCGCGGTTCGGGCCGAGCGCGCCTCGGAGCTCCGCGAACCAGAGATCTGAGCAAGGCGGGAGGGATCCGGACAGGTGCCTCCGGGGTCGCGCCTCCCCCGGGGCCCGCGCAGCTCGCCCGACGCCGCGTCCCTGACTCTCGCCCTGAGCTGGCGGGGGAGACTTTGCTCTGCTTTGACTGCGTCCCAGGGCTCACGCTGCAGTCAGGAATTTACCGTTTGGGAAACTTGCTGCCGCTGGTCTCTTTGGGGCCACCCTCACCCCACCCCACGCGTCATCCTCGCTTTCCCTCCCTCCCTACTCCCCCAGGCCTGGGTGGGGCCCTATTGTTTGCGCCCAGCTTGCCCAACTGTGGGGGCCGAGCGCACATTTTCCCAGCGACTCTGGCCCCACCTGCCGAGCAGGTGAGCGCACGGAGTCCAGAGGCCCTGCCCTCCAGCTCCCAGAGCCTCGTCGATACTACCTGCGGCGCCTCCCTCCACGCCGATGGGAGCCTGGCTCTGGCTTCTTCAGCGGAGGTGGGATGGAGTGACAGTGGGGGGTGCAGGGCTCGGCTCAGTGTCCAGCTGGTGTCTGGCACCCGTGGCTCGCCCTGGGGTCTGGGGGTGGGGGTGGGGTCTGTGCACGGATGAAGAATTCAGGGTCACCTGGCCCAGTTTCCAGCAGCTGTGGCTGCCAGAGTGTTGGTAGGGGAACAGGACCCGTCTTCTCTAACCTCTTATTGTTGGAAAAAATCACCCAAAACAAACTTTGCAGGAGGAAGTATTCACAGCAGCTTTATCTGGGGGTTTTCCCGTCTCCTTGCCCAAAACTTCCTTTAGGCTTACGGGGTCCTTCCTGGTGCAAAGCCCCTTCCCCCAGCCGGCCCCTGGCTGAACCTGGGCCGGTGCCTGCGCTCCGACCCTGTCTTCCCTGCCCCCACATTCATCCTGTTCCCTGGGCCCCAGGGGCCTGAGGTAGGGGCCGGGGTGGGGGGTGGAAAGTGCTGAGAGGGGAAGCAGCTTCTTCCTTCTCTTCCTGCCTCCGGGGACCACCACACCCCCTCAGAAAGGCCTGCGTAAGTGGTTCTCTCTCAAGCTCTGCCCCCTCCCCAGGAATGGGGGTGGGGCGGGGCTGGGCCAAACTGAGGAAGGTGGGGGGAGTGGTTGTTCTTGTCTTTTTTTTTTTTTCCCCTCTACCCCATCCCCCACATTACTTAGCAGGCTGGTTATTGAGGCAGAAGAACATGAGGATGTGGCACTTGCCTTCCATTTGATTTCTGAATTATGAAGGTGCATGCTTTCTGGAGGCCTGGACAGACCTTTCCCACCCGCTTTCCTGAAAGAATTTGACAGGGAAAGTGAGACCGCAGGAAGGCTTTTTGGGGGAAGGTTTCTTCAATGCTAGACTCTCTCAGGCAGAGCTGCATCGGGCCCCCCGCCTTCCCTGCTCCCAATTTCCTGAGACCCCCCTGCTCCAGAATTGGGGATCTTGATCAGGCTTTCTACCCCGGTTTAAAAAAAAATCTGAAGTGTGGTCTTTTTGCAGGATTTGGAGCCCAGCTTCCTTGGGGAACAGAGAGAGAATACAACAGTTGGGTTCTCTCTCAGTCCTGGGGGTGGGAGAAAGATTGCGGGGGGCGGGGATCGAGAGTGCTTGGAGGGGAAGAGTCTACCACCTCTTTCTTTGTTGTAGATGGGGGAGTGAGGCTGGGGGCCCAGACTCAGCCCCTTTATCCTGGGTGGGGATCACGCTCAGCCCTGTGCTAGGGGGAAGTCAGTGTGGGAACTCAGATCCTTTTCTGCTGGGGGATGGGATTCTGCACCTCTGGGGAGCAACAGGAGCAGGGAGTTTGGGCAAAAATAACCTGCTTTCCCTCTTCTCTGTGCCAATGTGGAGGAGGGGAGGGCATTGTGATTATGTTGGCTAAATGATTAGTTTAGCTAATCTGGTTTCTGGCTGTGATGAAAAGATAATACTGAGGAAGTACTGCTAGGAGGTGCCTGGTGAAAACTGGCCACTGACTGGACTGAGGGACGCGGGGGACGAGGAGAAGGTAGGACCCAGTTAGTCATTTCTTGCTAGATCAAGCCCCAGCTTGGGTGACTTGAGCCCTCCCACCCCCACTCCACCCCTCCCTTGCACCCTGGCTCCACCCCATTCCCTCTGGAGCCTCTGTTTGGGCTGCCAGGGCCGAGGCTTTGAGAATGCAGCACATAGGAACGAAAAAGGTCAGGCTAGGGCTGCCAACCTTTTTCCCATCCTGGAGCCACCTTAGAATGAGATGAGTCAATTGACTAGTCTACAGAAGGACTGTTTATTTGGAGAGATGGGACAGTGGGGCAGTTCTGAGCACAGGGCTTTGGGCTTGAACTGAGCTGGGTTTGAGACCCAGCTCTGTCTCTCATTACCTGAGCCTCAGTGACCTCTTTGACAAAATGGGAATACTAATACCTATCTACCCAGTAAGTACTTGACAAACGGTAACTCCAGATCAAGGTAAGACTTTACAGAAACCAAGCACTTTTTTTTTTTTTGAGATGGAGTCTCGCTCTATCACCCAGGCTCCCTGCAATCTCCGCCTCCTGGGTTCAAGCGATTCTCCTGCCTCAGCCTTCTGAGTAGCCTGGATTACAGGCGCGTGCCACCACGCCTGGCTGATTTTTTGTATTTTTATTTTTAGTAGAGATGGGGTTTCACCATGTTGCGCAGGCTGGTCTTGATCTCCTGACCTCGTGATTCGCCCGCCCCGGCCTCCCAAAGTGCTGGGATTACAGGCGTGAGCCACCTCACCTGGCCCAAACCAAGCACTTCCATTAACTATTTTTACTTAATCCTTATGGCTGGCCAGGCTAGATGGCTGAAACCCGTAATCCCAGCATGTTAGGAGGCCCAGAAGGGTGGACTGCTTGATTGAGCCCAGGAGTTCCAGACCAACCTGGGCAACATGGAGAAACCCCATCTCTATAAAAAAATAGAAAAATTAGCCGGGCGTGGTGGTGCATGCCTTTGGTCCCAGCTACTGGGAATGTTGAGGTGGGAGGATTACCTGAGCCCAGGGAAGTCAAGGCTGCAGTGAGCTGTGTCACTGTATTCCAGCCTGGGCAACAGAGTGAGTCCCTGACTCAAAAAAAAGCACGTATCATTATCCCCATTCTACAGATGAGGAAATTGAAACTCAAGGAACTTAAGTAATTTCCCCAAGGTTGTACAGCGAGACCCAAGCAACACCAAGACTGATGTTTTGGTCCTCTGATTCCAAGCCTAGAACCCATCCTGCTGTATTGCCCCATGCAGTTCTGGAAAGGATTTTTTTTTTTTTTTTGAGACGGAGTCACGCTCTGCCACCCAGGCTGGAGTGCGGTAGCGCGATCTCGGCTCACTGTAACCTCTACCTCCTGGGTTCAAGCGATTCTGCTGTCTCAGCCTCCCGAGTAGCTGGAATTACAGGCATGCACCACCACACTAGGCTAATTTTGGTATTTTTAGTAGAGATGGGGTTTCACCATGTTGGCCAGGATGGTCTCGAACTCCTGACCTTCAGGAGATCCGCCCGCCTCAGCCTCCCAAAGTGCTGGGATTACAGGTGTGAGTGGAAAGGATTTTTCTGCACCCCCTTTTGAGAGCCTCTGCCTGACTGGGGAGAAGAGAATTCAGAAGGGCCCATGAAGGCATGTGTGAGTGGTGAATGTAGGGCAGGTTTGGTAGGTGGGGGTGATACCTATCCTGGCCACCAGCCCACTTAAATCTCCCCAGTGGCTTGATTTTTAGTTTCCGGTGGAAGCGGCTTCTCCCCAAGGCCAGGGCTGTGGTGAGTGTTGGGGGGAGGTTGAGAGGGAAAGAAGAGGCAGGGGTCAAAGCTGTGCTGCCCTCCTAGCTTGGGTTAGGTAGAACCATGGCTGTTCTGGGCTTGTTCATGTGTAGGAAGTGGGAGTTGCCTGCTTTGCTGGGGGCTGGGGCTATGCAAAGATAAAGGGGTGCTGCCCTGTGGGGAGTGGCGAGAAACAAGAGTCCGATTTAGGCCTGGGCTAATGTCCTGCTGGAGTGGACCAGGCAGTGCTGCCAGGCTGCTTTTGATGGGGAACTGGCTGTCCTCCGCTCTGAAGCCCAAGAGACCTGAGATAGGCAGCTGCTGGGAGGGCCTTTCTGGTGATGGAGGTGGGGGTCATGTGTGCTGCCTATCAGCCAGAGCCTTGGCCCTCTAGGGAGGAGCTGGTGTCAGATTGTTCTCCAGACCTGCCTGGTTCTGGTGTCTCTGCCAACTGGACATCTGACACCAGAATGGGCCTGGATTTGGGGTCTGGGAAATGGGTTCTCTTTATGTGATGGTGCAGCTGGAGTACTGAACCTGTCACTACTGCGCTTCTGGATTCCCTGAGGGCAGGCAGGGACCCCAGGCAAGGGGATTATTGATCGTGGAGAAGGCTAATGGGACTTGAGACAGAGAAGAAAACAGAATGAACCCCGTCCCACTGACTACTACAAAGAGGGCATGAGGTTGCAGTTTTCCATCTCCCCCGAGGACATGAGAGCTACAGGCCCGATGCACTTACTGAAGGGACGCGGTCTAGACAGGAGGAAGGGCTTTCTGCCTGCTAAAGATGAAATCTTGAGTTGAGAAGTAAGAGGGAGAGGTGGAGACTCAGCATTGACTCTTCTCTGATGAGGGCCATCCTGTCCGGCAGGGAGGCCAGGCAGGAATTGCTGCCCTTTGGGGAGACTCCTCATTTGTATCTTTTGGGAGAAGAGCGACCTGGCAGTGAGAGGGAAAGGCATCTGTGAGCTGGCCCTGTGACCCCTGTGAAGAGGAAAAGTAAGCAGTGTGGCTGGGCAGGTCACCAGGGCTTGTGTTCCTGCAAGTGACACTGAGCGGCCTCTCCTGGGACACTGGGACATGGTTGAGTCTGGGGACATGGAATACCTCATTGTGAAGCGACTTCCTCTGCCAGGCCGGAAGGGAAAGCTCGTGGACCACTCCCCTTTGCTCAGCCTCCTGGCATCTTGGCCTTTGGGGCCAGCAGAGCAGGAAGCTCAGCTTTCTTTTTTTTTTTTGAGACAGAGTCTCTCACTCTGTCACCCAGAGTGGAGTGTAGTGGCACAATCTTGGCTCACTGCAACCTCCACCTCCCGGGTTCAGGTGATTCTCCTGTCTCAGCCTCCTGCGTAGCTGGGACTACAAGCGCCTGCCAGTTTGCCCGGCTAATTTTTTTTTTTTTTTTTTTGAGACAGAGTCTCACTCTGTCACCCAGGCTGGAGTGCAGTGGCACGATCTCCGCTCACTGCAAGCTCCGCCCCCTGGGTTCACACCATTCTCCTGCCTTAGCCTCCCGAGTAGCTGGGACTACAGGCGCCCGCCACCACGCCCGGCTAATTTTTTTGTGTTTTTAGTAAAGACGGGGTTTCACCATGTTTGCCAGGATGGTCTCAATCTCCTGACCTCGTGATCCACCCGCCTCGGCCTCCCAAAGTGCTGGGATTACAGGCGTAAGCCACTGTGCCCGGCCTAATTTTTTTATTTTTAGTAGAGACGGGGTTTCACCATATTGGTCAGGCTGGTCTTGAACTCCTGACCTCAGGTGATCCACTTACCTTGGCCTCCCGAAATGCTGGGATTACAAGCGTGAGCCACCACTTTTGGCATTCAGCTTTCTTTCCTCCTCCCTTCTCCTCTTCTCTTTTCTTTCTTTCTTTTTTTTTTTTTTTTTTTTTTGGTTTGTTTTTTGAGATGGAGTCTTGCTCTGTCACCCAGGGTGGAGTGCAGTGGTCAGTCTCGGCTCACTGCAACCTCTGCCTCCTGGGTTCAAGCAATTCTCCTGCCTCATCCTCCTAAGTAGCTGGGACTACAGGCATGCGCCACCATGCCCAGCTAATTTTTGTATTTTTAGTAGAGATGGGGGTTTCACCATGTTGGCCAGGCTGGTCTTGAATTCCTGACCTCAAGTGATCCATCCACCTCAGCCTCCCAAAGTGCTGGGATTACAGGTGTGAGCCACTGCGCCCGGCCTTCTTTCCTTTTTTTGAGGTAGGGACTCGCTCTGTCCCTTAGGCTAGAGTGCAGTGAGCGTGATCACAGCTCACTGCATCCTTGAACTCCTGGGCTCAAGCAATCCTCCTGCCCAGCCTCCCAAGTAGCTGGGTCCACAGGTGTGCACCACCATGCCCAGCTAATTTTTAAAGTTTTGTGTAGAGACAGGGTCTTGCTATGTTGCTCAGGCTGGTCTTGGACTCCTGAGCTCAAGCATTTGTCCCATCTCAGCCTCCCAAAGTGCTGGGATTATGGGCACGAGCCACCATGCCCAGCTGAAGCTCAGCTTTCTGTGTCTTTCCCTACTATGGAGACAGTAGCAGGGTCCAGAGCAGAGTTGGGACGGGGCTTGGCAATCAATAAGCTGCTTATTTAGGGGAGACTCCTCCTCTTCCATGATTGAGAAGGTATTATCTGGCTGGGGCAGTGGCTTACACTTGTAATCCCAACCACTCTGAAGGTTGAGGCAGGAGGATTGCTTGAGGCCGGGACTTTGAGACCAGCCTGCCAGCCTGTGCAATATAGCAAGACCCCATCTCTAAAAAAAAAAAAAAAATTTAGCCAAGCATGGTGGCACGTGCACGTGGTCCTAGCTACTCGGGAGGCTGAGGCGGAAGGATTGCTTGAGCCCAGGAGTTCAAGGCTGCAGTGAGCCATGATTGTGCCACTATACTCCAGCTTGGGCAACAGAGTGAGACCTTGTCTCAAAAAAGAGAAAGAAAATAAAAAAAGTAATATCTGATCATTGTAAAAAAAAAAAAAAAATTGGAGGCCAGCCGCGGTGGCTCACGCCTGTAATCCCAGCACTTGGGGAGGCCGAGGCGGGCGGATCATGAGGTCAGGAGATCGAGACCATCCTGGCTAACATGGTGAAACCCCCTCTCTACTAAAAAATACAAAAAATTAGCTGGGCGTTGTGGCAGGCGCCTGTAGTTCCAGCTACTCTGGAGGCTGAGGCAGGAGAATGGCGTGAACCCGGGAGGCGGAGCTTGCAGTGAGCCAAGATTGTACCACTGCACTCCAGCCTGGGCGACATCTGTCTCAAAAAAAGAAAAAAAATTGGGAAGTTTAGAAAAGTTTAAGAGAAAAGAAAAAAAATCGCCCATAATCCTAAAAGGCAACTTTCATTAAGGTCTTTTTTTTTTTTTTTTTGAGATGGAGTTTTGCTCTTGTTGCCCAGGCTGGAGTACAGTGGCACAATCTCAGCTCACTGCAACCTCTGCCTTCTGGTTTCAAGCGATTCTCCTGCCTCAGCCTCCTGAGTAGCTGGGATTACAGGCACCTGCCACCATGCCTGGCTAGTTTTTTGTATTTTCAGTAGAGACGGCGTTTCACCATGTTGGCCAGGCTGGTTTCAAACTCCAGACCTTGTGATCCACCCACCTTGGCCTCCCAAAGTGTGCTGGGATTACAGGCATGAGCCACCGCACTCGGCAACATCCTTTTGTTCTTTAGCCTTGATCTTGATGAGCTCATCCCCTGTATATAGTAACATTTTTTTTTTTTTTTGAGATGAGGTCTCACTCTGTTGCCCAGGCTGGAGTGCAGATCTCAGCTCACTGCAACCTCCTCTTCCTGGGCTTAAGCGATCCTCCTACTTCAGCCTCCCAAGTAGCTGGGACTATAGGCACATGCCACCATGCCCGGCTAATTTTTGCATTTTTTTGTAGAGACAAGGTTTCGCCATGTTGCCCAGACTGGTCTGGAACTCCTGAGCTCAAGGGGATTCACCTGCCTTGGCCTCCTAAAGTGCTGGGATTACAGGGGTGAGCCACTGCACCCTGCCTACAGTAACAGATTTTAGCCAAACCTTTATTCCAATCCTGGTTTTCCAGCATGTGTTGTACAATAAACAGATGGATCTTCCCAGGAGAGGGTTATATGTAGGGATCCTTGCAGAATCACACCCCAGGGAGTGGGCCTCAGTCAGCTGGGGTCGGAGCTGCTGTTATTGAGAAGTGGGCCGCCCCTGGACCCCGGGCTGCCCAAGCCCCACTGGTGGTGGTTGGAGGCAGTGGAATGAGAGTACTTGTGTATTTTGCGTCACCAACACACGTCAACCTTTTGTTGTTGTTTCCTGGTGTGGGGTGAAGTGTTTTTCCATTCCCAGGAGTCCCGGTTTGGGGTCATCTGCCAGTTTGGGAATCTGCCCACGGGGGTCACCAGCAGGGAACGGAGCTCCAGCTGGAGCCCTCTCCAGGGGAGCATAGAGGTCCGTGGGTCGAGCCACTTGGCCGTGGCATTTCCCTCTGCTACAAATCCCCTTCATTTTCCCACCCGGGTTTGTTTGCTTTGGGAAGGAGCCCAGAAGGAGGAAAATAAACAACAGCTGGGTCGTCAGGCCTGCGCCTCCCCCAGGCCCCAGCTCATCCTCAGGCCACAGCCCGGGCTGCCCTCCAGACTGGAAGTGAGGGTTTTCCTCCGGAAGCCTAAGACCAGCTTCTCTGACAGCTCCTGCTTCAGTTCTGCCCTCTTGGAATGGACCAGCTTGCTGATGGAGACCACAGTGTCTGCCAGAGAACCTCTAGTCTGCAGGAGGTTCCGTCCTGGAGCTGCCAGCCAGAGGGGAGAGGCCTCCTTGGGCAGCCCCAGCCTGAGAGGGAAACAGGCCCTCAAGGGAAGCCAGTATGTCCGTCTCTCTGCACTTTCTAGAGTCTGTGTCTGTGCTTGGAACTGCTGGCCAGACCTCAGCAGGAGCCAGGGACAGAGTGGGGAAGGTGGGGGCTGGAGACCCTCCTGAGCCCAGCTTCCCCCTGGGACTGCTATGTGGGGAATGTTCACGCCTGGCTGTGCAGCTGCCCCTGGCTGCAGGAAGCAGCATGGACTGGGCATGGGACAGCCAGTGTCTCCACCTGGCGTGAGTGAAGTTGCACTCCCCTTCTCCTCAGCCATGTTCCCTTCGCCTCCCCAGGGCCTGGGAGGCAGCTCCCTACCTAGTCCCCATCTCAGGGGTCAGAGAAAGCAGCCAGGGTTCCCCCAGACAGACTGTCAGCCACCTTGCCCGACAGGTCTCTGTGCTGGTCTTCACCTTTTTTTATTTTTATTATTTTTCTTTTTTTTTGAGACGGAGTCTCGCACTGTAGCCCTGGCTGGAGTGCAATTGGCGAGATCTCAGCTCACTGCAACCTCCGCCTCCCGAGTTCAAGTGATTTGCCTGCCTCAGCCTCCCGAGTAGCTGGGATTACAGGTGCCCACCCCCACGCCTGGCTAATTTTTTGTATTTTTAGTGGAGATGGGGTTTCACTATGTTTGCCAGGCTGGTCTCAAACTCCTGACCTTGTGATCCACCCACCTTGGCCTCCCAATATGCTGGGATTACAGGCGTGAGCCACCGCGCCTGGCCTCCTCACTCACCTTTTTTTTTGAGACACGGTCTTGCTCTGTTGCCTAGGCTGGAGTGGCGTGATCCTGGCTCACTGCAGCCTCAATCACCTGGGCTCAAGTGATGCTTCAGCTTCCAGAGTAGCTGGGACTGCAGGTGCATGCCACCATGCCTGGCTAATTTATTTTTGTTTTTTGTAGAGACAGGGTCTTACTATGTTGCCCAGGCTGGTCTCGAACTCCTGGGCTCAAACGACCCTCCCACCTCCACCTTCCAAAATGCTGGGATTATAGGCATGAGCCACTGCGCCAGCTGGCTTCCACCTCCTCTGCCATCTCTGTTCTTCTAATATAGGAATGCATGCCTTTTCTGTGGACAGAGGGCTTCCGGAGTCACAGTGACAAAAGAAGTCACTTGATCATCTCCATTTTACAGATGAGAAAATGAGGCTTAAGGAAATTGAGCCCCTCTCCTCACTCAGAATCCTGTACTCACCCTGTCGCTGTCTGAGCCTGGGGACCTGTGTCTGCACAGGGTGCTGGCCTCTAGCCTAAGGAACCTCTGGGGCACCCAGCCCTGCCCTGCTCCGCCCTGCTCCTCTGTCCCCAAATGCAATGCTTCTGAGCCTGCTTCCAGCATGGCCTCTGGGGTAACCCATTCTTGTCCTTATTTCCAGGTGTCTTGGCAGTTGGTGCCCTGCAACCCAGCCTAGATGTGCCCATTGCTGACTGTCCTCGGCAGGTGCCGGCTGGGGAAGGAGCCTGGTGTAGCTCTGGTGGGGCTATTTTTAATGTCAGGGCTGGGCCACACTCTGCCAGGTCAGTCTCGGATTTAGGGTGCCCGGTGCCAGCCCTCTGGGTTGGCTGCGCAGAGGAGGAGGTGCACCCAGTCTAGCCTTATTACTTGCTCACACTTACCTGGTGTGGGCCCCGTGGGGAAGGGTCCTCTGCAACCCCTCTCCAGGGCCCGTCTTCCTTCTTCCTGTCCTTGGGCTGTCCCTACAGTCTCTGATCTGGCTTCTTCCTCCCGTGCGTGCTGCTAACAACAGAGCACGCTCTAAACAAAGGCCGCCCATTCAACTCAGAAACCCGCCCTGTCTCTGTCCCTGCCCGTCTCTGGCTGGGCTGAGTGGGCAGGGCCTGCGTCTGTCTCTCTCGCTTCCATCTGACTCTGTCCAGGGGCGTTGCAGGAGGTCTGACTCCAGGTCCAGGGTGGAGAGGGACAAGACTGAACTGGGTGTGGCCCCCTCCATCCTGGGAACTGTAAAACCAGCACTTTTGTTTCTTGTGAGAGAAGTTCCCTTGTTCTCCTGGGCAGTAGGTAAGGAGAAGGTTGGGGCTGGTTGACAGTCCTGCCTGAGGTCTGACTTCCAGCCTTCCTGTTGCAGGAATAGCTCCCGTGACCCCTTCCTCAGGAGGAGTTCTGGAGTGTGTCCTGTCTCTGAACTGGTTCCCAACTCTGACGTTGCCCACCCCCAGCCTTCTTCTGACTGTCGTGGGAATCCTGTTTTTTTATTCCTAGAATCTTAGACGTCAACATTCCTTTGAGATCCAGGGACACAAGGACACCCAGCAAGTTTGTGGCAGAGCTGGGACTAGAACCTGGGACTCTTTTTTTTTTTTTTGAGACAGGGTCTTGCTCTGTTGTCAGCCAGGCTGGAGTGCAGTGGCGCGGTCTTGGCTCACTGCAACCTCCACCTCCCTGGTTCAAGCAATTCTCCCGCCCCAGCCTTCCGAGTAGCTGGGATTACAGGTGCGCACCACCATGCCTGGCTAATTTTTGTACTTTTTTAGTAGAGACAGGATTTCACCATGTTGACCAGGATGGTCTTGAACTCCTGACCTCATGATCTGCCTGCCTTGGCCTCCCAAAGTGCTGGGATTACAGGTGTGAGCCACCATGCCCGGCCTGAACCTGGGACACTTGATTTGCAGCCGGGTGCTCTGCTTCCATCTGCAAGCACCTTGGTCCCCTCCTCCCCTTGGCAAGAGGGCTCAGCTCCACTCAGGCTTGTCTAGTGGACTGGATGCTGTTCCTACCACAAGTGCTGCCATTTTCTCAGTGTGCAGGCACAGCTTCTTCACCTAGAAATTGGGAATAAAGCCAGGCACAGTGGCCCAAGCCTATAATCCCAGCACTTTGGGAGGCTGAGGTGGGCAGATCACCTGAGGTCAGGAGTTCAAGACCAGCCTGGCCAACGTGGGGAAACCTGGTCTTTACTAAAAATACAAAAATTAGCCAGGCGTGGTGGCGCACACCTGTAGTCCCAGCTACTTGAGAGGTTGAGGCAGGAGAATCGCTGGAACCCAGGAGGTGGAGGTTGCAGTGAGCCAAGATCGTGCCACTGCACTCCAACTTGGCGACAGAGAGAGATTCTGTCTGGAAGGAAGGAAGGAAGGAAGGAAGGGAAAGAAAGAAAGAAAGGAAGGAAGGAAGGAAAGAAAGAAAATTGGAAATAATAAAACATCTGCCAGGGTTGCTTTGAGGGAAGAATGAGATTCACATAATAATAAAGGCCACTGGGCGTCTACCACCCCCACCCCCCATGGCATCCTGTAGCTTCTGTTTCTCCCCGGGTAGCTGTCCAGCCGTCAGCAGTCTCCTGGCGGTTGACCTGGGCTGGTGGGGGTGGTGAGGGGCCTGCTGAGGAAGTTCCTCGGCTTGACTGTGGTGGTCCCTTTAGACGTGAGGCCAGCAAGGGGTGACCCTTGTTTGGAGTGAGGCCCGCTTCCCTCTCCCTTAGCTGAGAAGCCCCAGGGTTAGGCACTGTCTATGGAGGAGGGCCCTCTGGCTGGGATGCAGTGTGTTTGTTGACCAGAGCTGCAGATGTCCAGCAGTGTCCAGATGTCATTCAGCCTTGAGCCCAGCAGAGTGGCATTCAGTGGGTTATTGCCACCGTGTTTACTGATACACTTACACCTTCCTTCTCTCCTGGGGGCAGCTTCTCTTCCAAACTCTCCTCTGCTCTCTCTTGGGACTTGCCCTTGGGGCAGGGAAGTGGTTGAGGAAGGTGGCATAACACGAGGAGCTCAGGATTTTAGTAGGATTTTCCCATGTCTGCCTTTTCCGAGCACCCCGCCCCCTGCCACCCACCATCGCCCCTGTTTCCTGCCAGTGGCCATTCCCCTCTGTTGCTGAGGAAGGGGTACGTGTGGAAAGGGGGCTGGTGGGGGGGTGCTCCTCTTGAAATAGTTACACTTTCGAATGCCTGGGAAGCAGCTGTGCACATCTGGCGGCCTGAGCCTGTCGTCTGGGGTCTGCCGTCTGAGGTTGTGGGACTGCTTCTGTTTAATCAGCCTGAAACTCTGAGTCACTAGGGATTGTGGGAGGAGAGGAAGGAGGCAGCTGGGAGCTGGCCTGGCCCCTGCCTCTGCCTGTTCCAGGTACGCTCACGGCTGCCTGCCATAAAAGGCTGGGAGACCTGCAGGACCATTCGTCATCCGCCTGGAGGGTGGCACTGGGGCAGTCATAGGGAAGACTTATCCTTGGTGATCTTTGTTCCTGGGGTGGGGCCAGGTTGCCCTAGCCACCCCACCCTCACCTGGTCCCCATCACAGTGAGACAACCCGGGTGCTGCCTGGCTTCATGGGTGGACCAGCCTGAGTTCTGCTTACTCACTGAGGCTGCGCCGGGATGTGCAAAGACCACAGACCTCAGTGCCCTCACACCTGTACTTGGTTCCAGTCCCAGCTCTGCCATTTCTAACCTCAGTTTCTGTATCTGTATGCGGGGGAACAGTGCATGCGCTTTGAAACCCGCCCATGAGCATGACGGTGTCTGTGAGAGGTCTGGCTTGTAGTAGGCCCTCATGAGATCATGGCGTCCATTCTCCCCGCAGCCTCTGACCCCTGCAGGTCAGTTCCCAGGACAGTGGAGCCAAACACAGACCAAGCGGGAAGTTCACCTCCCTGGTACAAAGTACAGCCCTGCTACTCATTAACCTTCAGGTGCGCCTAAACCTCTGCAGAGAGAGAGAGGGGTTCCTGACGGCAGTGACCACCCACAGGCCTGCCCCACCCCAGATCCCTAGCCTGGGCTCGAGGAGACCAGGAGGTGAGGAAGCACTTCTGGAGGAGAGGCGGTGCTGATGATAATGGCCGTGGCCTCTGAGCACCTGCTATGCACCAGCTCCTTGCAACCACCTCTGAGGGAGGTGGCGTGACCCCGCTTTACAGATGAGGACACTGAGGTTCTGTGGGGAGGGGAACTGCTCCAGTAGTGAGTAGCTGAGATTTGAATTGCTCTGTGGGACTCAAAGAGGCTTCTAGGGACTGGGAGGGCTGGGAGAGAGGGGGCTTTAGGGCTTGGACCTCAGGGCCGTGTGTGATCCTGCCCAACCTGTAGGAAAGCCAGATCCTGGAGTTTCTGAGGGAGCCTGGGGCGCTCCAGAGAAACCTGTCAGACTGCTTCCCTGCCCCACCCAGTTTCCTGCCCAATGGCTGGGATGCCTCCTCCCTGCAGCCTTTCCCAGGGAGCCCCAGTGGTTGAGGGTGGGCCCAGGGGACCTCAGAAGCTGCTAGAGGCCCTGAGTGCCTTCTCTTGCCCCTGGGAGAGTTGGGTCAGGGCAGCAAGGTGAGTGAGCAGGGGCTTCTGGCGGGAGCTGGCCCTTTACTGCCCTGCCCCCTGGGGCTCATCCCCCTGAGAGATCAGAGATGCAAGCCCAGGACACACACACAGCTGCACCCCTGGGGCTCACTGCTCCCAGGGTATCTCATCATGGGCAGCCCCTCCCTGGGCCTGGTGCCCTTCTGGGCACTCCCCCCATCCCCAGCCTGCATCCTCATTGAAATCCCTGGGGCCATGGTGATGATGTGGGAAGACAGGCAGGACTTGGTGATGGGCTGAAGCTGGGGGCTGGGCCAGGTGACTTCCTGCTTCCTGACTTCCTCCTTTGTGCCCCCAGTAGCCACGATGGAGGTGATGAACCTGATGGAGCAGCCTATCAAGGTGACTGAGTGGCAGCAGACATACACCTACGACTCCGGTATCCACTCGGGCGCCAACACCTGCGTGCCCTCCGTCAGCAGCAAGGGCATCATGGAGGAGGATGAGGCCTGTGGCCGCCAATACACGCTCAAGAAAACCACCACCTACACCCAGGGGGTGCCCCCCAGCCAAGGTCAGGACCCCTGGGGACTATTGCATGGGGCAGAAAACCTGCCTGGGTCCTGGAGAGAGGTCAGAGTGAAAGGAGGCAGATTGTAGGGGGTCTCTGGTCTGAAGGAGGAGGCACAGCTCATGCTAACTAGGGGCCCACCCAGTCTGAAGGAGGAGGTGCAGCTACTTCAGGGTGCTGCATCTGGGAGGGTCACAGAATCCTCTTCTGTGAACCATCAGTAGGGAGGGAAGGCATAGTCCCTGCCCTTAGGGTGCCTCCAGTCTGAAGGAAGAGCCATAGTCCTTGCCTTCTGTGAACATAAGAATCTGATGAAGACGCTGGCCGTGGTGGCTCATGCCTGTAATCCCAGCACTTTAGGAGGCTGAGGTGGGCAGATCACCTGAGGTCAGGAGTTCGAGACCAGCCTGGCCAACATGGTGAAACCCCGTCTCTACTAAAAATACAAAAATTAGCTGGGTGTGGTGGTGCATGCACATGTAGTCCCAGCTACTCGGGAGGCTGAGGCAGTAGAATTGCTTGAACCCAGGAGGCAGAGGTTGGAGTGAGCTGAGATTGCGCCACTGCACTCCAGCCTAGGCAACAGAGTAAGACTCTGTCTCAAAAAATAGTAAAAAAAGAATCTGATGAGGAGGTATCACTATGGCTCTCAGGGAGCCCATGGATGGCAGGGAGGACACAGCCCTTTGGCTGCAGGAGCCTCATGTTTGATGGGAGAGCCAGGGTCGTAGCCCCCAGGAACCCCCCAGGGATTCCCCTTTGGGTAGAGGGGTGTAGGTGTCAAGCCTGAGGGCCCCTCGTTGGGGTTGGAGGGAGACCAGGCCTCTGCTGCTGACATGCAGATAGGCCGAGGCTGTGGGACGAGTGACTGACTCAGCTCTGGGGCTTAGCCCGGGATAGGGATGCCCCGCCAGCCCAAGCCTCCCTTGCCCCTCTGGGAAAGAGGAGTAGCCAGGCCCTAGAACTGTTGGCCACAGGTGCCTCCAGGGCCCTGAACATGCCAGGGGGTGGGCTGTGGGCGCTGGGAGTAGTGTGGGTGGACTATGGCTGGTGGGGCTCTACGGAGCTCAGCCCTCGCACGCCAGTCTCCTCCCTGACAGCTGGTAGGGGTAGCAGGGGGCCTTTTGGCTGGGCAGGGCCAGGCACTGTGTTGGTAGCAAAAAGTACAGCATCCAGGTGGGAAAGCCGTGCAGCTGTCTCCTCCTTCCCGACTAATTAGAGGGTGGAACCTCTGCCTCCCTCTCCCTGGGGGCATCAGGACAGTTGCCAGGGTGTGGCTGCTTGGGCACCTACCTGTGGGACTCCCAGACCCACCCAGGAGATGGAAGCTAGAGAGGAACCTGACGTCTCAGCTGAGGACCCAGCTCCTGCTCTCTGAACCCACAGCCCTGACTTTCCCTCTGATCTGCTGTGAGATGTGATGGTGGTGGTTCTCTGGGCCTCTGTTTGCCTGCCTGTATAGTGGGAGGATTGCTACCGTTGGGGATGATGAGGGTGTAATTAGACTCCTGAGATTTCAGGGTTGAAAACAAACCTGATGGGTAAGGGAGGAGAATAGAGTAGGGGTTTGGGCCCCTGAGTCAGGCTGCCTTATAACCCCTCTGTGCCCAGTTTTCCCATCTGTAAAGTGGAGCCAGTGATAGTACTTACCTTGTAGGGTCATTGTCAGATTATGTGAGAAAATATAAGCAGGGCACTGAATTCACTGCCAGGCACATAATGAGTGTGCAAAAAAAAAAAAAAAAAAAAAATTCCCGTGATGGACAGAACATGTGGGGCCCATTTTACAGATGAGATTACTGAGGTGACAGTGACTTCCCCAAGGTCCCTGGTGAGAGGTAGAATGGCCAGTCGTGTGCTCGGGCTTTGGGCAGGGCAAGAGGTAGCCCAGAGGACCCAGGTGGGGCTGTCTGCGGCCTGCCCTGCTCCCCGGTGTCTGCCCAGCCCACTGCCTGCACTCAGTCCCTGTCCCCATGGCCCCCAGGTGACCTGGAGTACCAGATGTCCACAACAGCCAGGGCCAAACGGGTGCGGGAGGCCATGTGCCCTGGTGTGTCAGGCGAGGACAGCTCGCTCCTGCTGGCCACCCAGGTGGAGGGGCAGGCCACCAACCTGCAGCGACTGGCCGAGCCGTCCCAGCTGCTCAAGTCGGCCATCGTGCATCTCATCAACTACCAGGATGATGCCGAGCTGGCCACTCGCGCCTTGCCCGAGCTCACCAAACTGCTCAACGATGAGGACCCGGTCTGTGAGGGTCCCTGCCAGGGTGGGGGTCGGGCAGGGAGGGGAGAGAGCAGATGTCCTCAGGGGAGGGACACTGTAGGGGTGGAGGGAAGTTATGACCCGGACTCCCCTGTGTGTGACGAGTCTGACTGGGGTCCTCTTCAGCTGTGTGGAAGGGTATCCCGGCCCCTCCTTAGTGCTCACGTCCCTGCACCTGCCTTTGCCCTCCAGGTGGTGGTGACCAAGGCGGCCATGATTGTGAACCAGCTGTCAAAGAAGGAGGCATCGCGGCGGGCCCTGATGGGCTCGCCCCAGCTGGTGGCCGCTGTCGTGCGCACCATGCAGAATACCAGCGACCTGGACACGGCCCGCTGCACCACCAGCATCCTGCACAACCTCTCCCACCACCGGGAGGGGCTGCTCGCCATCTTCAAGTCGGGCGGCATCCCTGCTCTGGTCCGCATGCTCAGGTACCCAACCCTGCTCACTGCATGAGCCCAGGACCCCCTCTCACTTGGGCCTCTCCCCTCCCTTTCCTGGGCTTCCATAAATACCCAGTGAGCACCTACTATGTGCCAGGCAGAAGCACACCCCATCCGGGTGCTCGGTGGCTCACAGCCCAGCAGGGAACACAGGCATGTAAACAGCAGGTTAATGATCAGGATACGACACAGGCTGTGGCAGAAGAGCATTGAGATTGCTCAAAGGTGGAATCGCTTAATGGCAGGGGATTGACAGATGAGTGGAATTTGGCTAGTGTAGAGGAAGGGAAGAGTGTCCCAGGCAGAGGGAACAGCAAATGCAAAGTCCCTTGCAAACTTTCTGTTTCCTGGCCCCCTACAAAATGTTGACTGGCCTCATTTCTTTATTTTTTTTTTTGAGATGAGGCCTTGCTCTGTCGCCCAAGCTGGAGTGCAGTGGCGTGATCTCAGCTCACTGCAGCCTCCACCTCCTGGGTTCGAATGATTCTCCTGCCTCAGTCTCCTGAGTAGCTGGGATTACAAGCATCTGCCACCATGCCTAGCTTTTTTTTTTTTTTTTTTGAGATGGAGTTTTCCTCCTGTTGCCCAGGCTGGAGTGCAATGGCACAGTCTCGGCTTACTGCAGTCTCTGCCTCCTGGGTTCAAGCGATTCTCCTGCCTCAGCCTCCCAAGTAGCAGGGATTACAGGCACCCGCCACCATGCCTGGCTAATTTTTGTATTTTTAGTAAAAATGGGGTTTCACCATATTGGCCAAGCTAGTCTTGAACTCCTGACCTCAGGTGATCTGCCCCCCTTGGCCTCCCAAAGTGCTGGGATTATAAGCGTCTGCCACCATGCCCAGCTCAATTTTGTATTTTTAGTAGAGACGGGGTTTCACCACGTTGGCCAGGCTGGTCTCGAACTCCTAACCTCAGGGTGATCCCCCTGCCTTGGCCTCCCCAAGTGCTGAGATTACAGACGTGAGCCACTGCTCCTGGCCTCATTTCTCATCCCCATACCAGGCTGGAAGCTCCCTGAAGGGGAGACACTGATTTCACTCCCCTCTGAACTCCTTGCAAGGCCTCTCTAATATGTGGCCTTCCACATGGTAGTTACTTAGTAGGGATTAGTGTCTAGGGGACCTACTGTGCGCTCAGCACAGGGCTGGGGGCTCAGAAGCAGGAGGAGTCATTGTCCCAGTTGGGAGAAGAGAGGTGCTGTTTGCTTCATGCTTAAGAGCAGGGCAGGCTCAAGGAGTGATGAGATTTTAGCAAAGGGATATTTCCAGAGGGGCGTCAGTAGGGGGGAGGCTTCCTGGGGGAGGTGGGAACCCATGCCAGGCTCACATGTATGCCAGGCCTCTGGGACCTCGGCGTACTAACCCCAGCCCACCCCCCCAGTTCCCCTGTGGAGTCGGTCCTGTTCTATGCCATCACCACGCTGCACAACCTGCTCCTGTACCAGGAGGGCGCCAAGATGGCCGTGCGCCTGGCCGACGGGCTGCAAAAGATGGTGCCCCTGCTCAACAAGAACAACCCCAAGTTCCTGGCCATCACCACCGATTGCCTGCAGCTCCTGGCCTACGGCAACCAGGAGAGCAAGGTGGGCCCTCCCCAACCCTCCCAAGGCCTGAAGCCCACCCTTGCGCCACCTTCTATCCTGCACAGCTTCAGGCCACTGCCCCCTTACTCCTTTTAGATGAGATATAGGTGCAGATATACATGCTTCATCATGCGACTGAATTGCCCAGAATTATTATTTTGAGGATAAGGGAAAAAAATCACTCATCCTCATATAACCACTATTGTCATTTCGATGTGCTTGCTTAAGAGCTGTTCTGTGGGCAGATTACAGATGTGTACACATCTTTGTCATCATAACAATCTGCAACATTGCGTCTGTTTTCTGCCTGCATTTTTTTTTTTTTTTTTTTTTTTTTTGAGACAGGGTCTCACTCTGTTTCCCAGGCTGGAGTGCAGTGGTATAATCAGGGCTCACTGCAGCCTTGACTTCCTGGGCTCAGATGATCCTCCCACCTCAGCCTCCAGAGTAGCTGGGACTTCAGGCGTGTGCCACCATGCCCGACTAAGTTTTTTTTTTCTTTTCTTTTCTTTCTTTTTTTTTTTTTTTTGAGATGGAGTCTCAGTTTGTCACCCAGCCTGGAGCGCAATGGCACGATCTCGGCTCACTGCATCCTCCACCTCCCGGGTTCAAGTGATTTCTCCTGCCTCAGCCTCCCAAGTAGCTGGAATTACAGGTGCCCGCCACCAGTCCCAGCTAATTTTTATATTTTTGGTAGAGACAAGGTTTCACCAGGTTGGCCAGGCTGGTCTCGAACTCCTGACCTTAGGTGATCCATCTGCCTCGGCCTCACAAAGTGCTGGGATTACAGGCATGAGACACCGCTCCCCACCCCCAACTAATTTTTTATAGAGATGGGATTTCTCCGTGTTGCCCAGGTTGGTCTCAAATTCCTGGGCTCAAGTGATCTGCCTGCCTTGGCCTCCCAAAGTGTCAGGATTACAGGTGTGAGCCACTGTGCCTGGCCTGTATGATGTTTAAAAAAATTTTTTTTTGCTATATTGTCCTCAAAACCACCCTCTAATAAGGACAGATTGCCTTTCCTTTCCCCTTTCCCTTTTCCTTTTCCTTTCCGTCTCTTCCTCTTTCTTGCTTACTTCCCATTCCTTCCTTTTCTTTCTTTTTTGAGACAGGGTCTCACTGTGTTCCCCAGGCTAGAGTGCAGTGGCATGATCCTAGCTCACTGCAAACTCAAACTCCTGAGCTCAAGCATTCCTCCCACCTTAGCCTTCCTGATAGCTAGGACTACAGGAACGTACCACTGAGCTAATTAGCACCCGGGCTAAGTTTTTGTTTTTGTTTTTTTTTGAGACGGAGTCTCGCTCTGTCACCCAGGCTGGAGTGCAGTGGCGCGATCTCGGCTCACTGCAAGCTCCGCCTCCTGGGTTCATGCCATTCTCCTGCCTCAGCCTCCCGAGTAGCTGGGACTACAGGTGCCCGCCACCATGCCTGGCTAATTTTTTGTATTTTTAGTAGAGATAGGGTTTCACTGTGTTCGCCAGGATGATCTCGATCTCCTGACCTCGTGATCCGCCCGCCTCAGCCTCCCAAAGTGCTGGGATTATAGGCGTGAGCCGCTGTGCCCGGCCCACCCGGACTAAGTTTTAAATTTTTTGTGGGAATGGGGTCTTGCTCTGTTGCCCAGGCTACCCTCAAGGAATCCTCCTGCCTCAGCCTCTGAAATGCTGGGATTAAAGTCATGAGCCACCATACCCAGCCTACAGATAGCATTTCATTAAGTGGAGACCTCAGGCTTTATTCTGAGGGAGGGTATTTAGATTGCTCCTATTCCACCTTTATAAACAATGCTGTAACGAATGTCTAGCCTTTGTCAAAGAGTGGAAAAAATTCTCATCAATTTTTAACACTTCTAGGCTTTTACCCAAATGGCCAGATTGATTTCCAGAAGGATTGGACTAATTTCCAGTGCCATAACTGGTAATGGGTGTGCATACAGTTTTGTCACATCCTTGTCAGCACTGGGTATTATCCTTTTTTTAAAATTTTGGCTTACATAACAGTCATGAAACTATTGGGGTGGGCTGCGTGTGGTGGCTCACACCTGTAATCCCAGCACTTTGGGAGGCAGAGGCAGGTGAATTGCCTGAGGTCAGGAGCTTGAAACCAGCATGGTGAAACCCCAACATAGTGAAACCCTGTCTCTACCAAAAATACAGGCGTGGTGGCACACGCCTGTAATCCCAGCTATTTGGGAGGCTGAGGCATGAGAATTGCTTGAATCCGGGAGGCGGAGGTTGTAGTGACCTGAGATCGTGCCACTGCACTCCAGCCTGGGTGACAGAGCGAGACTCTATCTCAAAAAAACAAAAAAACCTATTGGGGTGCTTGGCTGGGTGTGGTGGCTCACATCTGTAATCCTAGCACTTTGGGAGGCTGAGGTGTGAGGATCACTCGAGGCCAGGAGTTCAAGACCAGCCTGGGCAGCATAGCGAGACCCCCATCTTTATAAAAAGAAAAAAATACATTAAAAGAAACAAACGAACTATTCGTGCTTTAGCTGAAGCTCAGTAATGACAGTTCTGTCTCCTGCCCCGCGCTTCCTTGTTCCTGTCATATTCCCCGTCCATCTGACACTCATTCCCTCTTTCCCCATAGCTGATCATCCTGGCCAATGGTGGGCCCCAGGCCCTCGTGCAGATCATGCGTAACTACAGTTATGAGAAGCTGCTCTGGACCACCAGTCGTGTGCTCAAGGTGCTGTCCGTGTGTCCCAGCAATAAGCCTGCCATCGTGGAGGCTGGTGAGTATGATGGCCTTGAGGGCGGCTGGGGTGGGAGCTCTGCCCAGCTGCCAGGCTCAGTCAGCCATGCTCCCCGGCTCAGTCAGCCATGCTCCCCGTGGCTGATGGCACCCCTATCCCTGCCCCAGGTGGGATGCAGGCCCTGGGCAAGCACCTGACCAGCAACAGCCCCCGCCTGGTGCAGAACTGCCTGTGGACCCTGCGCAACCTCTCTGACGTGGCCACCAAGCAGGTGAGGGAGGTGTCTGGGCCTGGGGTTGACCTCTTCAGCTGCCCCATCCAGCCTCCTGTCTGGGCATCTGACCTTAGGTACTGTGGGAGAACTGGGGGCTCTAAATCTCTTTTCCTGGTGGCTGAGGCTGGAAATGCCTTAAAGACCCTCATCTCTCTCTTTTTTTTTTTTTTTTTTTTATGGAGTCTTGCTCTGTCAGCTAGGCTGGAGTGCAGTGGTGCAATCTCGGCTCACTGCAAGCTCCGCCTCCTGGGCTCAAGCGATTCTCCTGCCTCAGCCTCCCGAGTAGTTGGGACTGCAGGCACCTGCCATCATGTCTAGCTAATTTTTGTATTTTTATTAGAGACAGGGTATCTCTATTTCACCATGTTGGGCAGGCTGGTCTTGAACTCCTGACCTCAGGTGATCTACCCGCCTTGGCCTCCCAAAGTGCTGGGATTACAGGCATGAGTCACATCCAGCAAAAGAACAGTTTTGACCTGGGCCCTTGGCTGGAGCAATAGTGTACCAAGAGACAGGCCCCCATGACTAAAAATACAATTTAAGGAAAAATGCAGCTCCAGGGCAAGTGCCCTGTGCCTCCTTCCAACAACCATTCTCCAGGCCTCCCCTAGCAATATGCTGTTTATCAAATGCCCACCCTGTGCTGGCCCTCTGCGTAGCATTTGTGGATGGTAGCTCGTTCAACCTGGGGTTAGAGTGTGGGACCCTGTGGGTTAGATGAAGACTCTGAGGCGTGGGGAGCTAACGGCCATGGTCACAGGTAGTAAATGGCAGAACTGGGATTTGAACCCAGGACTGTCCGTCCCCAAAGCTGGCGTTTTTCTGTCCCACCACAAGGCCCACGTGTCTCCCTGGGAGAAGTGAGATAGACGTCTGAGGTAGTGATTTTACTGGAAGTGGATTTGGCTCAGGGCCCCAGGGTGGTGGAGCAGCAGTGAAGGCCCAGAAAGGTGACAAGCGAGTAGATGT